>NC_088099.1:111984804-112299960 GCF_036370855.1 Dromaius novaehollandiae
TAGAAGTGAGGTTCTTTTTTTTTTTTTTCCTTTTAGAGTAATCTCTTTTATTGGTGTGTGAACTATACCAGCTAGCTGCTAAATCTGTAACTGTACATAAATATGAGACTTTCTGTTGCTTTTCACGAGAATTTTGTAAGCTTTACCCACTTAGATCTTATTCCAAGAGTATTCCTGTTATCTTGGCTTTCTTTGAGAGTATCTTTCAGTTTGGTCTAGTAAGTTTAAGGTAGTATATGAATTATGTTAATGTAGAAGTAAACCTAAACTGTACCCAATCATGGAGATAGTGATGAAGGTAAATGGTTTTCTTTGTGTTCACATTAACTTGCTGCCATTTCTTGCAAAAGTTTCAGCAAAAAATGCTATTTCATTTCAAGTATATATTATTTTAAAGAAATTTTGAGTTTGATGAAGCTATCTTAAGTGAGAGAGACATTTATCTCTTTATTTTTTATAATGGGAGATATGTGACAAATTTTTTACAAAATAAAAATCAAAAGATGGAAGATTTTCTAAAAGTATTTTTATGGTTGGTGGATATTAGCAGCTGACTTCAAATTATCTTTTGATATTAGTGTCTTTGTGTCTTAACACACCACAGTGTGAAACGATGCATTTCATTTTGGCATAGGAATGTGATCTCTTCCTATGGTTTTGTTGGCATCATGTTATGAACATTTTGAGATGGTAAGCCCCAGTTAGCCCTGTGAGTATTGTACAAAATAAAAAAATAAATAAATGAATAAATAAATAAGAGAGACAACTCCTAGGAAATGTTTCTGGAAATGTTTCTTATATCAGTCTATATTTCTAATATATGCAGTCATACACTGATAACAGAAATTCATGGTGATTAAATAAATTTGAATAACAGATCTAGCAGCATTAATAAGTAACATTCTGCTCTGCAACAGAATTTGAGATATTAAGGGATTGTTCTATCTATTGGTTTAAGGAGCTAGTAAAAGAATTGTTAAGGCAACGGTGTAGTTCTGTTTCAGCTAACTTCAGGGACTTCACCAAAATCTACTGCTTCTGCTGCTAACTTATCCTGAGAAAGGGAACCTACTGACGGTACAAAACTCCTAAAGAATCATAGGCATCTGTTCTAATGCCTATGATATTAAAATTCAGGAAGGGAAGAAGATTAGGAAAATCAGCAATTCAGTGTTTACAATTCAAAAGGTAATGAGGCCAAAAACAAAAATTGTCAAACGTATGGCACCGAACAAAGCAAAAAGACTGAGTGAAGAAGACTGTCAGGTTCTAGAGAGTAAATTCTGCTTGCACCTCATCACCTGGGGGAAGAAATGGAAAGAAAACATTCTGTTACATTTAGCTTGAGACTTTTACACTGCCTGTAGGAAGCACAGGCAGGTATGTTGTATGAAATATTCTCCCTTTGGTCATTTTAACTGGCTTAGATGAAAAAATAACAGAAAGGAAAAAACCTTAAGTACAATACTTTAACAGCTTATACATACTATTTATTACTATAAATTCTCTGAGTGAGTAGAAAGAAAGCAGCTTTGTTCTTCTTTTAAAAAAAAATCTATTACTTGTTATTTTAACTAGATTTACAGTAAATGCAGGATACACAGGATATCTAGTATAAAAATGAATGAACTAGGAATACTTAGTTCTGCTGTTCAAACCAATACAATAAAAGAAAGTTTTCATAAATACTATTATTTTCCAGTGTTTCTAATGTTATTATTTTCAAGTAGCAAAATATGACCACCTAGCTGACCCTGTCCTGCATTTTGCTGAGTGTTCATGAAGAGTTGTACTTACACTGATCTTTCTGATTTGAACAAAATTTTGCTTCAGCAGGCACTGCATCTACCCAGGTGCAACTTAGTGAAAGAATGGGAACAAATACAGATAGCAGAACTGCCATTGAGAAGGACTGATTGTTGTTTCTGTATCTACCATTCCTATTACAGGCTACTAGGCACAGGTTTTGTACCTGCAAGTAAATCTGCACAAGTATAAAAGTGAATATTATTACCCTATTGAACTGGTGGGGTTGTCTGTAGAGAACCACAGAAATGAATAACAGAGCTTATGATTTCATGCAGTATTTCTTGTGTCTAGGGGTAAAGAACTGATTATTATCAGTGAAAATCACATTCAGAAGAAAGATGTTGAGAAATGAGCTGTCAATAAGGACTTTACTAATGGAGTGTAAACCAGCATACTAATTACTCTCTAAAGCATCTTGCCTTTTGTGTCTATATGGACTGGAAGATTGTCTGTTAAGTCTCCAGTCTCATTGCTCACTGCTTGCGAGGAATAATATAATTTGTGCATCTGCACTGTAGATAAGAAGCCACTGATTCACTTCAAGCTATTACCAAAAAAAACACCATCAAGGTTTTGTTTTGTTTTGCTGCTTTTTTGCTAAAAAGAAATTATAAGCCATCACTCCCCTAACTAATGGCACTGAAGTACTTCATGGCTCTTAGACCTGAACTGTAAATTAAGGGTTGTCATGAGAGTTCACCTAGTTTGTTGAAACAATCTTAAGTGATAGAAGAATTTGGGCAAATCAAGGGCAGAAAGGGCAGAATCAAGTCCCAGTGACTGAGAATGCTCATAGAAATGTTATATTGTATCTGATCTTTCTCAGGCATTTAAAACAAAAAGTATGGAAATGTCTGGTCCTTCAACTTTTTTTTTTTTTTTTCCTGAGCCAAGAGTATATGTAAAATTGCTGATAGTGACATTTGCAGGATAAGTGCATTTGGCAGTGAAAAGTGCATTTGGCAGTGAATTTTGGAAATTGTGCTTCGTTAAAGTTTAATGAGCACTGTGCAGGAAGACTGCAAATACTGCTTTGTGTTAGTGTGTCACTGTAAAAATTGTCATGTGCCAGACAGCTCAAAGATAATGATGCCCATGGATAAAATTGCTTTCCTTCTTTTTATTCCAAAAAGCTTGTGGAACAGATAAAGCATTCCTACTGTGTGCCCACTACCCCTTTTCAGCAAAAGCTTTAATTATGACAAGCAAGGAAAACATGTTCATACATTTGTTACATCTTTTTATCTCGTTAATGATCTCGAGAATAATTCTTGTGCCACCAAATGAACAGTCTTTATACGCTAGATGTTAACATGACTGTTTCATGTAACTATAATGCATTGTATTCTCACTGGAAAAAATTGCCATACTACCAAGGTATTAAAAATAGTAGCTGCAGGTTTCCCTGTCTTTGTTTTAAATGGAACTAGACAATACTTTACAATCAATAGATGGCTGTGTTGGGAGTTCTGTGTACATTTTGGGAATTTATTTCATAAGCTTTTGCTGTTACTCATCCAGAAAACTATATTCAAAAGGCAATCCTCCCGCTGCTTCCTTATATCACTTTCACAAAACAAAATATTGTCAGTCTATAGAATAATGGTTCATTAAGTAATATAGATTACCAGAAATGGAAGCAAGTCTGGAAACTGTCAGCAAGTCTGACTGGATACAACATGGATTCATTTCTGCTCCATACACTGCTGCATGTGAAAGAACTCAGGAAAGGCATATGGATTCCCTGCTGCCCTAAGGTCATAACACTTCCTTGCAACATGCAAGGTGTGGGTCTACAGGTACCATCATACAAATCAGGCAGTACATATCTTGGGAGCAATCTGGCCCTCATCTTGTAGCAGGTGCATGAGTTGATTTAGCAGGAGTTGTGCAATCATTGGGCCTTCAAAAAAAAAAGATTTATGGGTGGTGAAGTTATGTTACGCAAAGGCTGTGAAATGATGACTTACACGTTTGGTTTTTAATAATGGTTTTAATAATTTAGCCATGAATATTTAATAGTAATTAGGTTTTAACAGTTCATATTTTAAAAAAATTAAACTTTGTAATTTTCAATATTTTCTTACCTCTTATTAAGCATTAATATTTGATTTGTTTAAAAGGTTTTTCAGGAAGATTTGAAAGTTTTAAACCATGCTAACAAGGAAGTTGGAGTTTATTCCATAAAACATATATTTTAATAACTGCCAGGTATAGGTACTTGATTACAGTAACAGATATTAAAATGCCACATTTTCCTCCAGGAAAAGAGTAGGAAGAGTGACATAGATGCAGTAAGAACGAAATCCATTGTGTGTGTCAGATATGAAGTACTAGTCTATACCTCTATCCTGCACGAGGAGACCCCTGAATTTTCCTGCTGCTTGGCAAGCACCACTCCATCTCCATGTTACAGGAGTGGAAGAGAATACATATGCAACTCTATACATGTATGCATATCAAGCACATGTATAAAACATGCTCAAATATATCAGTATTTGTATGCTATATGTAATATTTTCAGTCAACATTACTTGTGCTGATTGAAAGGATTGAAGCATTAATAAGACTACACTAGAACTGCATGATCTCACAGAAGGAGGCTTCTTCAAGGGAACTAAGAAGTCATAACAGAGTGTTATTTCTCCTTTTCTGCTCATTTTGAATATCTTCATGCAACAAGGGTAAAATTCTTGCATCAATCAAAGTGAGTGTTTGTTTTTTTATAAGGCTATAGTAAAGAAGATGCTTTTTAGTCTTTCAGGGACAATTTTAGCAATAGGAGGAGCTTTACTGTCTTCTCAAACTGCCTGGGGGTATTAAATGGTGTGTATCCATCACATCTTTTCAAGTCACTGTGTCATGAATCCTCATGAAAATGTCCTCTGTTTTTTTTCTCTTCTTCTTCTTCTTCTATAAAATACAGTGTCTGTGAGTGATGTTTTCCTTTCAGACCAGCTCACTTAAGAACTGTGCATAGCCCAGTAGAGCTGTTCAAATAATTTCCAGAGCCTTGATGGAATCATTTCTTCTTTGCAGATACTCACAAGACTGGAGGCAATGCTCACCAGATTTCTGAGCAGCTGTACTCCCTCCAAGAAAAATGCCATTCCTGTCGATTTGCAACTGCTGTCTAAATGGGATTCACTTTCACATTTCTTTGGATGCATAGGAAACTCTCACGTCATAGGATTTTATTCTTTTCTGAGATCATAGTAGAATTCTCTAAGTTGTCTGTAGAGGTGGTGGAATAACCATTTCTGGAAGCTTTAAAGAAAAGTTTTTGTAGATTGCGTAATGGTTTAGATTTAGTTTATACTACTTTGTCGCAGGTTAGAAACTGGGGCTGCACTCAAAACAGAGGACCAAGGAACACAGTTCTGAGTTATCATGTGTGCCCTGCAAAACCCTTATTGCATGTACAGTGCAGCCCTGCATGAATATTACTTTCTGTGCACCAATGTCTCTGGAAAGGAAACCTAGGCATGAAAGCCACTTAGAGAAATAGCATGCCTAGGATATTGATCTGAATGATGGGAAATGAGATGAAACCCAGATCATACTATGGTATGTACCCACACCATCAATTTCACTGCAGTTCAACTGACTTCTTAAAGACCTTTCAATTTTTTAGTTCAGAGACACAATATATATATTTCCTTAATGGAATTTCTGTCCATAATTCAGATGTTATAAATTTTCAAAAATTTTTTTTTAATCCAGATACATGTTACCTAATGAAGGGTTGAGGGTGAAATTGCTTTCTTTTAGTTAGGAAACAAGCAGTGTCTAGCTATGAACATGAATATATGACAGACTATGTTGGGTTAAACACAAAAGAAGAACAAGCAGACCTCCAAAATTCCCTGTACTGATGTGAGATGCTGCTGCTGATAGAAACAATCAACACCGAATTCAGTTCCTATCCTAAATATTGTGACAGATTCCAAGTAATTTTATTTTTAAATTGAAGCTTCTGCAGCTCGGTTTTCCAGATAGATCTGTGAATTACCTCATATACAAGAATTCAGTGCTTTTGCCAGACCAATTACTTGCCAAACTGATATTTTAACTTGCCAAACTGATATCTTAAAGCCTTGAAATACTGAAATATTTCTTTTAAATATATTTAAATGATACACTAATTTGAAAGATGCATAGCATACAGTTTTAAATATGAAGGTGAAACTACATTTTTGCAATACCAATAAAAATATATTAACTGTAAAGTATATGTTAACAACTTACTGTCAGGCCTGTATGACTTTGCAAGTAACAAAATAGAAAAAAAGAAAAAGAAAAAAAGTAACATTATGTTTAAAAAAGTTCTCTTGGGGCACAGGTTGTGGAGAAAGAAAACCCATATGTGTGTGGGCATAACTGTCCGTTAAAGTACACAGGTTGTTTCAAGAGCTAAAACTTGAGCAGAGGCACAAACCCCTCTGTATGATACGCATCTGGTTAGAAGCTTTTGTGGCATTCTGGCTAGATTGTAATACATGATATTCTTTTTTGTTTGTCTTGATCAATCTTTGAGAAAAATCAACTGAGGAAGAAATATCGCAGTTACCCATGATCATTTCTCCAAGTATCAATCTTTAGAGTCAGTTAAGTACAACTTGTGAAACTGTTCATACCAGAAAACCTCATAATACTTAGCACAACCACAGTAGTGTTTAATTTTATTTTTTCTTTTGTATGAAGTATGCAAAATGTCTTGAAAGTAAGCAATCTTGAAAGTTAGAAGGACAGAAAGCATGAGTAGTCAGTTTTCTCCAAAAATCCACCAATTATCTGACCAGCTTCCGGAGTCCCATTGGAATCCCAGAGTCACTGATGATTCTGTCACTGATGAAAGGCAATATCTGGTGGGAATACTCCAGCAAGCAACCAGATAGCCTGCCTCCCACCGGAATCTATTTTTGAATGGATAAAAATGGTGGAAGTATCTTAGGCCAAAGAAAATGAACACGTTAATATTTGTCCCAAAATACTGATGTAGGCAGTTCATTAAGTGGACATTGCAAGACAAGAGCATGTTCTCACACCATTTTAACAAGGAAAAATCATATAACTGACAAAGAAAAGATAAGAAACTAGCTTTGATAAACATTTTTTTCCAGTTTTCCATTAGATGTGATCTAAATCAATTGAGAGCCTTGGAATCTTTTAGTGGCAGAAAAAAAATTGTCTGACTTTTAAATGAACAATCCATTTATATATATTAGTTTAAATCATTCATATATTTTCATGTTTCATTTAATCCAATATCCTCAGAAAAAAATTGCACACTTCAACATTCTGTGTAACATAAATTCCCTGTGGATTTCTAGAATAAGTGCTTAATGTAACTGAGAGCACCAAGATGGAATCTCCTCTAGGCAGTCTAGATTAAATGAAACAGCAATGTTTTCCATGGAGGATTTTTTAAATCCAAACTTGAGTGCTTTATTATTATAAGAAGAATGTAATTAACACTTTTCATTTATAATCTTAAAATACCTTGAGGACTTTAATTGGCCAAAGCCCTGTTGTTATCCCTATTTTACATACAGGTAATATTAGACTTGGAGAAACCAAAGGCTCAGAAATAACTGTCCACATGGTCAAGGAAGGGAATAAGAGTCTCCTTCTGTTCACATTGCCAAACCTGCGTGCATGGAAGGAAGATGTGCCAATGCTCTATTGTTGCCCTTGCCAGACCTGAGTACAGCTACATCTTTCAGCCAGACCTTACAGCTGCATCTGTCTTTCCATTCAGCTGGGGCTGAGCTGGTAGGGTGAGAAAATACAAAACTCCTGCACCAGCAATCTAGTAGAGGTTTTTCTTTGTATCTGAAATGAGGCAAAGGAGAGAGTGATGTGGGTGTTCAAGCAGCAGAATTTGTGCACTCTTCTTTGCTGAGGGGCGGATTGCAGGATTATACAGTAGTTTTAAATGATTTGCAAAAAGACAAAATGGGCAACGATTGGGCAGGTTTGGGAAACAATCGAGTTTTAATCACTAGGTACCTACTCTTGCTTTATTCCTGAGATTACTACAGGTGGGAAATTGTTTAAAATAAGTCTCAGATCTTTATTTAATAATTAAATGAATATGATCTTCCAGGTGACATCTGGAATGTTCTTGGTCCTGTCAGAAGTCTTCTGGCTTTCATGATGGTAATGTCAGCAGGGGCTTAGACAGAATTTTTGGCAAGAAAGACTTATACCCATGACCTTGATGCAGCACTAGGCTTTCTATTTGATCATTTTTCTTCTCTTTGTGACAGATTTTGAAAGCATAGGGTAAGAGTTTCTGATGAATTCAGTGATCTTTGCTTGCTGAGATCTCAGCCTTTTTGACAGGTGAGTCACATTAAGAAAACCGTGACACCACTTAGATGAATGCTAGCTACTTTTATTGCAGCCATCTATATCTAATCTGCAGTAAGTGAATCAACTTCACATATTCAGCTAAGATCACAACAAAACTGAGATTTCTTAGTGTGTGCATATCAATAAAATTACCCTCTTTAGCAAATTATATCTGAGTCAGCCTCAGTGTTACATAACTAGTTTTTGCTTGTCTAACAGTCGCTATCAAGAAAAAGCCTTCTTGTAATTTGCGCTAACAGTAATAAAGAAAGCCAGCTAACTCGAAGGACCTTCTAACATCTTGACATTGAGCAAGCAAGCTGTTAATATCACCTGAACAAACAAAGTTCACTTTGAGGCAAAAACACAGAGGGTATCCATTCCAAAGATAAAATATCGTAAGTGGCTTTAAGATTTTATGTCCAAAATACAGTATAGCGGCTGTGGAAAGTTATGGTTGTGTTAATTAGTGTAACTACTTAAACTGGACACAGAACTCAAAACACTGTGACTCAGGAGAAAAGCCAGTGCTAGACTGGGGATTTCCGCACCTTATTTTTGCAAGAAGTGCTGAATGAACAGTGGAAGATATGTTTTCTCAAATACTTATACAGATTCAAAAGCAAATTTCAACTCTTCAAAGTTTTAAAAAACAGTTGATTCAGACACTAAAATTTTGATTTGGGAATTTTATTGAAATTCATTCAATCTGATGTAAAATAATTTGTTACTTTTACGGTCTAACCAACAGACCATTTCAGAGCAAGAGATGCAGGACTGTGGCAAAATAAACTAAAAATGCTAGATCTGAATATTCATGGTCTGGATATTTGTATCAGAAGTCTGCAGTTTGTGACGTAAATCTTTCGTGAATGTGACTTACTTTGAAATTAACTTTTCCTTTAGAGACCATTTTTTGCACAAGGCCTAAGCAAATAGGACCTTTCTTAATCATTCCTTCTCTCTGTAATATTCTGAGTTTGCTTCAGTAAAATCCCTGTGTGCCTTCAGAAGGCTGAAGATGAAGTAACTCAAGCCTTGAAAGTGGTTTTTTTTTTTTTTTTTTTCCTGATATTAGTGAAACCTGCTTGTATGTTGCCAGGCACAGATAATAAACTACCCCTATGTATTGATTTCTTTAGAATAGATATATGTGGTACATTGGTGAATGGTCTTATTAATATTCATTAAATTCTAAATAGCTCTCTTTTTAATGTGTCTTTTTAGGAAATGAATAATTCATGCATGTATAGGAAGCTCAGTGCTGTCACTTACAGCGTAGACCTTTAGCAATCTAAGAAGGCATTTGAACTGAAGGACACTCTAAGGTGTGCAAAGCAGTTGAAACACTGAATACTCCTCAGCTTCCCACCATCAAGGGCATTTTTTCATGTTGATAATTCCACTGACTCATCACTCTTCTTATATTGCAGGTTTTCAAATATGCTTTAGTGAAACTGGACCTATGATTTATATACACACACATACTTTACCAGAGCTAGAATAGTTGTGGTTTGTTTAAGGTATCAAAGCTATGTGAGCTGCTTGTGAGGCTTTTTATCCAAGTAAGTGCTGGTAATTGTTGAGAATGGTCATTCTGGAGAACATAATAAATGTGCAAGCTACTCTCAAAGAACATAGTTTTACATTGCAGAAGATACCTATGTTGATTCTAGTCCTACCTTAGGCTAGGTTTTTGTGGTTTTTTTCTGAGAGTCTCACAGAAAACGGCTGGTCTCCCTCATGTTTCAGTGTTTAGGAATCCCTATCTAGCTTACATGAAGTTTCATGTTTAGTCTCTGCTCCTTAAAAAAAAAAAAAAAAAAAAAAAAAAGCATATCCCTTTGGTATGTGTTTGGGACCAGTGTTAATACCTATATAGCATTTTTGAGTCTTTTTGCATAATTGTGTAGCATGATGGGCCCAAACTGTAGTTAGCTTCTAATTGTATGAGTAAGAGATAGCTAGGATTAATTATATATGATGTATATTTATGATTAATTATTTATAAAGCTAACATGCTTATAGCTGCTAATTTCCACGACAAAGTGAAAACTGATGTCTGGTGATATATTGGTATCTGAATAGATGCCTTTATTTGGAATAAATTGTACCCACTTCTTTGGGGCCTTCTAATGCCCTTTCTCTTTTCTAATTAAAAGAACAATCTGAATGTGGTTTTGGATGCCAAAGTGAAGAGTGCAGCATAAAGAATACAGAAAGCATAAGCTTGTCTCTTTTTCTTTTCTTTTCTTTTCTTTTTTTTATGGTCAGCAAGGATATGGTGGGGAAGGAGAATAACAAGGCCAAGCCGTAAGAACCTAAAGCCACGTAACAGCATTTACATGTGAGGTTATACAGAGGCTTAAAAATCTCTGCTATGCACTCTCTCTAAGCCATCCTCTCATCCATGGTACACTTTCCTGTACCATTTGTCTTGATATGCCTCCAGGACATGTCTTCCTTTCTGATTAGCTTGAACACAAGACTTTATTTAAAGTGAAATATTCCACTCCCACCTTCCTTAAGGACTTAAGAACTTCCCACCTGACTTAAAAGACAGAGCATGGACAGAACTGTCCAGTTATTTGGACTGTCATCAAAATCCATAAGGTCGAAAAAGAAAGGAAGAAAAGAAGGACCAGTGCTCTGCATCTATAAACACTATTAGTATCAGATGGATATACAAACCTAAGTTTTATTAAAAAGCTTTGAAGATATGTCTGAAATAGTATTTAGCATGATGACAAATCAGAATTTCAGGAAATATTTATATTTAAAACAGAAAAAAGCACAAGTTATACAATAGATGTGCTTCCAAAATACACTGTTCAGAAAACAACATGCATGTTTCATGCCGGTTTTTTTTTTCTTTTCTTTTTTTTCTTTTTTCCTCTTAAAGGTCTTTTTTCTTTGTTATTCCATGTAAAGAACTGAAGTTTCATCCACACTTTCCATTCAGGATATTAGGATATGTCTATGCCACATGGCTGTATCTATGTTGTTTGTGAGTGATGGCTTGCTCACATACAGAATCATAGTGAAAACATGCTCCTTAACAGTTTTGCTTTTGAGAGTTTTATGACAAATCCAGCCTTGGCATCTCTACTGATACTGCACAGAACTTCTTTCTATGGTTAGCGTGCAAGACATCTAATCCGATTTGACACATTCGTGGTGTAGACTTGCCTTAAGAAGAAACAAAGTAAAAGAGTAATAGTAATGCATAAGTAACTAAAACAGCAGGTTTGCAATGGAATAAAACTGATTTCATGTATGAAGAATAAGAGAATGGACAGATCTCATTTCTTTGGCTTGGGGGCAAGGAGGGAAAGAGGGAGAAAGGACAGCTCCATAATACTTGTACCAATGATTTCTACAGAAAGATTTTGTCGACCAGCCCTGTCCCTTAATTCCTATTAAGATAACCTCGCACATCAACTACTGCATAATGCCAAGAAAGACCTTTTTAGTGACATTGATGGTGGACTCAGAATGCCCCCAGCAGTCCTTACGTAGGTCCTCAGCCATATGAAGGTCCTGCAGTATGGTCAGGCCCAGTGAATTTTTCTTGAACATGCATCCTGTTATTTGTACCATTCGGGTCATCCTTGTAATAGGAAGCTCAGGTGTGCAAATTCCATGAAACTTCCATGATCAGGCACAGAAATGGAATGAAAATTCATAAAATGAAAGTTCTCCTGAGCAGCCAAACTGCAAAATGATGTCCAGGAATATCTGTGTTTCCTAGATGAAGAAAGAAAAGAAGTAAAGGTCTGAAACCGCAACAAATTTGATAAAAATAATTTGACAATTCTGTCACGATTCACAGAGATGCGACATAGCAGAAGGCACTCCCTCCTAAAAAATTACATTAATTTGACTTTGGAACATCTGTAGAAACTATTGCAATAATAATGCAATGTCAAATTATCCTGGGGGAATTTCTATTCCAAACCTACTGAAAACTTTTGTCAGATCATTAGAGGCTTTCAAAGACAAATCCGACCTCTGCGCCTTATAACACCATGCTACAGAAAGCAAACTAGCTAGGCAAAGCCAGTGAAGTACTGTAGAGGGATACTAATCTCATCTTCTTATAGCCTCACCAGCAGTACGTAATTGGTCATATGAGATAGTATCAAAGTGTTTGTTTCATAGTCACTAATTGCCTGATTTTCATAGACATTCTGAGTTTTGTCCTCTTTCTATTTTGGTTTTACTGTAGTATGTGTGTATAGGGAGGTTCCTAACAGCTGTGTAAAACAGAAACATGTAGCTTTTCAGAGGTTCTGGGAGAAAAAGCTGGTCAGTCAGTAAAGTGCATTACTATGTGTTGGTTCTCAGTCTCTAATGTTCATAGGAAAAGGATCACTTCCTTAAGAGTTGTTATGTTTTGTAAAGCAGCATGACCCATATATTGCTACAGTGCCATATTGTTTACTTCATTGGCGCAGCTTAATCCAGAACATTTTCTTGCCTCAGTAGTTAGAAAGACATAAGAAAAAAGATTGTTTTGCAGTCCATATTTCCTATCTACATAGGCAGGAGGCAGACAAGGTGCTTTGGGAAAGCCAAAATTGCTATGAGTCTGGTTTAGTTCTCACTCAGGGGAACTGTTGCTACTGATGACAGAATAGTTAGTGCACTATGTCCATTAAAGGTTCAAATTCTTGTCTTTGACAGCAAACTAAAGCCAGACTAAGGGCGTGCATTACTTTGGGGGGGAGGGCAGAAAGGATACAATCAGACTCGTTTATGAGCTATTGTAAAAAACATGGTATGTCTCCTACTTTCAGCTCACAGAGAGAGATGCCACAAAATTCAACAATCTTTTCTCCCTCTTACATCTTCTATAAGCAATTTGTATTCTGTCATGTTCTGTCACACATGGTGTTCAAAACAATTAAAAGAAAATTGCACCCATTTTGCTCAGTGCAGCAGGCTGAAAATTTCAAAGAAAAGAAGCATTCTCAGCATGAATAAACTGTGAAGTGCTTTTGAAAATAAGGTTTTTAATGATAATTGACATTAAAAACCTTTATTTTCTAATACATTTCACAGTTTATGCTTGTCGGGAAGTGCATGTTTTCTTTTAAACTTTCTGCTTGCTACACTGAGCAGAAGTGATACATTTTCCTTCAAATGAAAACTAGTGAACCTTTTTTTTCTCTTATATATTGAAAAAAAATGACTAAACCAGCCTCAAAAGAAACTCTCTTAGTTTCCCTTCCCCCTGCCACACACACATATTCATATTCATCTGGGTAGCTGTAAAACACAGAGAAAAACAGGCTCATATAGAGTGTAGTACAGCTTCTTTCCAGTGCCTAGGAGAGGAAAATAACTTCCTCACTCCATAAATCTAACTTAGATACCAGGAATAAAAAACCCATTCTTCTTCCTTTAGCCAATAACCCTCCCTCTTGGCAATGCTCTGATCAACAATGTACACTGACAACTGAGTAATTATAAAATCAATAGCAAATGAAGAAATCTTATGGGACAAGTTTTGCAAATGGGAATCCTGTTTTTTTGGGTTTTTTTTTTTTTTTGACATTTAAAGATGTCAGCTTGTGTATATAAACTGAGATTTGTAGGCAGAGGGCACTTTTATCAACAAGACACATATGTAGTGCCTTCAATGCATAATCAGGCTTGATATTGCAAGTCACAAAAAAGTAGCAATTGAAATCTTCTGGATTTTGAGAAGCCAGCAGAAATATTTAGAATTTGGGTTATCTGAACAAGAAGTCAGTAATAAGAAGGAAATCTGAAATGACATGGAGAGAGCTAAATATGAGAAAGACATATTATCATCAAATTTAAATATTTTTTTCAACACAAAAACAATTGTAGGAGGGGTAGACTGTTCTTTTGTTTCTTAATCAAAACACTCAAAAGATCTTAATCAATTCAGACAATCCTTTGGGCATGACAAGGTGGAAATAGCCATTCCTATTCCCATGTAAATTAAAGTACTATCAGCTTGAATAGACATTCATTTTCTGAGACAGAAAACCTGGAAGAAAATCACTAGATAAAATAGACTATAGGACATGTGGAAGATGGAAACAGAGAAAGAAAATGCTTGCTGAAGATAGTAAAAACTTTAAAAATGACCTTCTCACAGCTGTGGATATCTATGTTTTTAGTGTTCCACCGTAGTAAAAAATATAATTAAAAACATATTTAACTAGTCAAAACCAGCTAACTGTCAATTTTATTTTTTCTTTTGCTTTTTTCCCCCTTCCTGTCTTTCTCTTACATATCAACAGAAGAAGTAAACTGGGAGAACATCAGTTAGATCTGTAGTATGCACTTTTCTACAGGACTTTAGTTGTAAAAATATTTTAAGGGTTAAATCCTAATTTAATTGATGAAAAATAAGAGTTTTTTTTTTCTCTATGTATTTTTGATTTGGTCCTTATTATGTTTTGTTTTGTTTTGTTTTGTTTTGTTTTGTTTTGTTTTAAATAGGTAGACATCCTGCTTCTATTATTCACTTAATATATTATAGCTCAGAGTACTGAGATTCTCAGAGTCCTTCTCTCCTTTTTTGATACATTAAAAGATTTTATCAGCAGTATTCAGACTTATTATCATAGTTAGAATTTCATTACCTTTTGGTTTTCTCAGTGATTCTAAAAAATGAAAAGGGGAGCTTATCACACACAGTAGATTACCAAAGGTGTTCCTATGGCATGTGAGGAATGTAATAATATTGTTCAACCATTTCAGACAGACAAGAAAAAAGATCACTCTTCATTTCATCTCCTGTACATACAAAAGTGTGATATAGATTTTAATTGTAGGTAGTCATAGTGCCCAGCTAAAGTATTTTTCCAAGAGGCAATTTAGTCCCTTCACCTGACCTGAACAGTGTCAACTATATCTAAATCATTCCTGAAGATGTTTATCTAAATCATTCCAGAAACTGCCATGACCAGAGTTTCTGGAATCTTCTAGGCAATCTGTTTCCAGATGTAGCTATCTATACCATTAGGACTTTTTTTCTTGATTTCTGACTCAAAGCTCCTTGTTCTAGTTTAAACCTGTTACATCTTATTCTAACCACAGTGGTCTCAGAGAAGAGTTATTCCCATATTCTTTGAAACTAATTTTCCTATATTTAAAGACTCTTATCATATTTTCCCTTCAGACTTCTTAAGCTCAAATTGCCCCCATTTTATTAACCCTTTCCTCATAGAAATTTTTCATGTTTTCTTTGCTTTTGAACACTTTTGTCCCTGTCCTGTGAATGAGCTGGAGAAAATGAACATCTTTATTGAAATATTGTGACCTGACTGGACATAGTGACCCAGCTAAGGGCTTATTGTCTTTTATATGTCCTTTCCTCATAATATTTCCTTCTGTGCCTTAGCTTTTCTGATTTTTGTCCCTACATATTTATACTATTCTTTTATGTTTGTTCTGTGTTGTAATTTAGCCTTATGTACTTTAGCCTTAATGCTGTGTACATTTCGTTAATGAATTTTGGGTTAATGAAGAGCTCATGAGTTAATTATTGGCTCTTCCATATTTTCATACTGTGGTATATACTTGCATAATGAATGCAAAGGAAAGCCTCAGTTTGTTAATGTCGTAGCTTTTAAGTGCTTGACCTAACTAATTATCTTTTAGTATAGGTTTTTGCATTTGATTACTGTTTGCTTTACCTTTGCACATGATGCTTGATTTTTCAAACTATAAGTGAAGAGAGGGAGCGGCTGGCAAAAGAAAAAACATAATTCACTCTTCAGATCCTTATAATTTCTTCTTTCTGTTCCTTTTTTGCTTATTATTTTCTCAGGGAAGAAACATAGGAGTTTAACTGAGTAGTCGATATGTGTCCCAGGGGTTAAGTGAAGAGCTGGGGCCAGCTTCATATTTGGTAACATGTACTTATTTCCACAGAGCTTTTCATTTTGTAATATGCTTGAATATTTCTAATTTTACTGCAGAAATGACTGCGGTGACAAAGACCTGTGAATTGTGGAAAGACATCTATTTAACGCTACATAACAATTCTGCAAAATGAAAATTTCAAAATGTTACATTCTGTGAAGATAGGGCACCCAAACGAAAACCTCTTTGAGTTTCTGCTTTGGCCGAGAGGCAGGCTCTGCAGTCACTCAGCAGCTCCTCAGCCAGAGCTGTCAGTCCCAGCGAAGGGGAGCGGAGGGCAGGCCACCTGTGGAGCTACCGGCGGTGTGGACCATAACAATATCAGGAGTGGATGGCTGTGGGTGTAAATATTCAGAGAGCTCCTTCTCCATTCTTCTTCAAAGGAAAGAGGGAAAAATAGGCAATGGCCTGTTGACTAGATGTCCTAACTACTTCTATACATAAGGATGGCACATCCAGAATGCCAGTCTGAACTGACTTGTTTGAGAGGAAAAGGAGAAAATAAAAAGAGCCACCTGTGTTCAGTTCAAACAATTTCCTCAATAAGAGGAGCTAAGGCAAAAGTCAGTGCATAGACAGGAGGCATGCTTGCTGAGGGACAGAAATAGCATAGCCATTGTGATGGTGCAATAATGAACTCTGAGAGCTTGCTTGTCTCTAATTCCTTTATTTGCCACTCAATTTTGCCAATTAAGAAATCAAATTTACAGAAAGTAAGACTGAAAGCTGCAATATCTTCCCTAAGTAATGACTCATGTAGCTTCTTGGTAACAATCTTAAAACAAACCTATAATATATAATCTCAACATTGTCTATCAGATATAAACAGTCTTTGAGTGTTAATAAAAATATTTTATTAAATTGGGAGTTCTGAATCACCTGTGAGAAAGTAAAGAAAGTATATATCCAGAATCACATTTACAACATACTACCAGACTTACTTATGTTAATATTGCATTATTGGAATACTACTCTTCTATGACATTGTTCTGAAACAGAGCTAAGGATTTTTTTTTTTTTTTTTGCTTTTTTCTTGCCTTTTTTGCATGGAATTCAACTTCTGCATTTATGACTGTATTAAGTGTGATAGTGTATGTTTTATAGGCCAACAGAGCAACACCCTAAATGCTACAGAGAATTTATACAGTTTTGGAAAGACTGAGAGGAAGATGTAAGAATGCATCATTTTTCTTGCTCTACTTCAGGGTGACGCAGTGAAAGAATACTGCTCTCAGGAATGCCCCGCAGCCCGTGATCAGGCATGACAAAGTTAGAGTTCCAAACTCAGCTTCCTAAACTCAAACAGGAAAAGCACAAAGCTGTTTCACATGTCCAGGTAAGTGAGCAAATGACCAGCTGTAAGGTGATACAGCTCACATATCTCATCCTGTAGTGGTACCATTTCATGACAGAAGTTTCATTAAAAGAGCTTAAACATTACTCATTTTCCAGTTGAAAAAAATGTATTCCTAGAAGATATAAGAGTCTGAGTCTTGACTAGAGTTGGAGAAGGTCATTCCAAAATAGAAATATCTTTCTTTCAGTAGAATATTAACATTGAGTTTTCAACCATGGAGTATTACATTTGAAGTGACACTGAAGCATTATATAAGCGTAAAACTCTCTCAAGTTCATCAGGATCTATTTTTCTCTATTCAAGCAAAATTAGAAAAAAGGAGACCGAACTACCTGAAAACGGCTTAAAATTGTTAAGGACAATCCAAACCTTGGCAACACAAAATACAGTGAAAAGTGATATACCTGTTGCTCATGTATATACTTTATGTTCTGTCAAACACCTAGCATCTATTTACGGGGAGGGGGGAATCCTATTCTTGCAATTGCCAGGGTGGAATTGACAAAATATGTATCTCGTTTTTGCAAAGATGGCTACATTGTCCCACTGATGTTTTCGCTGCCTCTGGAGATGTGGCTTTGTGGAGGATTCTGTATCCTCTGAAGCCTGGGAGAAACTGGGTGTGATCTGAGGAGTACTGTTGCCTTGTTCACAGACCAGCCTTTGGTCTCAGTCTATTTTAACTAAGAAAGAAGAATTATGGTGGCCATATTACAGCCATACATGTATGCAGAATTTGAAAATGGAGATTGCACATGCCAAGTCAGGAAAAAAGGGATAAGTACAAAAAGGTAGAAAATCACAGTTCATACTTAAAAATAATAATAATAATAATTGGAAATAAATAAAAAAGATTGCAAGGCATACACACGAGTTCAGAGTGTATGGAAAGTTTAAAACAATTTTAAAAGCACTTGAGACAAAAGAAGTTTGATACTTTTATTTTAACTTTAAGACAGTTGCCAGGGAGTTGCTGAATGCAGTAGCCTGAGAGATGCAAGACCGCCGCAGTTCTGTGCCCCCAGGGCCAACCATCAGCAAGGCTGAGCATGCGTTCCCAGTAGGCACACACACAAACACACATATACAGCACATATATACATGTGTAGCTGGCCACACAGAACAAAACAGACAGACAGACTTAGCACTCACGCAAACACAAACAGGACCAACAGCCTCATCCTGCTCCCCTCTCTGGCTCAGGATGAAAGTCTGTTAGTGGGACATGTATACCCACATATACAGTGTGGACCTGTCTGGTAGCCGGGCTTAGACACTCAGCAGGGCACGGCCAGGCAAGCAGACAGACCAGCAACCTGTCCATATGCCACCAGCCCCTCTTTGGCCTCTTATCCCTATTTCTCATATTTGTTCCTCCCCAAGCCACCCTGATCCCTCCCTTTCCCCACGTTTGGTTCCTCCACTAAACATCCCATAGTCAGTCTTGTGCAATCCCCCAGTGCTCTCCCCTGCATCCTACAGTGAAGCCCCCATACGTGTCCCCCAGCCTGGGGCTGGTGCCCCACGATAGCCAGGAGGCATCGGGGCTCCTGTCCCTGCTGGGGTTGTTGGGGCTCCCCCGCCTGCTGCCCGCCTCTGGGCTCCTTCATGTGTGCGTGCATGCATATATACATGTGTGTGTGTGCGCGTGTGTGTGTGTGTGTGTGTGTGGATGAGCCTTTCATGGGCTGAACCTTCTCCTGTGCCAGCCCTGGGACCAGCCGGCTCCAGGAGTCATTCGGGATCCCCCACCTGCCACAGTTCCTCTGCGCTCCTTCGTCTGTGCAGAGACCAGCCTTTCATCACGTAACCTGACAACAATCTTTACTCAAAGAGTAACTTTTGAAACTAAGAATTGTAATCTTTATATATACAAAGCTTGAAGCTATGTCTCTGTGTTGTAAAAATATTCATTAACTGTGAGTCTGTGAACCGCTGATTTTTAGGCAGAAGCCAAAACCATTTTGCATTGTTTTCTTGTCTGTATTCCAACAAGCCAAGTGGGTTTGCTTTTGACTTATTCTTTTAATAAGAGAAAGCAGAAGCTGCATATTTTTTATTATTATTCATATTTGCGAAGGTGAAATGAAGTCAGTCAAACTGTAGCTGTGTATGTACCTAATAGATACTCATGCAAAGGCAGATTACATGTATGCTATTTTTTACTTTCTTATGTCTAAAGTAGAAGCCAATTGTGTTAGTTACATAAGTCTTTACAGTTTATGATATTACACAGAACTTAGGCTGGAAATCATTTTAAGAATTTTTAAAAATGGACATTTTTTCCCATTGTAAAATGCAGTTTATATTTAGCAATTGTTTGGAATCAAGCCACATAAGAACATCAAATCCACATAAGAACACCAAATGTTAGAAGAATTATCAAAAGAAATTGGCCGGAGCACAATGCATGCTTTTTACTGACCTATTATTTCTCTTCATGGTTACTGGATGCACACAGACATGAATCAAAGCACTTACAAATAAGATGTTTTTCTCTGTACCTGTACGCAGAGAACTGCCTTTACATCTCATTTTATTCTTCCTCAGTATAAAATGATTGATTGATTGCTCACAGCTTGCATGACTCCCTGCTGCCCTAGATCCATCTCCGCTCTTCACACTCCACACAGTTCTTGCATCATTGACTTTCTGCCAGCCATTTTGCTGCCAGTGCATAAGCTGACATTTAATGATCTTTAGACACAGTAATGTCACATTTATCACTCTTTATCAGTTGTGACAGACCTAAATTCAAATGCAAACATGAAATGCAGACTGAATCCAATCCAAACAGTGATATGCTTTTGAGTGGCATCTGTCAAGACATGTTGAGAAAGCAGTGAAAAATGACCTCTTTCCTATTATTTTATAACTACCAATAACAGTTTGCTAGGTCTACTCTCAAAATCTTTTTCCTCCTGGTATTCAGGAAAACCCCACTCAGTTTTCAAAATGTTATATCTCTTCGGATGTTTGAATGCTACTCTGAACTTTCAGTATTTCCAGATTGTACGTTTTCATTTTAATCCAAGCTTTACATGAAAAATTCTTTGAACACATTGATCTCTGTTATAACTCTATCTTCATCTGCTAAACATGTACAGTTTCCCCCTTCTGAATTTCAGCATCACAGGCCTGTCACAATTACTTTAGTGCAAGTGCCAAAGAATAATTATGTACAGTCTTAGGCTGCTTTCAGCCTTCTTCCTCCCAAACTAGCACCTAAAAGTTTCCAGAAGCAAATGTTCCCCCAGGGCCTTGTTGATGGATGGATTTTAGTATCTGTCTCCTGTTCCATGTGGCCCTAATCAGTGCTTTCTCTCTTTACTAACACATCTTCACTAACTTCTAATTACTACCATGTTCTACACAGAATGGATGCAGGCTTCACGGCAGCAGATGTAACAACAAGTGTCTTTATTGTTCATCAATTACAGGACCAATAACAGAGTTAAACCTCAGAGAAAAAAAGTACTTCCTTACTCAGTTTAATTTTTTCCCTGCTTTCTCCTGCTGTGGATAAGGCCAGCCACTGAAATTTTTTAAAGAAAAGGTGTTGACTGAGGTATCATCACTGGTGAGAGAGGTTTTTGAGCAGTCCCACAGTACGTCTCAGCATCTGCTCTGGATTTTTGATATTATGGGTCAGTAGTTCATGCACTTCAGCTACACTGAGTTCATTGACTGAAATCAATGCTTACAAAGACTCGTACAGACTTTTACTGGGAGATGGATAAAGACACTGGTAGGCAGTAAAATAACTGCTAATTTATAGTATAGTCATTACTCTTCAGCCTTAATTGATCACCATTGAGAGGGAGTGAGAATTCACGCTTTCAAGATCTATGTTGTTGATTTTCCACAGAACCAGAATTTGATCTCTGGCGTGCTTGTATAACTTTCTGTCTGAGAGAAGGAGCATTAATACTATTTTTCTGCCAGAGTTCTCTGAACTATGTACATTTCACCAAAGCATTACTGTTTTTAAGAGAAAATTTTATGGAGCAAAATAAAGTTGGATGATGAATTAGTTAGAAGCCATATGTTGCAGGTGTGGCTGGATCAAAGCTTCAGAGGCAGGAAAGCTGTTGGCCATCTACCTGCTTTCCTAGTCCCAAACCGAGCATATTGAAACAGCATTTGATAGAATTTAGAACCGTCTATTCACTTGCCCATTTCCCAGTGTACCTACCAGAATGCAGAAACACTGGCTAAAACAATTTTCATTCTTCTCTTTATGTCAAAGATAACTGTATTTAAATTTATTTTTACATAGATGTCAGAGCCAATGCAGCCTGCACTTCAGAGAAATGGATGTTGCTTGAGATCACTAGTTCTATTTATATTATTTCAGCTGAGAACATTTCCAGAAGCCCATTGGCACTTCTTTTGCCAAAGGGCAGGCTGACATCAATTAATTATAAACTCTATTTTGATACATTTTAGGGAAACTGTCTAATAAAAATATATTTTTTAAAGCAGTGAAAGTGATAGTTCTTCCCTGTGGAGAATAAAGGAATATTTTAAGACTGAGCTCTTATTGAAAAATATCCCCTATTTCCCAAAAACAGAGGTAGAAAGCAGTAGTTACAGTAGTAGTTAGCTACCACAAAAAGTGTAATATATGTCTCCTAGCAGCTATATAAAGATGATGATGATAATAATTAGCAGTAGCACTATGCAAATGATAGAAGTTTGGACTGTATTGTTTTATTATTGTTCACTACTGTGGCTTGCCATTACTAAGCTGTTAACTGAATATATTCTGCAATACGATGATTCAATAAACACACAACTTTCATGCAGAGTGGAAAGAAAAATCGAAGTGGCCTGATCCAAAGCTCAGATATGTCAGTGAGAAATTGCCAATTTAGTTCTATAGGCCAGGCATTTTCCTGCTTTCCTTCTTTCTTTCACATATATACTACAACATTTCTTCTACCTAGTTTTCACCTTACCTGCTTAGGTTGAAAGTTTTCTGAGGAAGGAAATGTCTTCAATTCCCTTTTATGCAGTGAAAGTCTCTGCAGTTTTCCTCCCTATTGGTGCATAGATAGTGTGCGTGAAGGGTAAACAATAGGTTATGCTTTTTCATAGACTGAAGTTTTACTAACCAGAGCCACTGGCCACCTTCATTACTAATCCCTCAAGACCCATAATAAGCTTGAATACCAAAAGCATAAGCTTTAGAATTCCATACCATTATTGAGGTGCTAGACCTTGCTATTCTGACACTGGGGCAATTTCTACAGGTTTATGCCACCTGTAATTTATTTTCTAAAAAAATTTTTCCTCTCACATGGTTGGGCAGAAAGTACAGCATCCTGGAAACATTTAAAATTTATCAAGAAGCAACTGAGATTGACATAAAGGGGACATCTCTGAAGAGTTTATTGCCCTCTGAAAAAATATACTTGATTCTGACTGTAGAAAATTATGAGTTAGATTGGAAGTAGATAAATTATAATTAATTCCATCTATTGTTTAATTATTGTTAATTTAATTTTATTGTTTAAGCCTGAGACTTTTGTTACAAAATCTTAATTTTTCTAAACCTCAGAATTTTGACTTGAACATATTCATATCACATGATCAGCATGAGGCTTCCCTATTTCTTCATTTAGAAATCAGGATGTTCATATGTTCTTGACCAAAAGGCCATCCTTAGAGCATGTCTCAGGGCCAGAAAGTCACCTGGGAGTTAGAGAGCCTAATGCAGAACCATCTGCTATTTCTTAAGAGCCCACCAGTTTCCACAGATCAACTTTTTGTTTGATGATTTGATATTTTCTGACAAAACAAATATTATTTACATATTATTTTTATGATAATGGTGCTGTATAGGAATTTTTGAGTAATATTTCTTTTCTCTTGTGCCATCAGAAGGAAGTCTAAGGACCTAGTAGGTAGTAAAAGGAGTTTATATGTCTAAACCTACAAGCAGCTTTTACCCATGGTTAATGGGTAATGTGGACACATAAGCCTTTCACAGTACCCCAGGACTGTCACAGCTGCTGCACCTACTGTGTAGTTTGTCAGAATACTTTGCTTTGCACACCAGGCAGTGAAAGTGTGTTTCACAGTCACTTCATTCATTTTTTCTGTGGCTGTTGATAAACATATTTGTTACTGATCATCATGATTAGCAGGATCTTTTGTTCTGGCTTATTGTGAAATCTTGTTGTCTGTGACATCCTAACTAGAACAACTAAATAGATGGGCTTCTAGTTTTCCTATCCAGTTTTCTGTCAGTAATGACACTAGTCCACTGTGAGAAAGACCACCAAAAAAAAAAAAAAAAAAAAAAGGCCCAAACAATGTCACTGCAGACTTAAGTTTCAGCCATGAAGTTCAAACTTACATGTTTTCATAAAAGTAACAGAGTCTCTTTTTCAGTACTTCTGAAGAAAACACATCTGTAATGTAGAATCCATTAAAAAAGGAGAGAAAGAAAGAAAGACCATTATCAAAAGCGAGCAGAATCCAACTCTGAAATGCATCTCTGTAATCACTGCTCTGACAGCCCTGATGGCTTTTGGATTTACCCAATCTCCTCTGTTTATGTAACAGAGCTAGAGTGAGACACAATGCTAAGAGTTAAAGCTGACTACAGATGACAGCATTCATACCACAATACCAGTAACTAGGTCTTTTTCTTCTTAATGACTAAATTGTTAACATATTCTGTTTCAAAATAAGAGGATTTTTTTCTCTCTGCCATTTTAACATATTTCAGAGCTTACAGTATGTTCCCTGAGGAAAGACGTTGGTTCAAAACCATAGTTTTGAAGTTGTTCGTGAACATATGAAATGTTCCACTCTGCTCAAACTGGTTTCCTGCACCTCATCTCCTTGCTGCACTTTCCCTGCCAGGAGCAAACAAACAGACAAGAAATTGTAATAAAGCCTAAATATTTATTCTCCCTGTAAAAAGATATGTGTGTTAATATAACAGTGGATTTTAAACTACATCTCATTAATGTCAACCCTGTGTTAACCCTTAGAAGCTAGGTAACTCATGGGCTGTGATTTGGATGGCTAGATATCTACAACTGGAATATACTTATATTCATATTGATTTACACAGAAGTATCCTTTGGCTATGTCCCTTATTACTTTCCCCTTTCCCTCAGTGCAAGGAGAGTGCAAGGAACTGTGTTATACGGAATTACTTTTGTTTTTGAAAGAGGAATACAACGATCCACTACTGCAAGTCCTATTTCAGTACACAAGAGTGTTGTAAGAATTAACATTCAATATTAAAAAGTGATTATATATATTTTATAGTGCTACAGCATTCCATGTCTGAGGCAAATTACGATGATTTAGTAAACTTGAAAACACTTTTGTGTTGTTTTTCTAGGGTTACCCAAGCATATTGTTTTCAAGTTGGATTAAATCTAGCTGATTTTAACTGAAGTAGGGAACTGAAGTACATCAAGAACTAGACTCAGAATCACAATATATGTTTCCTAGAAAGGTCATGATTAACGTCTTTGCTTAATTATCTTATCTTCTTTAAGCCAGCTAATTCTTAGTGTGGTTTCTAAGGATGGAGATTTGAGGTGAGTTTAAGAGATCATATACAATTTCCAACTTCAGAAATACCAATCACATCTACTATTTTGTATGTATTTTGGAGAAATGGTTTTCCCCTCATTTGTTATCCCTTAGGCAATAACCCTTTACCATGAATATATATGCCAGATGTCTAAAGCCTCTCTACTGGATGTAAACATTTTCTGAAGACAAAAATCAACAGCTCATTACCATACTGTGAACTTTAGTTAAAAACAAAGTCCTAAAGTCAATGCAAAGATTACTATATTCTACTTCCTTGTAGAGAATGAATGTGCACAAATTCTCTCTTTCTGATGGGTCGTTTAAGATCTTATATTTCAGTTTTACATATTGCAAACACCTTACTTACAATGAAATGAACACTAAAATGTAAAATGAATTCAAGTTTTAAAATTTATTAGTGTTGAAACATTGGGAACTAGATATTTTAATGACATGGAACAGATTTTTTTTTTCCCCCCCATTGGCCTTACCTAATCGAGTCATATAGTGATGCTTTTTTTCTTTAAAAAGACCATTGTATTAGCTTTAAAAATACATGAAAGTGGTATTAAAAACTATGTGTGTGTGTATATATATATATGTATGCATGCATATGTATAGTCCTATATAAATACGCATACATGCAAATGGATAAAATATGTACATATGTTTTTATACATTACCATATCTATATATGTAAACTATATGTATGTATACATCTACATATGTAAACGATATGTGTGTATACATATAAACATACATATATATACACACATGGTGTTCTTCATACTTGTTTCACTTGGATGGTGTGGTGAAGATATAAAAGAATACATGTGATGGTTTAAACTCCCTGACACTTTTGGTCACAATACCAGAAGAAAGGACAAAAGTTCTTTATCTCTATGTTTAATATCTCTAGTTACAGCCTGAGACAGGCCTCCAAGGTGGCATGGTGAAGTTTTGTTTGCCACTTGGATTTGTTCTTTTGATCATTTAAGGCTATATTTTCAGAAGTGTTCATTAATTCTGCCTGCCAAACTGAAGGCTTGATTTGAAAAATTGTTCAGCCCTCCGAACTCATGTTTGCTTCAAGCTGAAGTGCTTCTCAAAATTCTGTGTGTACTGTCTCAGATTCAGTGTTCGCAAATCAAAACACCCAGCTAGGACACACAGTAGAAAATGTGGATATTCAGACATTATATTCCAGTACTGTGCTGGGAAAAAAAAAAAAGATTAATGCCTACCCCAAAGACCACAGTTCAGTCATCAAGGTTTTCAGTTTGACATCTTCTGATAACTAAATGAGAAATGATAATAACGAACTAAAATTGAGAGATCGGCATCTTAAAATCCAATAAGGACTTTGCTTTTACTACCATGCTGCAGCGAAGGGACCCAGTAAAGCACTTTAAGGAAATTTTTTTGTTTCACTTATGCCCTGTTTTTCTTAACTCTCTGTAGAATTATATAAGAGCTAGGATACTTATTTAATAATAGTTCAAAACTTGTTTTTAATGACATTATCCCTTATTTAATTATTTTTAAATAGCATATTGGCAGTATTTAGTTTGGGCACTGTTTATATCTCCTCACTTCTGCACTGCTTTGATGCTTTCTTGGAGTCATAGTACTAAAGCTAAATGACTCTGGATAGCTATGGAAGAACCAATAATATAAAGTTACACAGGCTGGCACTTGGCAGAATGCAAAATTATCTGCAGCTATTTAATAACAGGGAACTGGGATAACAGTTGGGCGTCTGGGGAGTAGTGCTGAGGTGGGAGAATAAATTTGTCATGCCTGTTGGCTTACAGTTATATGGGTTACCTGAATGGAGAGGTTTTTCTTAAAGCTGGGTTTCATGAGGGCTCGTTTTTTTCTATGTCTCTATGACTGCCCTGCTCTGCTGTCACTTCTCCTACGTTACTCATGTCAGCTACTTCTGCTGGGGGGAAAAATGATTAATCTGGTTGAAAATGGATTATAATTTTGAATGCTCACATCCGTACTGACACTAAAATTCATTTAGAATTTTTTTTATTGTTAATGCTAAAAGCTGAAAACAGGGTTATCTTTTTGTTGGTTTTTGTTTGTTTGCTTGCTTTTCAGCCATCTCCATGCATATCAACTTGCTTCTATCCTAAAATGCAGAAGCGCAGAATTATACAACGGGCAGTAGCTGGCTCACGGGACTCTCACCAGAGGGAGGGACTGTTGCTCTGCACTGCCATTAGGGATTATGCTCTACCAATGGGCTTTTGTGTGTGCAGCTTCTCACCATAATGCGCATCCCGACCTCCAAAGCTGAGCGCTGGTTTCGTCCCATGGCCCATGCGGCTGGCACAGGCGAGTGCAATAGCAGACCAAGGAGGCTTCCTGTGTGGGGGCCTTGGGGAGGCCTGTGGGCTTCTCCCACAGGGACGAGGTCTGTGGTTTTGCCCATTGCAGTGCAGGAAACACTGGCAGCAGGGAAACACAAAGAGTGAACTAGTTATGTGAGTCTCACTCAATGAGACTTGACAGGTTGGCAGCTATGCCCAGCAGGGAGGAAAGGGAGCACAGAGATGAATGGCAGCGCAGAGGAAAGGCTTACTAATTGCCCCAGCTGGTGGCAGCGGGTGTGAGAAGAAGAGGGGATGAGAGATGCCCATAATTTCTGGAACCTGATGGCCCACTGAAATTCATTGGTGGGAAGAAGGACCAGAGCTCTGCTAAGTGTATGACAGCTGGGGTGGAGGGTTGCAGGGTAGAGACCAATATAACTACACTAACTCAGTAAAATATTTTACTCACGCAACTAATGCATGAACGTCAAACAGTCCCTGCTCATGTAAAGGCAAAACAAATGTAACCTGTCAAGATAGCCTTCAACACATAGACCCACCACAGATCATTTCAGTTTTAACTCCTACTTGCTCCTTCTCTCGACACTGCAAAGGTAAGGTCTGAGGCTTGCTTTTTTTTTTCTTTTTTTTTTTTTTTTTTTGGATAAGCTGCAATAGATTTTTAAATACAACTCTGCAACATTTCATAAGACTATCCTTTCTGTGGGGAAAAAAATAATTTGCATATTCAAACCTTTAAAATGTCATCTGTTCCTTACAGCACGTCTAATCAATGTCACCTGCAGAACAGGACACCCAAGGCTCCTGTAAGGGCCAAACTCTATTTGCCAGCTGGACAATGCAAGTAATGCCCTTTATGACAGTATTCACAAGATTCAGAACACAATAGCTTTGGTAATTATGAAGCAACTTTAGTAAGGAAGCATAGACAGGTCACAGATTGCAGAGTGACAATGACAATTGAACTGGAACAAACAGTAATCTCTAAGGTGTTTCAGCTCCTGTCACTCTCGATGAAGTTCTTTACTCAAAATAAAATAAACCATAACCTATTCCTTAGAGTACAGTGGCATTGTGTTCCCTGTCCTTTTGAAATACAGACAGCCAATTTTTTGTTCACATGGTTTTGTCGAGACTACTATCAGAATAAAAGAAGCATACTGGATTTTTTCAGATATCATTGTCTTTCATGGCTTGTAACAAACATCAGGAATATAGCAAACAGGGAAGAGGAAACACTGTAAGGCCAAAAGTAAACCATGTGGCACGCAGAAAATGGCAAAGGAAATAGGAAAGAAAGCCCTAGCAAGAGGATATGAGATCAGAGACCTAGTTTACAGGATGAAGAGGACTATGCAGAGGAGAAGCTAAAGGAGCAAGAGATTTGTGAAAGGTGGCTCAGGAATATGGGAATAAACAAAAGAGGATAAAGATATACTATGAAGAAAAAATGATAGGCTTCTGAATTCAGGATTTCTTTAATTCTGAAATAATTAGAACAAAATATTCCATTAGACCTTCATTTCATTCATGAGGCATCTTTTATTGTTTCTCTGACAAATCCTTACATGGTGCAAACTTATTTGATCAAAGAAAATGGAGCCGTGGGAAAACTTTCTGACACAGACTCTTTATGATAGTGAGGCTTTCAGCTAAATATCTCTATAGAAAATAGTGATGTAACATTATTTATTTGTACCTCCAATGGCTCTGAGAAAACTTTCAAATGCAGAATTTGAGAGGCTTGTTTCAGCTTCTCTTCATATTCCAGAGTTACTCTGTGACATCAGAAAGTCACTTAAGAACAGGTTTTTGAAACATATGTCTGCAACTAATGATCTGACTAATGGTGTTTTTGAGTGTGTGTACACACTTAATTCCCATTGATTTCAAATGATTGAAATCTCTTCAAGACTTACATGTCTAGCTGTCACCTGCTTTTGAAAAACCTCTTAATTTTATCTTCAGACATCTAAATATCTTTAAAAGTCTGCCTTTTAGTTTTTTGTGCACTGTAATATTTTTATATGAAGCATAATAGCATTTCTCTACCTCTCACAGGCATTGAGAGATTACATAGAACGAGAGGACATATTTTTTAAAAGCTTTTAGGCACCTCTCCCTCAGTGCCTAAATTTATAATCTTTCCCTACAAAATTATGGAGCTAAATCATACATTAACCATGGAGAGGTTTTGTGTGTTTAAGAGGCATCCTGGCTATTTTGAAGTCAGCTCTGCTACTTTTGGAGTCAATGACAAAAGTTGCTTTGGGCTTTGGTAGAAGGAGCTCTGGGAAGACAAGCTACTTTCTATTTCATTGATCTAACTGTCAATTTCTTGCTGTGACCAGATAAATTTTTATAGTAAGCATGGATCTAAGGCATTTTTTTTTACCTTCTCTTCTGATTTTTCTCAGTGCTATATTAGCTTACCATATATCTCTGCCACTCTCTTCTCTATCACTTCTTGGCTGGAAGTCACTGAACTCTTTAATATGTTCAGTCTGTCACCATCTGTCATTGATGTCTTTCTGATAATCTTGTCAGTCAATATTAATAGCTGCTAAGTTAATCAAGTTTCTTTTATTGCTTAAACACACAAGAAGCCTTCTAAATGAAAAATTCTTCCAAGTGGGAAAGGAAGACTGCATTGCTTGCCATGGTCCCTATTAGACCATCATATGTTATCTAAACAGGGTGGCACATTATTGTCCCATGTCATTTATGCCATGTAACAGTTGCAGCTGTACCATTCAACAGAATATCAATGTGTTAATCTTCTGCAAAAGCACCACAAGAAGTAATAATGGACATTCACAATGCTTTATACTTATGAATTACTTCATTCTGGAGATGCTTTGAAGGAAATAAAAGAATTGGGGTTTTTTTTTGTCATGATGTCCAAATCCACCACGATTACCATGGACCATCTCTTGGATCTCACCATCTAACTAAGCAGAATTAGATTTTTGCAGCACCAGCAGGAGCAATACAAAGAGATAAAGCAGTGATGTATAGGAAATGTGCTGTGACTTAGCAAGCTGGTGATCTTGCCTGGTAGAATCAGGTTTTTACAACAGCATAACTGTTAAGGGTAGCATCACTACCCAAAGGAGTACATACCTTCCAGTCTCAGTGCACTCACTAAGGTTTTTTTCTCTTCTGCTTGATATTTATTTATCATTGTCTTTTCTTGAGCTGAATGTTAAACCCTTTTTCTGGATCAGAATCACATCTGAAATGCATTATAAACGAGACAGTGACCCATTTTTGGTATCTGTAATATCATTATTAATTAATTAATAATTAATAAATTAATTAATTTAATTTAATAAATTAATTAAATTAATAATTAATTAATTAAATTTCTGGGAATTAAAACCCTATGACATAATTCAAAAAGTGCTGTAAACCTGCATTAACTATTGTTTCTGCCATAAGAAACAGTCTGTTTGCCACTGCCACCACAAGAATTTGTACAGCTGTGTGATGAACTGGACAGAGCAACTGATCACTAATCACTCTGAAAACTCTGGGGAAAAACAATGAAGACACTTTAGCTAGATCAGCTCTGCTACTTGTTTGTTGAACCTTACTATCACTCCATTAAGTGGAGACTTTAGTTAGACAGTTGTACATTTCACAAGGGAATATTAACTTTCTTGTCTCTGTGGAATTACAACACTGAAATTATGTTTTACGTAGAATTTTCTTGTAGCTTGCCTTTACAGGAATTATTGTTTATTTCCCTCATACTACTCAGTAATTAGTGCATTTGATTGGAACGAAAAATGTTGCCGCTTATATATGTGTATGCATATGCATATATAGCTATGCATACATATATATGCATATCTATAAGTATATAAATATATATAAATATTACAGGACATATGAGAATATTTTTTGTTGAAAGATGTTACATGTAAATGTAAGTACTTCATCATTTTTACTTTCGCAGACAACAATTACTAATATGACAGTTACCTGAGAAAAACAATTCTAAACTATCTAGCTTTATATTTTCCCATCAAAGTTCTTTAAATACTTGTCAAGTTACATGAAAGTAGCACATTTTTATTTTATGTTATTTGTAGTGGAGGAAACCAATTAGGGTAAAATAATAATATTTTCTTAAGGTAAAAATAATGAGTCAAAGACTAATAAAACCAAAGTAGTAAAACATGCATATGTGGTACAGAGAAATTTGTGGGTGAGATAATAAGTTTACATCCCCAAAGTGCCATTTAGCATCAGAAGGCTTTAAAAATGTACATTTTCCTGGTTCTGGGAGTAGATGAATAAAATCAAAGCAATCTTGGACCAACATCAGAATTTAAATTGCAAAGTGTTTGATATTTCCCCCTTCTCTCCCCCTCCATCCCAAGCTTGGCAGTCCTATTATTATGGCAATCCAGATGTCATTTTCTTATATCATATATCATTACCAAGAAAGCTAATTTCAGAATCTCAACATGTTGCCAGCTCTCTGGAGATAGTTCTTGCTGGTGATGATGAATGAAGAGGATTGTAGGAACACAGAGTGATTGAGAATAGGAAATCACAGAACTAAAAGTAACAAAAATAAAGTTATGGTTAATGTTCAGAGTAGTTCCATATGCCATCAAATGTTTATAGGTAGAAGAAACACTCCTGAGTTTTCTCCTCTGCTCCTTCTCACTCCACTCAGGTAAGGTGACGTCCTGCTGCAGGTCTTCTCCAGAAAGTATAAGTGCTCAGTCAAATCTAAGAACACTTAGAAAAATTAAATCAGTTGTTCTTTATTTTGTTTGTTGTTATCTTAGTAGGGTCTAGACTGTATTTCACTTCAATGCATTTGTGGAACACAGTTAAATTTGAGCATGACTTCAATATCTTTTATACAAACATTTCAGTCAGAAAGCTGAAAAAATTTATTTAGTATTTGTGAAACGGTGGCTATTAGTTGTTGGAGTCAAATCCCTGACCCATAAACAAGCACTGCAAATACAGGTTTGAGGTTTAAAACTAAAAAGAAACTATGTCCCAAACCTTTAGTAATGTTAATTATAAATAGAATTTTAACCTTCCATTTGCATATTTTATATTGTGTATCTGCTTAAAAAGGAAAATATCCAAGGTATTTAGGCATTTAATTCTCAATAAACTCAATGGAAATGAGGTGTGTAAATGCACTGAAATCTCTGACTATTTATCTTTCTTGATGTGGGACAAACATCCTTTTTTGCCAGAACTGTCCAGTTTACATGTTTACATGTAGTACAGCTTTATCAATGCAGGCTATATCTTTAACCCTGGAGAAAATTTTCATCTTTCTTATAAGAAGGTGAAATTAGTATGTTTAACCAGAAGATCATTTAAAACATGGTAGTAGAACAGTCAATTCCTCATCTCACTTCCAAATAATGCTAGTGTTGACATAGCAGCATTCTGATACCACATTTTATTATTTCTCTGAACTACTCGGCAACACAGTTGCATGCATTTGTACGGAGAGATGTATTATACATAGCATTATATCTGGACAGGGAAAGGTTTTTTCATAATGAATTCCAAAACTAGAAGATACGCATACATTTTTCTTCTGCTTTGAACAGCATTTTAGTAATAAAAAAGTATGGTACAAGGCATGAGATATCTTCTTATCCTCAAAGTTTTGGGGGGAAAATCTATAAAGAAAGTTTTTTAACATATACATCTTTAATTGTAAACTTGCTTTTATGTGATATTTCTATTTCAGATTAAGTGCAGTGTGCCATCCCCAGGGACAATTTATCTGCAAAGAAGTATTTCCACATTAAGCGTTCAGTCTTTGAGTTAAACTTTAAGCTATCACTTTATTTAAATAGTCATATGGCAAGACAAAATTATTTGCTTGCATTTATGAGTCTGATCAACAAGAAGAGGAAGAGAAAGTCTACACTGTACTTAAATCAACCCAGTATATAAAGTAACACAGTATAGAAACCAAAAATAATTAATCATATGAATGTTTCATCCTCATGAAAAACCTGTTCCTCCTGTCCTCAGCATGTAAAGGAAATGCTTTCCTGGTCTTAAAAGAGCCCTTTAACTAATTATGTAAAACAGATTAATTTCATGGGCATTCTTGTCTTACTTTTACTGAAGATGAAACTGAGGAATGGAAAAGATAATTCTAAACAATTTTGTCTAATCTTAGTATTTGATACTTAGTTGGTATAAGCAGGATAACTCCAGTGCTCCTCTAAAGAATATTGATATTGACATTGCACAATTGGTCCTGCAGGAAGTCAGATTTTCTTCCAGTTTTCACACTGATGTGAACTGGATTGTGGAACAGTGTTTAAAGACTTAGCATTCATTCAGTCAGAGCTGAAAGGATTCAGTGTAAGATATGAGAGTTCTAACTGCACAGAGCCATTTTCTGAATGAGAAGATTAGATTGGAAGGAAACTAAAAACAGAATTTAATTCGTTGTTATTTTCTTCTGAATCATGTCAAATGGAGCAAGCCTCTTAAGATTTATTATCTACCTAGTGGTTCTGCAAATGCTTAACTTCAGAGTAACTTTATTCATGGAAGCAGTGCCATAGAGGCAGCTACTAAGCACACTTATTATTGTCAGGCATCTATAAGGCTGAGATCAGCACTGGGTAAGTGAAAAAAGGGGTTGCCTGTTGAGTAACAATTACTCTTCCAGTAACATTTTAGACTACCTGGAATATAACTGGGATTAGAGACTGAGTTCCTAGTAACCAATGCCTGTAGCGAATGTATTTATTATTGCATCTGATAGGAATGGATGTCCCTTTCATTCGTCCCAACCTCATTAGCAATCAAGCCTTAATAATCCATTATATTGTACAGGACTCTTGTCATGAAAGCTTTTCTCTCTGTTTTACTGCCTTTAAGTTTAATATATGTTCACCTTGTTTTAACATGGTCATTTGATAGGCAGATTTAACTTCTGAAGCCATCTTCATCTCTTCTTTTCTAAATAAAATAAAATTATAAAAAAAACCCTGAAGTCCAGTCCTTCTTTTTCCCTTTTCCTCTTAAACTGCCATTCAAAGCATGTATTTCATATGTCCTCTCAGATCTCTTTTCTACACAGGCATTAGCATCTATGCTTACTATGGAATTTCTTAACCCTGTTCACACATTCCGCATTATCACATCGCCTGTGGCACACATGTTTCTGAGTGTATATGTGCATCTCCTGTATTGGCTTTCAGATGGCAACATACAAGAAGAAACTAGCCTATTAAGAAGGCTGCACTCCTTGAAACAATCTAATTCAGACCAAATGATCTATGACACCAATCCCTTGTCTGCTATCATAACGTTTTCATTTCATAATTGTTAATCTATTGGTTGTTACATACCATTCATAATAGCTATGTATTTCAATAACTTCTCATTACTCATTAATATTTGGTTGTCAGCAACTCCAAACATCTTTGACAGAAATACAAAATAACTTAATGTTGCATGATTCAGTCACTGGTGTAAGAAAATTTAGGCCTAGGCAACTTCCCTTGGGTCCTGAAAGAAGGTCAGGATACTAGCTCATAAACTCTGAAAGACTCAGTGGTCCACAGGGCTTTGGAAAGTTGACTCACAGACCATGAGTCAGAGTCTCTGTGGCCTCTTTCTGTGTCATTCATTATTTACATGAACAAACTGATCTCAAAACTGCAGAAGACTTTGCTGATGCTGCAGACCCAAAATTCCTTTCACTCTGTTCTACTTCCTGCTTAATCAGAAGATGCTCGTGGTGGCCCAATACTTAGGATAGTCTCCAGCCCTTGCCCCTCACTTTCAGTGCTCACTGAAATTATTGGGACTTTGGCCATAAGCTAGAGGCTGAACATATAGGAATCTAGTGATGGTTCAGTGCTAATTTTTAGACATTGACATTTCTGAGAATGCTGTGCTTATTTGTTTGACCTCAGACATGATAATGGTGACCTGTGCCTTTTGTATACACCTTTTTTCCTCCATTCATCTAGTAAATCACTATCTCTTTGAAAATGTGTATGATTGTTTTAATTGTAGACATTTTTACTTTCTTAAGAAAAAAACATGTTTGGTTTTCCTCCGTATATATACATATATAGTACTGTTTATCAACTCATAGTGACTTGATATTTTATCCATAGAGCATGTTAAAAGAGGCTGTCATGGCAAAACACCACAGTATTATCAGTAGCCCAGGTGTGTTTATTCTGCAATTTAAGCTTACAAGCACCTTGTTTTGCTTTGTTCCTTTCTTTCCAAGAAAAATTAATTTTCAGCTTTTTCAGGCTCTTTAGTTGATACATATGGATGTTTTCAAGCATCAGGCACTTGAAAAATATCAAGTCCTGTGTGAATTAAATAAAGAAAACTTGTTTAAGGTTTCAGCCATACCATTCTAGAGACTGAGGCAAGTTCCACCTGCAGATTCCACTTGGCTTAAATCAGATGAAAATGAAATAATTATTTTTCTGAAAGTGTTCTTTTTAAATTGTAGGAAGCATCTTCAGTTACAGGAATAATAACAGCTTAATAGGTAAGGAGGAAAGAAAGACTATGGCTGAGAAATAGCCTTTGAATTAAAAGAACACATGGACAAGTCCAAAATGCAGACAATAAAACATTTAAGCTTGAAGGAAATGATGCTCTGATAGAGTGGGAAGCAATCTAAATTATGTTTGTTTTCTGTGCTTCCCAGACACTTGTGAGAGACAAGTAAGTGATCACTGAAACTAAGGTTTGTTTGTTTACCTGTTAGCAACAAAGCCTGACTTCAGTCAAATGATCCTGTAGGTACACACTGTGGAGCCAGTGATGCCTTTTCTTCCTTGTGGTAAGTGGTGTGTTCTTTTGCAATGAGCTGCTTTAAGTCAGAGCAAACAGAGCAAACTCAGCAATTACAGTCTGCTGTGAGGCTTAAGGTATTTTTCCTATCATCTTCTGATAATTTCATCAGATGCATACAAAGAGTTGTAACACCTTTGGCACTTTGCTGCTGTTTCATATTTCTGCCATCAGTAGGCAGTGTTGAGAACGAAGCTTAAAACGAAAGAAAAAATAAAAAGTTAATAATGGGGTTGCTGCATAATAATTAGCTGTTGCATTTGATTTGAATGGGTTGCAATCACTGCAAGCCAGGATGAAACTTAACATGATCCTTAGCACTAATTCTCAGTACAGCAGTCATACTTGCACATTCTGTATTTGTCTATTGGTATGACCATGGCACCCTGGAGAAATTCAGTACCTTTCTTAAGAAGATTGTGCTGCATTACCAAGGTTCCTATGAATGCAAACACAGATTTTACGTTAACATCTTACTGTGAAAAAAGAAGCAATATCATCATCTTCTTTTATTTGAGTTCTCTGTGGAGTGTGTCTATTGCTGACACTGGGGTGAGTCTGAGTCTTAAAAAATAATTAACATGAGACTAGTTTATGAGTGTATTTGGGAATTTTTAATTATTTTTATTTTCTTACTCATTATCAAACACATAATTTTTTTTTTTTAATGTACAAGGAGGTTCTTCAGTTGTTATCACTGCTTGTATTGAGGAACTTTAGCAAAGAATCTAATTCTATGATTCGAGAGTTATGCCAGCAATCTTCTCAGAAGATATCAAGTTAGGAAAAGGAACCTGTCAACCGAATTATCATGACCCCCAAGAATATCTTGACCCCAAAAATGCAGAAATGCTCACTTTTGGTTGGCGAAAAAAAAAACAAACAAAGAAAAAATCTGTAGAAAACCATTTAAAAAGCAAGAAGAAAAAGCATTGTCAGGCAGAACAATATCTCATTAAATATAGAATCAGGTACAGATACAGCACATACTTCCTTACAAGTATTTGACTGACTGACTAACTGACAAACAGACAGCCATCTGTCCATCCATCCATCCATTCATTCATCCATAGGGCTGCAGGACAACAATCTGTAGGACTTCCAAACAGCAAAACAGCCCAGTTGTTATTTGGTCTCTCTTTTAATACAACCCAAAGGGTACCAATTAATTTCAGTGTTGATGTCTGTGACATAAAGTACATTTTTCTACAGTTTTTGCTTTCAGAGGAGGGGAAAAAGAGATGAAGACAGAAGAGTTTTTTTGAATAAGAAGAAGTTTCCTTAAGCACAGGAAAAAGAAAATCATTTCTTTATAATGACAGCACAGGGATAGCTATTTCTGAAATGATGACGTTTCAGGGCCAGAGCCCAGCAGGTGTTAATCATCACATTGCTATTCTCCCCAGTCTACTACAATTTATACCAGCTGAGGATTGGTCTGTGAGTATCACCATTATCTATTTAAGGACTCAAGAAAATTAAACACTTTAAATACTTTTCAAATTTTTGTGCATGTGCTCATAATCCAACCTATTTGAGTTATGACTAGCAAGAAGTTAAGCAGTCTATTTCTCCTTGAAAGTGTAGGAATTTTTTTGTATGATAATTGGTTGAAGAACCTGATTTACAGTGTAAATAATTCTCAGTCTCTTCAGATTGTTGAACTTTAACTAGAGTTGAAATAGATTCATAAATACAGAGAAGAGAAAAAAAATAAGACAGCATGATAAACCTATAGATTTTCAAAAGGTTTTCAAAGAGTTTCCAGCTAAAAGAGCATTGGAGACAAGATTGTGTTTATTTAAGACTGTATTCACATTTTCAATACTTCCTGAATACCTTTAATGATTCCCCTTACCCTCAAGTACTGGGATCTATCTATTGATAGAACTTTTAAGTATTATACTACCTTGTGGATGAAATGAAAAATAAAGATTCAGCCTTTTAGGGTGGAGGTTATCTTCTGGCCTCAGTGAACTGAAATCTTCTGGGTTGTCTTTTAGCTATTCTTTTGACAGGGTAAGGCACCAGGGTTCTTACCTCACAAGTTCGGTTGAATCCTATTAGGAATGACACTTTCTTAGATAAGTATGTCAGCCCAGAGTCTCAAAGTTATCTGAAAGTCTAATTCTCCTCAGTTTTGTTGGGCAAATAAATACTCTGGAAATTTGGATTTCTAAATGGGCTGCCCATAGAAAGAAATGCAAATACTTCTAGAAATCACCACTATGTACACACTCTAATAGGGAGATCCATAATGCAAGGGGGCAAAATATTAGGGTGAAAAATCAAATATATTGCAGTTCATTATACTTTATAGGAGTTAAATTTGCATACCTAGGTTTCAATATTTACTCTCCACTGAAAGAAGTGTGCAGCTAAAGTAAACACATTGAAACAAGTTTAGAGTAACCACACACTTTCACACACAGAGGGAAACAGCTCAAGCCATATAATAGCAACAAAGACTTCATCATCATTTACCTCAGAGAAGTTATTTCAGCACTACTCTAAAGACAAGCTTTGTAGCTTGCCTCCTGTTATGCCTATCTTTTTTTATCGAGACAATCCATTGTTAAGATCAGGTTGCCATGACTACTGTGATGTTTAGGCCATGTGTACAGTTTCTTTTAGAGAATCATTCTTACTATGAAAATAATTTTTTTCTGGAGGGAGAAGGAGGAAAAAGATGAAAATGTTTGGGTTGACTGCACTTTTTCCGCTCCAAGAAATCAGGCCTTAGGCCTGTTTGATCTAAGTCAGCTTAGGTCAATTTGACTTTCATTTTGCTCTGACTGTGGAAAATGCCTTACATTTTTTTTATGTAAAGTATATCAGTGAGTTTGGGGTCTGGATTAAGATCTGAGGACCTGAAGCTTTCTTGTGAACGTCTGTTTTTCGTTGGACATTTTGATTATTTTCTTGGCTACAACTGATTGTTTGTATTTGTTCATTTTCTAAACGAATATTTCCTTCCTCTCTTCTCAGATTTTGAAAACTTAATTAAAATGTAACTAGAGATAGACCTAAGCAAAATCCATATCTGAACAATTTCAGATGTCTGGTGAATTTGCACTTGGATTTCATGAATTTCGTGGCTGGCCTCTATCTTTGTGAGACTATGTAAAGCATCAAACTCATTTTCAAGGAAGATCAGATCACTGTGATGTGACCTTATTTCAGGCTTTAAGGTAATATCGCCTGAAGGTGCTACAAAAATATTTGTGTCGTTTTTATGCAAAGGCATGACCACATAATTATTTTGAGGAAAGTAGCAAGAAGGCTGTGCAAGAAGATCCACTGACAAGTACCCATTCTTCCCTGAACTACAACATCCTGCATTTGTGCTACTGGGAAGACAATAGCACAGGCTGAGCAGGTTTTATGATAGGCTTCCATCACATATGCCAAGCCATTGTAGCTGTGCCTGTCAAGGAAGTGATTAGAATTGAACAAATTGCTGAAAAGATGTATTTTTCCTCAGAGCAAGGAAGAACATTGTGACTCTCCATTTTCATCCTTTGAAGCTCAAAAATAAGCTTGTTCAAAGGCTTTTGGCAAAGGTACATTCCATTGAGATGAAATGATGGAACAGAAAAGCAGATGAGTGGTAGAGCTGGTACTATTCTACATGAAAATTTATATACTGGAATGTCTTGAAAAGTAAATGTAAAAGTAAAAGTAAAAAGAAAAGAAGAAGAAGAAGAAGAAGTAAAGAGCTATATGAATTGCAAAGGCTTATAAAAGGAAAGTGAGTCTGACCAAGAGATTTCACTAACATAATCCTATTCGATGTGATAAGAATACACCTGCTGGCCATTAGAAGGTTCCAGTCCCTTTTTCATTTTCAGTGAACAGATTTAAGTGACCGTAATCTTAATCCCTTAAATATGAAGTGCGGACTCCCATCAATTTCTTGTTCAAGACAGATATCCCGTGTTAATATAAAATCATTAAGGTAAAACATTTTCTTAAGAATAATTTTCTTATAATTGATGATAAGAGAATAAAAAACATAAAAATTAAATGTTTAGCAAGTAAATTTGCACCTATAGCCTTTGCATTATCTGTGAATAATGGTACCATTTGTACTTTGTTATAACAGTACAATTAAGAAAAGTTTAACAAATAATTAAAAGAGATTGTAATAAGCATACCGGAGATTGGAGCTCTATGTGCTCTAATTACATATAAGCTCATCAGTAAAATGTGTTACAAATGCTTATCAGTCTGGTTTATTACGTTCACCAGTCAGATGTTGTAACATGCAATTATCCTTTGACAATGACAATTGTTGAAAATTGAAAAGATACTTACAAATGTACCCTTAAAATAAAGCGTGACCAAGAGAATCTTTGTTCTCAAAAAGGCTATTTTTAAGAAGCAAAATACAAATATATAGTGATCCAAATTGTTAGTATTATAAAAAATATTTAAGTGTAAATATAGATTCAGACAAAACAACATGTAAATATTTTTACATTTGTGCTACAATAGATGTGAAAGTGATATTTTTCCATTCTCATTTGTTGCTAACATGTTGGGGTACAGAAGCAAAAATCTGCTGGTGCCAATATATTATATATATTGACCACTTGGGCAATATAATCACTTTTGCAGCCACAGCAGATAATATTTGCTGCTCTATTTTTGGAAATTTAGTCTTTCCAGTACCTTGCACCAGATCAGAGGTAGGTTGTATGTTTTCACCAAAATAAAAGGTTTTTAGGGCTGAAAAGAGTAGATGCCAAAGCACTGGAGAGAAATTTCCTTTGACAGGTACAAGCCAATGTCTCTTTCCCAAGTGGCAGAATAGATAGGACATGAACTAAATAATATGCATGTTTTTTACAACTGGTTTCTGATGGTTCTGAGGGCTAAAAGGTGGAGAATTTGTATTTTAGCACAGCACTTTTATACCTAGTACTCGGCTTTTGCAAAGGTGGAGGAGAAATAGGGAATGATTATGAGCATCTTCTCTCTTGCAGATCCATGTAGAGGTAAGGGGGTCTGGATGTTTTCTAACAGGAAGAATGATCAGCTTCTTCAAAGAGTTTTCTCCAACATTTTTGTTGAAATGACCTTGGTACTTGCACCTCTACAAAACAGCTGGAATAATTAGTAATAGGTCTGTATATTTTTTTTCTTTCTCTTGGAGAACACACATATAAAAGAATTATGATTTCCATTAAGAATTTCAAAGATTCACATCTTCTACGATTAACTCTTTCGTTGCTACACTGTGACACAAAGTAAGAATCTAAATTTGGACTACCATAGCTTTTATCTTCACAAATTGAAAGTATGATTTTTTTTCAACAACATATGTTCCTTCAGTCTGCTACCACAATTTGATTAGTACCCATTTCATATAATTTCTGTCAGCTTTAGCTAAATCCATCCAGTTTGGTCTGCTGAAAAGAAAGAACTTCCCTTCATCTGTTTGTCGTTAAAAAGCACCTCCAAATGAGGATTGGATTACACATAAATTCAGTGATGTGCAAAAAAGCTGCAAAAAAATTACTTTAAATTGGCCCATATATCTCAGCAGGCTGCTCATTCTAAAGTGAAATGGTAGCAGTTTAAAATGTCCACATTGTTAACCTCTCTTTTTTCCTTCTAATCCAACTTTACCTAAAAGAACAGAAATTATCATATTGTAAAAATCTAAATGTTCTGCTGTGGCAATTCATATTCATGACATATGTAAGTGGAGATTAGGTTTAAATATAATTTGAGGAAATATGACTATTTCTAACTCTGTCCCAGTTTGCCCCCTCTTTCAGGCAAGGAGAGTCACACTTTTCAGTATCTACATGCCAGTTCACACAGCTTTTACTTGCATGTCTGAGACATGGATATTTTGACTGCACATCTCGAGTCTTATTATACAGAAAACAACACTGCCAGAGAAGAATGCACATAATGTTCTTTATTATGTTAGAACTTGGCATGATATTTGTTAAAAAACTCTTTCAAATTCATATTAAAAAAAGTACATGCTGTCTACCAGCGACTTATATCACATGTTCAGTCCTAACAGAGTAATGGCTGATGCTCACTGCCTGTGTCAGCTGTAGTCATTTTCTATCACTGATTATGACCATACTAAGAAATTGCAATGATCTAGAAAAGGAGAAATTGCACTTACTTTTAATAATATTTATGTGTCAGGGATGTAGTTGGCCAAAGACTAGCTTGATAACGGTAATAACATATGACATCTTTGTCTTATGTCAAGGAGTATGATGGTTTTAAGTTCTTTATTGAGGTGTATGTATCGCAAAAGTAATGTACTGTGAAGATGGACAGTATAAAAAAATGCACTATGAAGCAGCTGATAGTAAAGACATGCAGCTTATTTTGATCTGATATTAGCCCTGAAATTTTTCTCTTTTATCTATGATACAACTTGCTACAATTGAAAATCAGCTTTCTCATTGTAGAGCTGATGTTTGTTTAATGACTGTGGAGTGAATCATTGAGCAGTTTTGAACACGTAAAGTGTTGCCAAGTCAGAAAGTTGTAAAGATGGATCAAAGCTAAGTGGAACCATTTTTCATACTGATCATTCTGAGAATAAGCTTTTGATTTTCTATTTTGATTTGTCCTGTAAGCACCATTAACATGCATTCTAAGTATGTTAATTCTAGGTATACTACTGATTTGTGATATTCCTTATGCTTAAAATAAGGAATATTTATTGCAATTTGAATACATCAGAATCAGTATTGATTTTAAAAGCATTCGCCCTACATTTTCTTCAACAGTGAGGGTTTCAGGTAATGGGATTTTATCTCTTTTCAAAATCCAAATTAATAATCCATTTAATATTTCTGCTTTTTAAAACAAAGCTTAAAAAATTAAAAAAATATATATTGCAATTGAAATGATATGGAAAATTTCTATTTTAAAATAAATCAATCAGGCAATTATTATCATGAGCTGGGATGAAAGTAGGTATTGTGACACTGAAACTTCTCAGGATCTAGCATATTTAATTTCTCTTCAGTTCTAAAAATAGTCTGAAGTAAACTTGAATTCATCTACAGACTTCAGAAATGATGAGATCTGAGGCTTCGTGTATATGCAAAGCAAACCTAATTTTTACTGGGAGAAGGGACCTAACTTTGCTGTGACTTGGAGACTAGTTTCATGCCATTCCTGGATGGTAGATTTTGTTTGCTTAAAGTACTCTATGTCAAGTCCCAGTAAGCCAATCAGTGAGAATTTTCATGATCAATGGATTTTGTAGAAGCCATTGTGAAAACATTTTTTCAGCTTTCACATGTAAGAGAAGCTAGACATATATCTGAAATAATCGTAAAATTAAAAAAAAAAAAGCATGGAGAGAAAGGCAATGAGCTCCATTTTAAAGACTTGGTGGTGCGTTATCTATGAGAAAAATCTTAAAGGTCATTAGCACAGCTGTCTAGAATTTACACTGCTTCAACTTCTTTCTTCCCAGCCACTCCCACTCTTTCTGTGGAAAAAGTGGAGCTAATGGAAGTTCAGAAACCGATACAGGACTGGCTCATGCAATGTCTGTGAGAGCAAAGTGCAGTTCTCTTGAAAGGAAAAAACAGGTCCCACATAACCTCATAATCGTCTGGCTAATAAAATTAGTAGTGAGTTTCGTAGGGGTGGGTCATGAATATGACCATTCCAGAATTTTGTTGAACAAAACTATCATAGGGATACTTCACGTTTAATACTAAACAATATTTTTTGTTTGTGTGTCTTTAATTGAAAGTCTGCTTAGCATGCTACTTAAAGTCCATTTTAACCTGAACCCTCAAAGTCACCTTGGAATCTAGATATCAATCTGGGTAATTAACAGTAATAAATATTCTGACATGAGACAACTGTTTATTTTAGCCACAAAATTACAGTTTGAGTTTGTTCTTTCTCTCTTGTAATGGCTCTACAGGTGAGAGAATTTTGGAGAGAGAAGCACAGCTGGGATAGATGTTCCATTAGTTTTAATTAGTGGACTTGAATGGACTTCAGCTAAATCTGGTGAATCTCTGGCAAATTATTATAACATACCCTAAAGAACTATATCCTTTAAGACAAGATTATTATTCACAGAGTCACTGTTTTAATAATCATGGAACATCATACAAAATTGAGGTCAATTGTTGCATTTGGTAGAAAAACATTGCTAGCATCACCTAGCTCAGTGGCATAATCTATCCATTTGTACTCAGGACAATAAGAGCTATCAAGAACAGTATTTTGTTGATGCCTATGCCATTTGTGGTCCTCTAACATGACATTCATTATTCCATATACACCACTCTGATATTGAAGCCAAGAATTTTGGCATGGTCTTTTTAGTTGAATAACCCCATCACAAATGCCACACAATTTTAGACCTTCACATGCTGGATGGAAGAGGAAGAGGTACAAGACAGTGCAGACTAACAGCTACCAAGCCTGAGGTAGGACCGTCTTACCTGTGGTCTGTTATGCCTCTCCTCCTGTTATATGGGGATGCTGTTTGGTGGACTCTCATAGTCAACAGTTATATTGGATCCAGTTCTCTAATTTGACCGTTATGTTTGCTCCTTCAGAAAGTCCTTTCTGCAGCGCTCCATCCCCTTACGCAGGGAATCCGTAGCCTCCCACCCCAAGCATGCAGCAGAAGGCCACTGGTTCAGCAGTGGGCAAAACACCTTGTGGCTGTGGACAAATGGCTGAATTTACCCGAAGAAAAGTTAAAACATCACACAGGATTATACCAAGTGCTTAACTGATTCTAAGCAGTGGGCAACAGATGGCTGTGAAATCCAATTTTAAGGCAAGCGGAAGATGAATATGCATCAAAGGAGTTGCTGATTGAACAAGTTCTCAAATCAGTTCACCTCTTCTAGATGGTTACATTAGAGTCCAGTGATTCAAAAGGTAAACGGTAATTTCAAAAATTGTAGAAATCCATTTTTTTCACATCTCTCATTTAAAAGCCACTAGCAAGACAAATATTTTCAAATGGCAGGATGACACTTTTAGGATAAAACAAGTACAAGGTCGCAACAAGCATGAGCAAACAACTATGTCAGTCATCATCTAGCCCTACCTGAGTTTTACATTATTATGTAGAGTGCAAGTCATCAGTTCTTGGGATGAATACTTGAGGATTACAGATAATCTTTCCAATTTCAATTTTTGTAACTCAAGACCTTCAGATTTTTTAAAGGGGCACTATGTATATGCAAAAAGAATGTGCACTTCTGTCATGGGAAAGATTTTCACAAGTGTAAGGTTTATTGTTTATTATCTATCTTCATGTTTAGTGTTCATTTTTTGTACATATATATTTCTATACTACTCCAGAAAACACAGAGATGAATGTATATATAGCCCTATACTTAGACAACTTACCCTGTGAGGGCTCAGTAGTCAATGGATAGCAACATCGTTCAGCTAAGAACTGCTGTGGGAAAGGATGTGCTGATGAAGATAAATGCAAGGGTTGAAATAGCCAGCCCAGAAATCAGCAATAGGGGTATCGTTAATTTGCAGAAGATCTCAATAATGATGTCTCAATTATGTGACATGAAGCAAGTGGCAAAGGTAACAATTGAACCAGAAGATATACACAGAGATGGGGAAACAACTCGAGGTAGAGACTGGCTGCTGAATATTGAGGAAATAAGTGTATAAAGAAAGACTAAAATTTGCTGGTTATGGGTCTGGGTGTATGTTTAAAAACCTTCTTAAAATGAAGGATTCCTTCTATGTCCTTGCTACCACATTCCTGTGGCATTGTATTTTTTTAATAAACCTGACAAGCAGACTTCTCTGAAACAATTTACATGAAAATGATACACAAAAATAGTATTCACAGAGTACTGATGAAAATACTTGTTATATTTACAGAAGAGATTTTAAGTAAAAAAGCTAAATGTTGGCTTATCGTAGGTTAGGCACGGAAGTTTGTGCTACCCATATCACCAACCACAGAATTTCTGGCTCATTTGACTTCCTAGACAAAATGTTTGCCACTTATGGCTGAGCTGAGGGGAGGCTATCCATTGATACAGTTAGAATAAAAGGTTTCTGTTGACTGCAACAGAATGCCTTAATTCCTTAAACATTGCACCCCTTAAAGTTAAATTAATTTTTTTTTTAATAATAAGTCACAATCGTTCTTCACTGTACCTTTCTTTAAATATAACTAATTCTTAATGTTGCTACCTTTTCAGTGTGTAGATTTTAAAGTTTATTATTAAACACTGTGGAATTTAATTTCATGTGCTGTTTAGAGAGAAAAAAGAAATGGGAAAAGAGAAATAAAGCTCAATAAAAGTTGTATTCTCCCCCAGCAATGGTGTCTTTGCTGTGTATGGTCTGAGTAAGGAAAAAATATAGCAAATAAGCTTAAAATCAGAGCTGTTTGACAGAAAAAAATAAAGTAGAAAATCTGAGTAATTTATGTGAATTTGTAAATGTAATTGCTGAAGAAATAACAAAAGAAATGTGAAAATAAAACCCCTCAGCTTTTTACAAAAAAGAATGACCAAGCCTGAATATTCTGAGAACATTGTAGTTTCGCACTATATTCAGTACCAAATATAGTGTGAAAAGGTCTGATTGCTTCTCTGTTATGAACTTTTAAACTTAGCTCTGAATTGTTTTTTTTTTTCTCAGCAGTCTTTCAAGGTGAAGTACTGGGATTCTGATTGACACAAAAGGAATTAAGCTTGGTATCCTGTTTGAAATACTTATTTTGACTAGTCTGGAGGATTTCTAAGATCTAAACTCAATAAACTTTTCTGCGCTTACTTACATGTTTTCATAGATTTAGGAAGATTTAGTACATATTATGGGGGGGGGTCTGCAAAACCTATGAATACAATAAATAACATTAACTTTTCTATTAGTGTTGGGTATTGCTTTTGACCATGGAAAAAAAGCTGAATATCCAGACAAAATGTTTCTAATTAGAAAATGCAAGTGTCTAGGAGATGTTAGAACAGATTTTCACAGTTTAGCTATATTTCGTTTCATTCATGTCAAGAGCACATACTACTCAGATGGGCTATTCTAGCCTCTCTCTCTCTCTCTCTCTCTTTTTATCATTAAAGCCTTTGAAAATTTTGCATTTCAAGAAAAAAAAAAACAAATCTGAAACTTTAATTTCTTTCATGAAATGCCTTCCACCCCTTCCTTATGTCTAGTGAGGTTTATTTTCATCCCAAGTTATGATTTCCAAATGAAAGTATTTGGAGAGCTGTTGTGGGGAACAGGAGACATGTAGACAATTGTAAGCATTCCTTAAAATTTATATGGAAGTAGAACTGAACATGTTCTGTCTATTCCATCCACTGTGGAATCTTGCAGCCAAGGGACTTCATCATTGCAGTAGGAAGCTGGTAGAATAGTTTTCCTTTTATATTTGGAAAACTATCTAGGATACTTTGAAGAGAGTCTTGGATTGACACAGTTCACTGCACACTTAAATTATTTTATTTTAAAGACCCTCTTTTTTTTTTGATGCATGCTGAAATTCATTGCACTTATCCAGTGTAATATTTGTGATGTGCCAAATCAAAACAAATGTTTTCTTCAAGGAAGCAATGTTTCTTAAATCAAAGGCTGTTTTTTCCCTCAGACTGCATATTTTAGAACCACCAGCAGTATACAAATAAAAGAAGCCATAACTTATCTATGGAGAAAATATACCCCTTTGTACTTTTTAAGCCTCTATATAATTTAAAAAAAAAAAAACAAAAAAAAAACAGTAGCAATGCAAGCAGTCCCATGCTACTAGACCATGCCCATCAATTCTTTGGCTTCACTGATGAGCCTGCCAACAATTTGACCTACTGATGTTGAAGCAGTTTGCTGGCTTGAGATGGAATAAAAATAAGCAATAGACAGTGGTAAACTGCTCTCACCTTAAGAAAATACAACACAACTTCCAAATAAAGGAGCTTTCTTATGTTCTTTTTGCTTCTTTTTCCTTATCCAAAAGATAAATGACCTTGCTGTCAGAGCAATGCAATGAGAAAAATGGAATCAGTGGCATGCAGTACAGCACTGTGTGCCCTGTTTCCTAACACACTGAGACTGAAAACTAGCAAGCTTCTGAAAAATAACAAACATTTTCTGTCTTCACTAACACATTCAAGCATAGCCTCACCCTAGAAGAATGACAGCAAGCGGGGAAAAACTTAGAAAGAAAAAAAAATCCTGCTCTTCATCATGCACTCTGCAAGTACTTCAATGCATATTCTATTGGAAAGTTTGTGTTAATTTTTTACCTCTTATGACCAGGCTCAGAAAACAATCTAAGCTGCAGCTGAATTGAGTGTGGAGGATTTTTGTTTTGTTTTGTTTTGCTGTTCAGGGATTTTTTTGCAGGTCTTGTCATAAGCAGGCCAACACTGAGGGAAAGATGTTCTCCCTCAAGCAGATTCATTTGCAAAATTCATATCCTAAAGATCTTAATAGTGTTGTGTCTTCTGTATTGTGTTTAAAGACAACATTTTCATGGGTATTTAAATAAAAATTCAGTAGCTTGTATAGTTAAATTAGGCAATAAGTAAAGCTTTCAGCTGGAGCTGGACCCCACCTAAAAGCCAATAGGAAAATTTCTATATTACACAGATTGTAAGGCCCACTTTCATCATAACTCTCATCTCATTGTCTTTAAGTTCATTAATTTCATAGAACTAGCACTGGTCTGTACTTTGTTTCTACAAAGTATAGCTGCTTTGGGGCTCTACTAGGCACAAAGAAGAATCTCAAACAAAGGCTTTATATTCCATGTTTGGGCGACAATTAATTTAGACATATTTAGAACTAGTGAATAAGAGGAGAAAAGAACATATTCTTAGAAAAATAAGACTATCAGTTTCTGACAGAGTTAAGTTAAATGTTTAAAAGCTCAATTCTTAAGCTCAGGCAAACTTCTATGTTAGTCAATAGATCTTCATTTAGTCACACAGGCCTTGCCTTTCACAATGTCTTGCAAATGAGGAGTCTATATATTGAAGTATTAGTTAACCACATGTAAGTGCTAAGTAACTGAACTAATCATGAGCAGAAGTGTATTTGGGGAAGTTTTGTATTTCTAGAACCTAATAAAACTGTTTTACACCAAATTTAATTAAATCTGTAGCGAGCTGTTTATTTGTGCTTGGATTTATGTGCCTGCCTTCTCAATCCTTGTGTATTTACAAATGCTACCGTACACCACATTTAAAACAACACTGGCAATGACTCTCCAGATCCTGTCAAATCACCTGAAAACTCTCTGTATTTTATTTCTCCCCGCTGGGAAAGCCATGGAGAACAAATGGGTCTTGCAGCATGCTGGAGAAAATCAGCAAATTCAGGCTCTGATGAACTGAAGCAGGGAGCAAATCCTGCAGTTAAGGACCTATCACTGATTATGCCCAGACTCCAGCCCCTTGTGATTAAGTCAGGACACTGTTAGCTGGAGGACGTTAGATGATCTCAACTGTCATGGTGTCATTTTTTAACACCCCAATGCACACTTTCCCAGTGCAGCTTGGCAGGGACAGGTGGTGTTGCTGAAACCGCTTGCATGCAGAAGACTCTAAATGTTGCATTGAGGCATTTAGAGATGAATCCTCCAGGAATTGAAGGGACAAACAATAAGCCTATTGTTTTAACGTAAGAACAACAAGACTTTTGTGGATGAAATAATTTCTGATCCCCCTGTTGCATTGTCTGTAATTTTTGCTGCTTTCTGCAAATCTGTGCTCCTATTGTTATTTATTTATAGGCATTTGTAATAGCTGTTATCACTTCACATTAGAAGGGAGCAGTTGCATAGTGAAGCCATCGCAGTGTAAACAGGTATTGCTAAAACTGTCTGAGTTTGAACAATAGGCCCCACTCTGAAGATCTACAGTTTTGCTGGACTGGGAATAACAATAATTAAGTCTCCCATCCCATACTACACAATGCTCAGTGAAATGTGAGCACTGAGTCACTTCAATACTGTGAGAAACTCTCTGAAATTCCATACACCTATACGATCATTTAAATGTCAAGAGCTTTATGTTTAAGGCACTCCTTCTACCTTATCTTCTATTAATAATGTAATGAGGATTTTAAAGGTGGACAGCTGATGGGACAAAGTCCATATGGAATTCACATTTCTTTCCAGAAAACCAAAGTTTCTAAGTCTACTCAAGTTTCAAATAACACCTCAGACCATTCCTCAAAGAAGTTTAAAAAATGTATTGTCATAATTTTGTATATGTTTATATTTGAGAGCACTTCCTATGATATACCTGCAGTTTCTCACGTGCATAATATTTCGCCTATCTATAAATATCATGTAGCAGAAAGATCCATGTTATTTTGTAGGAAAACTTCCAAAATAAGATTTCTAGCTACTATACTACCCACATATGGTTGGCACAAGTAACTTAATAGAGTCACTTTTCCTTTCTATTGTAGCATTTAAATCATCCATAGTTTTCCTCTAGTAAAATTCAATCACTCATTAAGACATTTTGTATATTTTAAAAGATTTTTAAAAATGGATGATACTCAGTGTTTTCAGGAATCAAGTCAGATTGCTGGCTTTAGTTTAAGACCTTAAAATTCTTTGGAACAATTTCCCAAAGAATTCCAATTGTTTGGAATTCTTTTTAAGTGTCTCACTCGGTGCCCAAAAGTCAAACTTTTGAGTTCAATTTGTTATATGAGTAAACATTAAATTGAAAGCTCAGAATAAGATCTGAGATTTCTCTAAGCTTATAGCATTATGAAAAGTGGGTATAGTCCAGTCCTGTCTATGAGACTCCAATTTGGAAATCATTTTATGTTCTTAGGCAGATGATTTACTCAGTTGACTTTAGTCTAAAATTGACATGCCCTGAGACTATGGAATTAGGTTACAGTGAAGGAAATGTTTATGAGTATGTGTATGTGTAAAAGAAAAGATCCCTGTATACCCATAAAAATATATTTAATATATTCAGAAATATATAAACTTGTTTAATCTGAATTGAAAACAAAATATGAATATTTTCTAAATAAAAGAATGTTATGGTTGTTATCATGTTTTAGATCAGCACCTTTATTCCAATATAACTTCCATAGTTACTTGAAACTCTACAATAGACATTCATATTTCTTCCTCAGAAAACTATAAGGTAAAAGATATGACTGAGCATCATGAAGTACAGTACAGCAAAAAGCAGCTGTTTGATTTATATTTTCTTATTATGATAATGATCCACATTTGTCACATAGGATGAATTAAATCAACCACAACAAGTGTTATAAACCTTCTTATAATTAAGATACACCAAAATGTGTTCAAAAATGCTCCTTGATAATTACTTGTGATAATGAAACTGATATTTCAGAGTGTGATTCTTGTCTTAATATTGCTGCAGATGCAATTTACAGAAGAGTAAATTACAAAGAAAAGTTATATTCTGCTCAGTGTGAGAGAAACGACCATCTTTAATCCAGCATTTTTAGCCTGTTTCCAACTGTATATAACACAATCTTCCTTTGTTATCCTTTATGTCTTATATTACTTCTCACTTGCTTTTGTTCTAAAAAGTACCCCAAGATGACAACCAAGATGTACTAGCTCTGGGGAAAGGGAGAATGTTGCTGTGAAGAAGCCTTATGTGTTTGGAAATATTAGCTAGAGACAGACAGAACAGTTTTATTTTGTACAGTGTTGACTGAGGGGTGTTTTGTATATTTGAGCTTCTGGATGATGCTGTTGGTTCTTGCAATTGTATTTGTGCCCTTTTGAGCTTTTCATTTGGAACTCAAAACAACCAAATTCAGAGATGTGCAAAGACAAGCCTACAACCCCTATGTTCCAAACAACCTCAGTTTCAGAATGAAAAGCCATCTGGGTCAACCAAAGCAAAAATTTTCCTTTTGCCAGAAGTATTCACTGTGAAATGTGGCCAGTTTTCACTAGAGATATAGTCACAAAGTGACTGAAATGTCATGGTGGGGGTAGAATATGTTTCTGGATATATGGACTAGAATACATATCTTTAATGAAAGAATGTTATTTCTAAGGGAAGACAATACAATACAGAAAAGAAAATAGTTGAAGTAAATAAAAATCTTTGGAAAATGGCAAGGAATGAGAAGGAACTGTATAAAGTAAAATTGTAATATAAAAGGAAATCACAGGAGAAATATATTATAAAAAGTATAAGAAGGATGAAGGTAAAAAGCTTTCTGTAAAATATCTGATGGATTCTTAGAAACAAATTTGAAAAATTGGAAGATAGAATAAAACCAAAACCAAGAAGATAAAACCATAATATCTGTCTTTTTAAAAAACTATTTCAAAGTCTATGCTATGTAATCACATAAAGATAAGATCACTTATAAAACAATTTCAGTCATGAAAATCATAACCCTTTTAATCATGAATTTTAAAAACTGATTACTTACATTTTGGAAACGTTTTGCTGGTAACTACTAAAACAACTTTTTAAAAGTTTTCTGAAGTTTGTCAAGAATCCAGAAAAATTAGAAAAGGAAGATATGATGTGGGAATACCACTAAACCCAATGTCTTAAATGAGGACTGCAATTAGAGGGTATTTTCCTAGAGATTCCATTGAGCAAGAGATTTGAGTATGTCAAGTTGCAACGCTTTTTTCTTGGGAAATTCTCAAATTGAGCCTCCATTATGATAAACAAGGGCTGAGAAGTGCTGACTATCTGCTCTGGTTACTAATCATCTATCAAACTGGCCAGCCTTGGAAGAGATTGTACCAACTTTATGTCACATGAGTACTCAATGTCATATGAGTATCTGAAGACATTAAGAAGATAGTCTACACATCTCACTATTGAAATATTTATTTTTAAGGTTATTTAACCTTAAAATATTTTACAAGCAACACTTTTTGCTAATATTCTTAATAAAATATCCATCATCAATGTTCCATTAATAATACTAAATAAGGCAAATATGGCGTTCCTGCATTTTTTGACTACCAAGTTTTAAAATTTTTCTCCTGTTTCCAAGGGTTTCAGGTATTCTGCACATAATGTAATTTGGTTTTAAAATTTGCTTGAGTAGTCCTAGCCTGATCTGAAAAGTTTAAGCTAATTTCTAATTCTGAACAATAGCAAATTAAGTTTTCTCTGAAACACACTTCAGATACAGTACTTTTTTGTTCCACTGAAATCTCTTATTGTGTGTTTGTAGTCTGATCTGCTGGCACTAGTGATAACAAATATTTTTTGTTTTGTTTTCTGAAAAGTCATTCAACAAACACTAGGTGTGAGGTCTTTTCTTTCTTTTCTTTCTTTTTTTCTTTTTTCTTTTTTCTTTTTTTTTTCTACAATTCTTTCTAAATTTTTCTACAATTAGTAGATCTGGTTTGCACATGCTGTTCCTGAAGTAAACCATCTTGATAAAAGCAATTGATTTACACAGATATGGTTGAAGAGATTGTGAGAAAACAACGGCTAGAGGCCAAAAATAGCCTGTACCTGATTAGCGGTCATTAGTAACAATAGTGGCTTCAAATAACAAGGCTAAATAAGCAAAAGTATGAGTTGTAATGCATAGATTTTTAAATCTGAAAACACAACAACCAGAAAACAGACTGCAGAAATCTCCAGGTTCATAGGGATTTTTCTCCAAAATAGCCACAGCTGAGACAGAATTGCTGGGGAATGTCATCCAGTTTACCTAATTAGCTAAGTTGAAACTGACCCTGAGTACTCCTGGAAAGAAATTTCACAGCTTCTAGGATTAACTTCAGGAAAGTATTTGCGTCCCAAGGTTTAGCTCAGCAGTAATAAGCATTAGTCTGTTTGGATTGTCTCAATACCTTGGGAAATCAAGAGATGAGAATCAGGCGTATACGTTCTTATACAGCAAGTATGAACTTATAACAAATGTAAGCCAGTTGAATAAAGGAACAATGCACAGAGTAGTTCTGACTCTCTTCTCATTTTCTATTTCTGTAAATCAAGAGCAATCAGGTCTGATCCTGCAGTGCCAAAATGGATATGATTAAGAGAAAAACATTGTTAATGTTTCATAAGACTTAATGTGTGGAATTCCAGTGGAATTGCTCGGTGTTGGTTCAGAACCCCGGCTCCATGGACACTTGTTTTTATTGCTTATAGAAGAAAACAAGGATATCTTTGAACATACTCTTCCCTGTTGAGAGACAGCTGAATTTTGGATTTCGGTTTTCTCAGTGGCCTTTCTCTAAAAGTAGTGGAAGTAGGGACCTGTTTGCAATTCCAGTATATGTTGTTAATTTCCTACCCTTAGTTTAGTATCTCCCTATTTTATGGTGCTAAGTTCTACTCTTGTGTAACTCTTTGCTGTAGAAGTGTTCAGTAGGTGCAAGCCCCATTCCCAAAAAAGATCGAAGTTCATTCTCCTCATCTGAGGATGAAAGTTATATCAGCAACTATGTTTAAAGAACAATATTTTAAAGCTGTGAAGACTCTTTGGAGATATGAGTTATACACACAAAAACATGAACATTTGTAGCTCTACTCTTAGAGATCGATATACACGTGAAAAAACAACACCAAATCATGAACTGATTTATTTAGCATCAGATCTGGTTGAGCTCAGATAAGCTGCCTTTGCATCTGACATTAAAAATTTAGATCAAGTTTAAGAAAATAAGAATATAACTGTATAGAAGTGTGGTATTAGTTGAAATTACAGAGAGATTTTAAGAAGATGAAAATTAATTAACTAAATTAAAGTTTGGCATTTAGTACAGGTACAAGGGTTAACATCTTGGCAATAGTTTAAAGTTTCCATGAATCTTTATGAGCCAATATTAGCTGGAATTGTGTATATATAAATAAATGTATGCATCTTATTTAAGAGACAACCTGTAGCACAGGACACTTGATTTAGGAAATCAGGTTTTTTGCTCTGGCAAGAGAACAATGTCAGCTATCAGTTCCCTATAATTTAAAATAAATATTTTTCAAAAAGCTATCTGAAAACAATTTTTACATCATCCCTCCTTAATATTCATTCTATAGCTGTAAGATGGACCTGGACACAAACTCATTGCACAATAATGAGTTACTGTCCTACAGGTTGATGAGGCAGCCTGGGGTTATACAAATTAAATCTAGCCAAGCACCTGGACTGACCTTGTGTGAATGATTATGAATACAGTATTTAAATTGAAGAAGTGTTTTATCTTTAATATATATTTTTGAAATGAAGCAAAGTTCTAGCTACTCATAAGTCTCATTTATTAAAAGAAAATGATGCTTGGCTAAGAGTGAGAAAAATATTGACCAATATTGGTATTAAATTAAATATTTAATAAAAATGACCTTTTATTCCTTTTTAATTATAACTTTCTTTAATTTTTTTAAACTAATATGCTTACCTAATTATTTGTATTTACATTTTATTTTACATAGTTTATCCTTGTGGTTCTAGAGCATTTTCTAATAGTCATAGGACAATGCTCTTTACGTAAAGATGGTGAAGCTGCTGAAGTTTGACATTCAGATCTTTTGCTGTGAGTGCATGCCTAGTACACAACAGTTAAGGAATTGCTCTTGGCACTGACCCGTCCTTTTAGGTCTGATACAAGGACCATTTGAAGTCTGAAAACAAAGTACACCTGGTATTTGCTAAACCAATAGCAACCTAGAGATGTCCCTTCTTTGCAGACATCTGTAGCGCACCAGTGCAAGGCACCAGGGCTACTGTTCATTGTGCTCCTAGCAAGAAAGGCACTCAGGCTCCATAAGATAAGATTAAAATACCATTTGCTCGAGCTAACACAAGAAGGAAAAGAGGATAGGTAACCTTACATCCATTCAGACACTGGAAATCCTATGCTGTCTTGGTCGTTAGAGCTCTTCTAGGATTTTCTTAGAAGAAAACAATTCTATTCATAATTTCTACTGCCAAACAAAATGATGTTCACATGAGAACTTGCTGCTTCACTTTAAGATAAAGACGACGACATGCAGGTGGTGTAGTTGCCAGTTGTAAGGGGGAGCTGCCTATGGGCTCCTCCATTACAATTAGCCAGCTAACTTCATCCTGCAGCCAAGGGATATGTGCAGTCCAGCACAGGCCTGACGGCCAGGCTGCATGTGCAGCACAACATGGCACAGGCCTGCATCGGCTCCCGTTAACTCTTATGGATGTCATTAATTCCTCCATGTACAACAGTCTTCCAGTCAGGATCACTGCAACATCTTAAGGAAAAAAAGATGGAACAAAGATGCCAGTGAAAACTGGAATGAAATAAATACCCCCTTAAAATACTGGAAAATTCCTCTTTTAGGTGCAGGAGATGCAACTCTTTCGTATTCACTGATTTGTGTGTTGATGCATAGTTGCCTATTGCCCAGGGGAAATGAGAAAATAATTAGTCATCTAAATAAGATTACTTTATATCTATGTACTGTATCAGTAAAGCATGATCACAGTAATAATAGTTTACTTGCAATACTAATTAATGGGAAATTGTGTACTGAAATGTGGAATACACCATATATTTATTATCTGAAAATTTGAAAAACAAACTTTTATTGTAGATTATACAGTTGTGGGGGTAGTTTTTGTTTTTGCTTTTTTTCCAAAATGTCCTTAAATTAGTTCATGCTTTGTTACAAAGATAGTGATAGCTAACACAATCTGCAAATGTTTGGGAACAGTAGCTAGCGTGGTTTTCTAAAGAAAAATGACATTTCCTGTTAGTTTTGAGTTAACTAGAATTTTTGCTCTTAAATGTATTCAAGCATGAGGTAAAGTAACAATGATATATACATTTTGAGTGGGAAAATAGTAATTGCAATAAATGGGTGACAGCTATTCATAATAATTAAGCCAGCTTTTCAGAAAAAATAGCAGAGAAGCCTCATATGACTTTGTTACTAGAACAGACAGTTTCAGGTACAACGTAGAATGATAGAAGTGGCAAGATATTAAGCAGATGTATTGTCTTCCAGGTGTAAGGTTTATAGAAGAAAAGATTATTTCCAATCTCATTTCAGTTGTAATTGAACTATTCCCAGTGAAAAATAAATTTTCACTAAATTGCACCATGGCATTTTCATGGCCTTGGCTTGGCTTAATACTCTCTGAATTAAGTGCCTGAAATATTCCATTTGATTCAGTACAGGGAGATACATGTGGAATTCTAAGAGCTTACAACACTTAAATTAAATATAAGCCACAAAAATGCTCTTCCCTTTCAATTAAAAAAACCCCAAAACCTAAAAAGTAAACAAAAAAAAATTTCCAAACCTGTTTTCTCCCCCTTTCAGACAGCTTAAATTTCTTAGTCTCTCTAATTATTTTAAAACTCATCTTTGTTTTCTACTGTTCACACACCAGATTGGAGAACCCAACATTTGCCTCTCCAAATTCACTTTTTATTTAAAGCTCTGATTTTCTTCTGTTATGTCAACCTATTCGTATTAAATGTATATTATTATATATACATTACATATTATATATAAATATATATTATTGTAACAAACCAAACTGTCTTACTCTTTTCTGGTATATTCCTCTGTTGTCAGAATTAATAGCTGGAAATTACTTTATTGCACTTTTTTCTTTACCAGCAATATCAGATACGTAAAGTGTTTCACATTATTTCAAGAAAAGGTACTTTCAAGAGTTGTGAGGAGAATAGCCTTTCAGTAATTTTATTTGACACAGACACAGAAACGTTTCCTCTCTTAAGCCATATATCAAGGTGAGAAATCAAACAATAAAAATTCCCCAGTGGCAGCATCTGAGAAGGATTTCCTGTTTCCTGGTCTTCAAGTTAAGATTCTTGAACAGACCTCGTTTAGACTGGTAAAAACATGTTGCGTTCACTGCTTTTTCCATTAAGCCCTAAAAAAATACCATTAATTGACTATTCCAGACATGCCAACCTGTTACCTGCAGTATGCTGCAGCTGAGGCTTGCCTGGGCCCTGGCTGGCCCCAGAGGTTGGTTCTTTAGCGTGGTCAGGCTGAGCAGGTTACGAAGTGTGACTGCAACCCCGGAGCAGCACGGGGTGGCCAGGAGCCACGGGAATGGGCAAGCGACTCTTGGTGAGAGCAGCAGTAAGTAGGGCCTGGCACTGCGCGTGGCAGCCTGCCCCAAGCCGTTCTGCCAGCGATGGCAGCAAGAGGACTTGGCCAGATGCGTAGCCCCTACCTACTGTTCAGCCTACTACTTGACAGCCGCAGGCAAGAACCAGATTTTGTTTGTAATGCTTGTTTCCCAACCTGTAAATCAGGAAAAGAAGCACACAGTATCTCTTAATTTATGGTATAGTAAAGACCTACATACAGATGACTTGATCCTCCACAGTCCCTGGCTTTGCTGAGCTAGACAGATTGCGAAATGAATGTTTAAAATGGAAAGTTTACATTACACAAACAGTAAGTGCATCTGTGCATTGAGAAACATATGGTACCTCGTTCCTGTCTTTGCTCTCCAGTTAAAGTTCAAGAAAAAGAATTTCGGTTGAGTTTAAGGCTTCTGTTGGTAATTCTGCCTCTTGGTTTTAGTGGTACCTCCATAGCCGGTGGACAGCTTCTCACTGTGGTCCCTTGATATGCCACAGATAGCAGTGAACACCTAATAAGTATTTTAACTGCTGAACTGAAAAAAAAAAAAAAAAAAAGAAGAAGAAAGCATAATTGCCAGTACTTGTTCCAAATGAAACAATTTGACCTGACTTGCAACATTTTGATTTGATTTCAGGTATCTGTAGCAAATGGAAACAAAATGAAAATGAAGAGATGCGCTTCCAATTTTTTCTTAAAGAAGCTATAGGAGATGGTAGCAGTAGTCTTGCCCTCCTTGGAATTTAATTTGTTGATGCACCAACCAAAAGTTGTGGAACTTTCTTCAGTTCCTTCCCTTTGACCAAGGAAATTTAAGTCCATATTATCTCCTGCCCAGTAATATGCATAGTTCACTATGATAAAACATGGACTGCTTTCAGGCACTCCTGTTGCCGCTTTTCCATTTTTTGAGGAAATAAATAATGACCAGTTTATTATGTTAAGCATAGGAATATATTTTTCTGCCTAACTCTAACATTCTGTGTCTCCAGAAACACAAATCATAAGACAAAGTGTGGAAGCTTTAATTGACCCAGTTCTTTTCTTCTTCTCCTTTATTTTTGTTGAAGATGCTCAAAATGAGTTAAAATAGACTGTTTCAGATCTGACAAATGTCTTGTCTCAGTTAAAAATGAAAGTCTTGCCTGTTCAGTTTGAGCAAAAGCTACAGGTTTTGCCTGTTTGTTTTGCCACCAGACTGAAGAATGAATTCTTTGTACAGACTACATGGGAGTATTTCAGCTTCTTTTACTTACTGTGCTGGCAGGGAAGGAGAAAGGCACTATTTTTTTGTAGTTAAGACATGAGTTCTTAATTTCTTAAGCTTTTAAGCTTTAAATTTGGATTTCATGTCAGTGCTTTTGAAACATCCATTAATTCTGGCTGTGTTAAAATTGCATAACCAGAATCTCAATACTTTCCAAAATGTTAGGCTTGCCATTTTTCTTTATTATTTTCTTTATCAATAAACTAATAGTAGGTAACAAATTCTGAGACACGCTGCTTTGTGCTAAGAAGGGCAAAGTGTTTTGCAGTTATCAAATAGAAGCTACTCTAAAAGGTTTTGAACCTACTCTTATTAAAATAAAGCTCCCTAGGAAGTCATAATATGATAATTCCAAAATACAGTGTATTTTATAATCGAAACCGTGTTCCAAGAATCTCTCTCCCTCACAATGACAAGTCAAATTGTGATTTCCAGTACTGTGAGATTTATCTGATTCCTTAAGTCATGCTTTCCCTGCTCTTTAAGTTTCTCAGACATAAGCATGATCCAATAATGTTTAACTCCTTTGTGCTTGGATCCAGATTTCCATTATAATTTTGCTACACATTTCAACATACTCATCCCTCAGCTGGTTCATGAACAAGAAGTGATCTGGTCACAGGCTTTGGGAACTAATTTATCTAAGGGGAATAATTTACCTAATTTCAAAAGGAAGTATGTCTCTCAGCGTTTCTATTTACTGTATAGTTTGCCTTCTGCAGATTTATATCCTACTTTTAACCTTTAGGATTACTGTAAGAAGGTTAAAGGGGAAAGTGGAGCTAGTACTGGAAAGTGCAACATTTTTCCACCGAATTATAGCTTTGCAAAGTAGATCTTGTCATAAATTAATAGTATGTTAAACTAAAGGTAGGAATAAATGAGCAGTTTTCACAATGAAGGGCAGTTCAAAGTAAATTTCACTAATGATCTTTATAGGTAGTCTGATGTCCAACATATTGCTAAATAATGCAGAGAACGATTAACAAATGTGGCGACAGAGTTCATTGAAACAAATGTATGCTGGCTTGTCACTTAATATTGATTTCAAAGAGGGGCAAAATATCTGTGCTGTGTGGTTAGCCAATAAAAGGGCAGATGAAGCACGAGGCCAATTGATGAAAATGATATATGGAATATTCATATTTATTCAATAATATTAAAAATATTTCAGCTACGCATGGGGACACAATGATGGGTTCCAAATTAACTATCACCTCTTGGGAATGGGTTCTTGAAAACATTGTGGATAATTCTATGAAAATATCCCCATCTCGGGTACATATGCATCTTTAGTCATCTCCAAAAAAAGATATACTAGAACTAAAAAATATACAGAGAAGTGTAAGCAGATTACAGAAAGACAGGTATGCCAAGCAAATTTATAGCCTAAAAGTGTTAGGTTTGGAAAAGAGATGAAAGAGCAAAGGTAATTAGGTAATGATTATACACTATTCCTCAAAGTGCAAGAGGTAGAAAACACCTGTTGAAACAAGCAGGAAGTATACTTAGAACAAACTAACAAAATATTTTTACACAATTTCTTGTTCATTCTGTGAAAATGATTTCCACATTTTTTTTTCTGAAGGTTAAGGGGTCTCTGAAAGGTTCAGCAGAGGTTCACGAGGAAGCCAGCTCAACCACGGCTATTGAACATGGGGGTTCACATGAAACATCCAGTTCATGAAGTACTGAACTACAGATTGTCAAGAGCTTCAAGAACAGACTGAGGGAGAATCATTGTATTCTTTCTTTGTTCCTGAGCTCCATCTCTGTATGTTTCCTATTGCAGGATAACAAACTACATGGACCCTTGAGTCTGACCCAGCTTGGCATGTCTGATATGCTTGGTCCTTATCCTAAATAAGGTAAAAAAGAAAGATGTCACCATCCACTGCATCAAGCTGTATACAGGCTTTATCTTTATGTATGGATGGACAATGTTGCATCTATCTATAAGAGAAAGATTTGAAAGTGTAACACTGACTGCTGAATACTCCGATATGTATTGCTGAATTGCAGCAATTCACTTCTTGTAATGTTTTCATTCTGATCTTTCTCAACTGAAAGAAGGTCTCAGTGAGCAGCAGGCTGATCTCCACTTTGAATTCAGAGAAGTTTCAAAAAGAGACAGCTAAGATTGCCTGGAGCCCTTTAAGCTTTTATGCTCAGCTTCAGACCATTTTGACTTACAGGGTTTTGAAAACTCCTGCAGGCCATAGACGAATTGCAAAACAAGTAAAACAGAAAATTGATATACAATTATACATCTGCATTTATTGGAATTGAACTGAGCAGGGAATATGTCCAGCTGAAGAGGCTGTAACAATCATATGGCACATGCAATTTGGTGAGCTCTGCTTGGCAGAAACACTGAGGAATTACCTGTATGTCCATCTTGGAATGTCTTGCATAGATGCTGTTTCCAAAGTCCCTCATTGCCTATATTTTACAGGAAAGTTTTAGAAATTGTGTTTATGATTTACTGTGATGCTACCCTGTATGGATATTATTCATTTATAAGGAATCGTTGAAAAAATTGTGATATCATTCTGCATATGTTTTTCAGATTAAACAGTTTGTGCTAAGTGTTGTGTGCTATTAATGTTTTGCCATTATGAATTTGTGATTTTCTGTTCTATACTTCAGAGAGTATTTCTGCTCTGCTGCTTCTTTAGGTTATCTTATCATGCAGAATAAATGATGTGGATACCTCAGATTAGATTGGATTTATGCCCTGCATTGGCAGCTTGTTCATGAATTAGACTATCAAAATGGACTTCATCAGATAAAATACTTACATTCAGGAGAAAATAGAGCTGTAATCTCTAAGTATGTAAAACAAAAGGTGCCTAGTGCATTCACCTGATAAACAGGCAACTGGTCTACAGCTAAGATTAGGAAGTTTATAAAATCATTTTCAAAAAGTTTTAATTAAAATGGGTTCAATGAGCTGTGGCTTAAAATGGTACTTCTATTTTCTTTTTACAATATCATGAGATTATAGCATTGCATAAAAGCAAGAAAGTGTTGCAAGGACTTCAGAGCACGTAGGACGTTGGCGGATGACCCCATATTACCTTTGAAACCATCGAAAAAAATGGGATTAAGGTAGGTGTGTTACATTCACAGGTTCCTAACCAAATTAGGCATCAGCTTTGTACAGGTTTACACATCAAGAACATACCGATTCATAAAACTTGGTCCTTTAAATAAAAGCAATATGCCGCTAGTGCTTAAGTGTGTATGAGAACTATTATTTAGTTACTAAACACAAAAGCTCCTGAATGTTAATTCTGGATCTGTTGCTGAATCTTTTTGAGTTTATGGGATTCATATCTCCTCTCAGACTCTGCTTTGTCAGCTGTAAAATCAAAATATTAGTAAGCGATTGCCTCACAGGAATGTAGCGAGAATGGATTGGCAAGTGTTTATTCAGTGCTTTGAAGATATTGGGCCAGGCTGTTTCTATATTCTCCTGCTGTGTTCATTGTAGCTCTTAGATGATGAATTATTGTTGGGTAGAAGCTAGAGACACTAAGGATGGAATTTCAATTTTCCTCCTCCCATCTGCCCTAACACAGAAAAGCTGTAGCAGATGAAGTGGTTAAGTCCTATTGTTTATATGACATCTTAGAGCAGATGAGCAAGTAGAACATGCTGGGATAGCTGAAATTTACTGAACTACAGCTAAACTCCATAAGGACAGCCCCTCCGTCCATAAAAACCCTTTATTAACAATAACAGCATCTGAAATTCTCCACCAAGATAAAGATGATATGTTAACGATTGAACATAGTACACCCATAATTACCCAGCCAAAGATATTTTAATAATTTTTCAAAAGATTAATTACTCCAAAAGGATTAATTTGCTGGTATTCCATCCATACTGGAAAATACTGCAGCATAGTTACAAACCTGCCTGGAACAGATCTGCCACAGCAAAAGCCCCTTATGCAGACTCTTTCACAGCAGAATGTGTTGATGCACTTTTTCTCCAGCTTCATTCCTAAATAAACTTTTAAATCTGCCATTTGTACAAAATAATTTTGGTTATTTCTGGCAACCAGGAAACCCATCTGAACCAGAAAAACAGCTCATGTATCCTGCCCAGATAGCTTGATACTATAGTCCAACTTTCAATCCCACCTAGCCTAAAGGCATGTGAAATATCAAAGAAAACCAATAGGGAATCAGAATGAAACGTTTTCAAAGGATGAGATCTCAGATTTGTAGACAGAAAACTGTAAATCCCTTGATGTTTCACTTACTTCTTGTTTTACAGATGCTTGGACACTGACATTTTCTAATGAAAAAAAAAAAGAAATTAATTCTTTAAAATACAAAGTCCTTCTTTCCACATTAAGTTTTATTTTATTTTTAAATATGTTGAGATACTGGTTGTGAGAAGAGGACAAAATTATTTCAGATAAGCTGGTACTGTACATTTATATTGAATTCACTTTACCTGGATCTAAATCAACTCTGGCAGGTGCTCCTAAACCAATTCAGAAAAGATTGGATGTAATAGGTGTTCATTATTTACTTTTCTCACACTGTCATTTGGAAATTGGTGAGAATGAAGTATACTCCTTCTTGAAGAAAGTGCTCTAAAATTCATAAAATAGTAACCCAAAGTAATTAATCTGATCAAAAGATCAATATAGAGCATATTCCTGGGTTGTTTTGATCATGATAGTTTTATCTCAATCAAATTCTGTCATTATGCATATGAGGAGCTTGTGTGTATTGTCATTTGTGTTTTCCATTTTGATCAACGTGTGGTGGAGAGAGATTCATTTACAGTCCTCAGTCCTCTGTTGCCAGGGGGCTATTGTTCAGCCCTGACCTGCATAGGGGACTTGTCCCTGTAACCACACTGCCACACTGACTTTGGACGAACGCAGGCTGAATTCGTGACCACAAGTGCAACCCTGGGTGCTGGTGGCAGTGAGTGTTAGCCTGAGGTGCGCGCAGCTCCTGTTCAGAGGAGCATTAATATGTGCAAGCCAGAGAGGGTTTCTGACCTGACACTGAAAATCCCTGCCCTAGCCATCAGGACTGCTAGCAGGAGAGGTGCTGGCATGACCTCTCTTGTTTGTTATGACTGATTGATGTATTAAAAATGGCAAAACCTAGAAGTTCTGCTCAGAAAGGGCTCCCCTTTCTACAGGGCAGGGTTCTCAAGGAGAGCCAGGTATGAACCTGGCCTTCAGAAGATCACCCTGGAGATCACACAAAATGTGACAAAGCATTGTAGGAAACAAATGAGAAAGGATTTAGCGTTAGTGACAGCAATTTTTCTCAAACGTGCTCAGTTTGCTGCTTCTCCCTTTCAACAAGGGAATAACTTCAGTAGTCAGTAATTCTTGTTGACCACCTCTTCTGTCATAATCAATTGACAACTTTTTTTCTGTTTAATATACCTAAATAAATTAAAAATATGCTAGATATTGAGAGAGAAAGTTTAATCCATCCTACTGGGATTTCCTAGATGATATATTATGTTCATTGAGAGAGAATGGATTAATCCATATACTCAGATTTCTTGTACTCAGAAGCAGCAGGAAAGCTTCATTTAACCTTTTTTGTCCGCTGAGACAATGATTTGTTCCTTTCTGACTCTTATCTACAGTTAGGCTATCAAGTTAAAGGAAAATAGGATACTGGAAGAAATACTATAAATCATCCATAAGAAAAAAACTTTTTAAAATTGTGTTATACACTACATTTAAATGAGATTATGAATTTACCTTCTTTTGACTTCTGTTATCTATCTTCTTTGATATGTCTCAGGAATAAAAGCTGTAGCAGTCAGCAAAACTACAAAGGAAAAAAAATGACAAAAAGTTATACAGTTAAATGTACTGCTAGAAAACAGACACTTCTGAAGTTGCTGTGACTTTTGACAAGCCTTTAAGGTGTCAAAAATTGTACATTCTCTGTTGCGTGTGTGTATGTGCACTGCCTAACTTGTGACACACTGGGACTTTCATTAAGGGATATAGTTGCTTACTTAGCAAACTCTCTCTCCTTCAAAAAAATTATAACGCAACAATGGGCTAATAATAATTCTTGGGAGGATGACATTAGATCAGGCTTAATTGGCTTTTCCTCTGCAAGGTGCAGCTGTCAGAAAGGTTCAAAACTCACAAGAGTGCAAATCCCTTAATAGTTTTGACTCAGTGAAAATCTTTTAGGAACACAATGACTTGTGTTTATCCTACAGTATTTTAAAATACCCATGATGATGTTATTCCTTTTCTCCCTCTCTTCCTTTCCCACCCCTCTCCACAGAGTAACCATCCATGGCATGTTTAAAGTACAGGAACTATGGCCAACTGCAAGACATTACGCATTTGATTTTGGCAGGGTATTGTCCTATGCAGAGTATTGCATGTATTTAACTTTTGTATTGCTTCTCAGATAGAAGGTTTAAGGTGTTTTTCCTTGTGTTTTAAGGACATTAAACAATTAGCTTCCCTGTAGTTATATCCTATCTAGTCATGGACACGTGGCACACTTCCATGAGGAGTACCACTTCAGTAGTTTATTCCTGGAGGTAATGTTGCAGTGCGAGAAAAATCAATACCAGCTCAGATTTTGGTGTCTTCTTTGGATGCATCAGTTTAAGAGAAAACTTCCATAAAAGATCTTTTCAAAAATAGCTTCAGTCACTGATTCAAGATGTGGCAAGAGAAATCATAAAATAGATGATCTTAAGGCTCCCAAACACTCACTGCTTTGCTCACAGATTGCACTGGGTTGGAAACTGGATTTGGTGCATCCTTAATATTAGTTCCTTTCAGTTTCACTGTGTAAAAAATTATTGATCCCACAAAGAAAGAGCTTTTGATAAATATACTAAAAAAGCCTAAATCAATAGTTCTCTTGCAGAAGGATACCTGGAAAAATAGAATATAGAGAATCAATTGTCCCTTAGTGGTGTGAGATTTCTCTTCTCCATCATTCAAAATGTGACAGAAGCAGCTGCTACTGACACTGTGGCTGCCAGGTAACTCATATTCATCTGGAGTGTTCCTATCACAAGTTTATTTGTGCATTTGATGTCAAGGGTACAGGAAACCATGACACTGGTGGTGGGAAAAGATAACAGAGTGGCAAAAAGTTACATCATACCCTGAACAGCATAACAGGGAGTGTAGGTCATGCTGGGGAGAGCTGATGGAAGGGCTACATTCTTATTCTCCCACCCCCTCCATCCTTCCCCCGTCTCTAGGTAAATCTGCTTCTGCAGAGAAAAATCAAGTGCTGTTTTTTCTAACACAGCAATATAGCTTAGGCAGAGCTGCATAAAGTGCTATTCTACATATTCTGTGTGCTATGTATATGATAACAAGCAGCAAAGATAAAAATAGCAGGATAATTTTATTCACTAGTTTTTAGAAATATCACCAGCAAAGCCATGAGAGCTAATAGCAGCTCGCTATTTCTGACTGCAAGCACCCATCCAATTACCACCTTTTTTTTTTTTTTTTTTTTTTTTTTTGAGGTGGATGGCTTTTGTTGTTGATGCTTTTTTGGATGTCTGTTTGTTTGTTTGTTTGTTTTTAAAATAAAAAGGATGCAGACAAACTAACAGAACCATAGGTTATCTTCTGTGTTCTTTCTCAGAATTTATTTCTAGTACCCAAAAAGTCATGGATGTGCATACAGGTGTGTGTATATATCTTCTGCAGAATAAATATCTTTTGTTTGTCCATTTCTCCCATAAAGCAGTCACTAGGTTAATAGGTGAAGTTCAGAAGATCACACATCAATGAGCAACAATCTGAGATAACAAAATTATATCCTAATAATCGAGTGTGGTTATTGAAATATCACTTGATGATAAAGGAAAAGATAGATGAAATGCTGGTGTTCAAAAGCATTATTATAATGTGGTGTGGAGATGCTTCTCCTAAACACTGAGGTTTAGTTTTAAACACTGTTTTTTTAGTCCACCTGAATTGGATAAATTCACAATGCTATAAACTGGATACAGAATCCAGATGAGTTGTTTTCATTCTTTTAGAATCAAGGAAAATCTCAATTTCTTGCAAACCACCATTACTCCTTTATTTTTTTTATTTCAGGCAATATAGCTCAGTGGGTCCCTTAAAATATTACAAAATGAAGAAAAGTCAGAGAATCACATTTGATGAATCAGGTTCCAGGTGACATTGGTCAAGACTGTAATTTTCATGAAAATTAAAAATAATGTGAAATATATTTTTTAAGCAAAGGCAACACTGTATGGACTGTTCATAGATAGATAATTATTTGTTAACATACAAATAAAAGCTGCTATGTTTAACAAAGGCTTAAAAAGTAGACAAAACACTGAGTTTTCTTTATGTGTGAAACTTAAAATTCTCTAAGGTTTATTTCCTTCATCTCAATTCTCGTAATTCTTGTTTCATAATTTTGTATAAACCTGCATAGCCAAAAGTGTAGACAAGCCCATACTGCACTGAAGACTCCACAGAATGTAAACAGGTTTTCATGTCTTTAAATCAATTTATAAGTCCTATTTTCTGAACTTGGGTACACCCATGAACTCCTTGTTGTTCAAAGGTATCCTGATGTCATAGTTCCTGTAACACCTGTCAAACTTACTTTATTATTATTAAAAAGATCTAAAACTCCTTGGATTTGGAGTATAAATTGATCTTTACTTTTTGCTTAGTGAATCCACACTAGTTTTATGCATGTAGCTTCTTGCTTTAGGATTCTTATATTTATATGTGCTGACTGTAAAAGAGAAAAGCCATCATCAGTCTCATCTGCAGCAAGTTCAGAATCAGACAGGCACTAGTATATTCTTTCTGATCATGCCATAGAAAACAAAGACCATGCTATGCTTAAATGATTTGATAAGGCAAAATGATGTGAAGAGATTGTCTGGGATTTGCTTTGTGAGAGAAGACTGTCTAATGAGTAGGTTATTGAATGGATCACAGTAGCATTTAGTACTGATAATGGACTTAGACTCTGAGTTACTCAGATAAGGCAGAGAATCCCACTGCCACCTCAGCCAAAACTATATGTGATTTTAATATTGTGGTATTTCCTGATAGGATGTAATTTGGGAGTTTGATTTATGTCAATGCAGCAAAAAAGAATCTGCTAAGACAAACTAAAAGTTCATAATATTTAATTGTTATAACATTGCCTATGAAATATATGCTACAAACAAAAATAACAGTTTTTCTCCCTTAAAATTCCATTCATAAACAGTATCTTATATACATTGTTTTTGGAAGGTATAAAAGATGTTAAACTTAATTTTAAATTATTTATTAATTGTTTTCTGTTTTGTATTTAAAATGATGTGCATAAGCAATTGCTATGAGCATGTGATCTGACTAGCTTTAGTAGCAGGTGCTGCTCTGATACAGATACAAACCTAAGGGCACATTGAATATTCCACACTGAGGATCTCTTTAAACCATTCAAAAAAGGAGTTTGAAGGTCACAAGTACACCACAGGAAAAATTAACTTGCATTTTTAGGTTTCCATGACAGTTGTTTCTGGCCTGCCTTAGCATAAGCTCAAGTGACTTGCATCCATTATAAATAGAAGGAAACATCTTCTTTTCCATGTTTTTGTTTTATTTCTTCTCTTTCAAGGTTTACGCCCTGTAAGCGTTTACACCCAGTCAGTGAGTGTGTCTTCCTCCGTAATTTTGTGCACAGCTCTATTGAAAAACACAGAAGCTAGTCTTCTTTTTTGTGATAATTAAGAGGAAAAAAAAGCTGTGTTGATGGTATATATTAACGTGTAGAATATATATAGAAGCTTACTGAAATAACTGGTACGAAATCCTTTTTTTAACGTTAGTTTGTTCTGTTCTTTTATGATAAGCAGTTAATGAACTAAGGCCCAATGCCAGACCATATTGAGAACCAGAAGTTACTGTCTTCAAGCTTACCAAAAAAAAAAAAAAAAATAGAATATGTGTGCTGGCAATTCATTTTCTCTTATTTAAAAGTCATTTTAAAAGCTAACAGTAAAATACTACCAAAAGTCATCTTCCAGTATTTTTTTGTGTTACTTCATTTATTTTGTTTCAAAAAAAGACCTAAAATATCTTTCAATATATTTATTTGCTAATTATGCTGGAATATGGCCACAGACAAAATGAGCCTGAGCCTCAGTGACAGACAGCGGTATCTAGTTACACCAACAACAGAGAAATACTCCATCTCTGCAAAATTTCATCCCATGGCAACACTTGCTTTCCACCTATTCTATCAGACAGTGTCCTGAAGGTAAACAGATTTAATCTGTTTAGGACTGAAGAAACTGGAGGAAGCTTGTCTTGTGGGAGAGAATTCAGCTTGGCATCAGTAATTACCCAGCAAGAGCAATTGGTAGACACTCAGCGTCATCACAGCGGCTCTCTTAGAGACTGCTTTGCTAGCAGACCTTTCTCCCTTCAGCTGCTGGAGGCATTTGAGCAGTCATTTCCCAACCATCCAGCTCAACACAGGGAGGGAATCATTCTGCACCTTTTGTAAGTTTAGGGTGCTTGGCAGTCGAGGATGCAAAAGCCTCAGGCTTGTTTTAAAACAGAAGCAACATTGTCCCAACTCTACTAGTAGTCACGAAGGTTTAGCACTCACATCAGTGGGAGTGCAGACAGTGCAGCAGTTATCCCTTTTAACAGTCTCACTCATGATATTCCTTTGTAATGACACACTATACACTTTTTTAATAAAGGGTTTTGAACAGCTTAAAAACTGAGGACATTTGGGTGTCTGAAATACTTCTAACAATTTACGTTTTATATGCTTTTACAAGTACACGTACCAATGAACCTGCTGAAATACATTATAATCAGTCTAGAAGGTCCTGCTATCTTTCCCTCCCCATGGAAGTTAGCAAGGCTAAAACAGAGTAGTTTTAATAGGCTTCTATAGAATTACTCTTAAAATAATCTATGGAATTGACTAGAGGATAATTTTCTTTCTATAGCTTTTATACCCAAACTTATAGGCTTCTGTTACATTCTGCATCCACATAATTTCCTAGTATGTTTTAAAGGTAGTAAAAAGGAAATAGCAACATTATCACTTTATTAAATTCTATACTACTTTCTCATAAAATTAACATTATGGCAACCAAATTAATTTTTAAAAAGAGGATCTCTGAAAAATCACTAATGTTAACCAAAGCCCCAAGGATGAAATGCACCGAGTCATAAGGAATAAAAGTACTCCCATTTTAAGAAGACTGCCCTAGAGAAAAGATGAATTAAACTGTTTGCTCTGAAATAGTCAGATTTGGGTGTCTGTTGAATGGGCAAAAATGTAGCAGATTGTATATTTGAGCATCTGGTGCTACTACTATATGAGAACAGTACATGCTTTATGAAGGGTAGCATTGGCCTCATCAACTTAAGAAGATACTGAAGACGAAGGCTCAATATTTTTCTGACCACCAAATCAGAGCTGCTCATGATGAGAGCATTCTTAACTCTCAGTCCCCTTTTTGTGCATTACATGCATTAGAGAGACATATCCTAAGTGCTGCTATGGGAAGGTTAACATTTACTTATTTAATATTTTGTGCTAAGAATAGCAAGTTAATTGGTCCCTGGAGCACAAAGGATTAAAGTTCACAAAGTGCTAGTTCATGAGAGAGAAACCATGAGCACCTCTCTACAAGATTCCCCTTTGTCAGAGGCATAAGAAGCAACTTAGCGCATGGGCGGATTTGTCTCCTCTTAAAATGAACTTAACACACATTATTTCAAGTTTAGCAGATGTGAAATGAATAAACCAAAACAAACAGAAAGGGTAAATCTAATATCATACCTATAATCCAAGGCTAAAAATTTCAGCAGGGGGATATAGGTATGATATTAGAAAACAGTTTTTTAAGCACCTGAAGAAGCTGCCTAAGAAAACTGTGAATTCTCTATCAAGCTCTATTACTTTAAGATAGGTCAGACAAGTCCACCTCTTGTGAGCAGTTTGAGAGGGGAAATGGGTTAGATTACTTCTCAGGATACTCCACAGCCAAATTTTCAATAATCCCGAGACAAAGAACAGTAGTCCAGCATCTCTTCTGCAGCTGTATAAGTTTCATTAGCTACAGATCTGGAAGAGGCCTCGTGGAGAATGTGTGTTATAGAGCAATACATTCTTTAAAATATTACCATGGTCTGAAGTTCCTTATTCAATATTTAGCTACCTGAATGACAGGAATTAAATTACAAGAGGCTTTAGAAGGAAAGAAAGTACAGATATGAAACACGGAAAAGATAAGGCACCCTAAAAAATGTAGAAAAGCAACAGTGATATTTTGTCTCTTTATACATTTTGGTGGCAGAGACTGTTTCCTAATATGTGTTTAAACAATAATTTCCTCAGTGTCAGCTCGGCTTCAGTTTGGATCTTATCACAGATTTTTTTTTGGTGGAATATTTTTGATAGAACCAGGCAAAAATTGGTAGTTCTAGAAGCCTGAAAAGTGTGAACAAAGTTGGAGACTAAATGATTCTCAGTCAAATAAGGCATCTTCCATGCCTTACTTGTTGTAAGCAAGAAATATTTCTAGTCTGGTTGAGAAGGGGTGGCTATGTGGGGATCACTTTCTTCATTGCCATTTGTCTTTTGTTCTGATTGACAAAAGCACCCATGTGTTTTGTTACAGGTTTAATATGGTAAAGATTCCTTTTTTACTCACTGAAGGGTCTCAGTTATGAATGCATGTTCTAATAAAGAAGAGTGCCTATTCTCTCTAGCTTAATATAGAAAATGTTTTCCTGGGTCAGACATATTTCTGCTTCCACCCCCTACTCAAATTTCACTTGTCAAAATAAGAGAACTACTTACAAGTTCATTTAATTCATATTCCTTATTTCTTAATCCTTCTGTTTTACTTTTTGTGCCTTGTCTCTGAGACCTTTTCCTTTATAAATAATGGAACTGGAGAGTGCTACATGATTTTGAGCAAACTGAAAAGTTTCTACCTTTAGTTTCTTCCTCCAATTTTTTGGCAAGTGAAGTGACGTTTCCTTTAATTTCTCCTGTTCCTAGATGGATTAAACTGACAGATTATGAAAATACTAGACATAGAACCATTTAAATCACTGTGTCTTTGGCAAAAATATGAAAATTAAAAAACAAAGGGAATGAAAAAGAATGAACTATAGGACAGAGGGAAACTACTGCCAAGGTAGTAGCAACAGGTAGCATATTTATTGTTCTATTAATGATCGGCTAGAAAAAATTTACCTGAATGGCAGCATTCACTATTTTTCTAGGCAGTAGTATAACTTTCCATTCTCCACAATTTTCCAGCTCACTTCCCTTGTTGAGATTTGTCTTGTGTTCTGGGTCACACAAGTTGTACCAATAAAATTTAAAAAGATAAAGATTCCTTCTTTCCTTCCTAAGAGGTTTAATTTGTATTTGTGTGAAAGAAAACACATGCTAATAAATAGAAGAGCCTATTTGTTCTCCTTAGCTTAATAATTTTTTTCCTATGCTCAGGCATATCCACATATCTGCATATCCACATATCCTGATCCACCTCTTTCTAACAGTTTTCCTTTTTTTTCACTAGCTAGTACTCTAAGATGGAGCATGCTTTTGCTGGCACAGTCTATTTTCATTCACAAAATACAAAATAAGCTATCTGGCTTTATCTGGTGATGTAAAATGCAGCTATAGTAGGAGACTTTGACAGTTTCCTAGAAAAACTTTCTGAACCAGGCCCAGACCAAAGTGTAGCTCCTCAGCCTCCATGTTAGATGTTTGAAGTTGTCATCTTCTTCACATATTTAAAAAGACACACCCAAGGAGACACTATGTTTTGGATTTTGTGAGACAGCTTCTCCTAAAAGTTTCAGATTGACTCTCACAGGAAGTCTGCTGTTGCCTTATAAAATGAATGTTTCAAATGTAGCATCTGTACAGACTTCTCTTTCATCTGCTGCTAAAATTTTCTAATCTTTGCAGGTTGCCCAAGGTAGCACAGCCTGCCCATTCAATCTTTCACTTGCATGCTGATATATCTAGCCTGGATGAAAATTCATATCAATGATGAAAATGGCTTTGGTGCTGTTTGAGATAGTGTCAGGCTGACAGGTTATCTGGTATAGCCTCCTGGTTAGCTATCTCACATACCCAATGTGGATGTGATTACCGTGAGTCCTGTAGGTTACTGTAAGTTTGTAGGTTAGAATCTCTTGAAACAATTCTTGAGACATAAAACTTGCTTTTGTAGTAGTTTGCATTTTATGTAACGACTCGCGCATGAAAATGAGAGCAAATAAAATTTAAAATGTTTCCTGAGCTGGTAGCACTTTACACCTTCTCTCTACCTTAATTATGGCCTGATTCTCTTCTGCTTTGTTATGTGACATTTTTGTACTCATTTTTCATTTCATGCATTGTAAGACCATTTTTGATGAACCCAGTTTTATTTGACAAGAAAGAAACATTCATTTCATTTTCAGAAACCTTGAGATAGAACATAAAACCAGCAAGATCAGACTTGGATTAAACTCTCCAGTTAGGAACAATCTAGTTTATCTAGTCATTTAATTTAGCCGGTAATTGAATGAGTACAGCACTCATGCAGGATAAGGAAGATAGATGCTGTTCCTTGCCATTTTTAGAGGATCTGAACCTCTATTTTCTGTTTCCTAGTAAAACGAACTTCAATATTGCTTTAAGCAATATTGTTGTGTCTTCTTTGACAAATCTCTTTCAGTCTGTTTTTACAGGATAATTAAGTATAGCCAGTGACTCAGAGTTTAAGCATTTACCTAGTATGTAGGATATTTATATCCCTCCTTCTGATCCAATAATTTCAGATGGCTTTTTTAAGAAAATGTAACAGAAAGATTGAAAACAAGTTTCTGCAGAGTACTGTACAACATTCACTTTTAAAAGTGAATTGGATGGCTTGAAATATTTGTGCTACCCCACTAAGAAGAGAAAGTTAGTAAGGTTTCCCTTTTTCAGGTTTGTGAATTTAGCCTTTCACCTGTTCATTCAGATAAAGCTGGTACATTCAGTCAAATTTCCAAGTGCCTTCAGGCCGACTGGCCTGCAGTTCCCTGGGTCTTCCTTCTTACCCTTTTTGAAGACTGGAGTGACACTGGCTTTCTGCCAGTCCTCAGGCACCTCTCCTGTTCTCCATGACCTATCAAAGATGATGGAGAGCAGCCTAGCAATAACAGCCGCCAGCTCCCTGAGCACTAATGGGTGCATCCCATCGGGGCCCATGGCTTTGTGGGTGTCAAGTTTGCCTAAATGATCTCTAATCTGATCCTGAACATTAACATCATGCCGTGTGTCAGGGCCTTCCTCGTTGCACTACTTCTTCATAATAAGGCAAGCCAGCAAAAATGTTACCTGTAAATCCTGGGGCACATGAACTACAATCTTCTTTTACTCGACACATCTGATGACTCTTATTGCTACACTGAAAATCTTGTTAAAGGCAAGCAGAAACTATCACACAGAGCTAAGAATTTACTGTTAGTCTAATTAAAATCTTAAGAATCTAATCAAAATACAACAGTTGTTATTAGTCCAGTTATGAACACACTAACGCTTATAGTTCAAATTAATGCAGAAAAGCCTCATTAGGAATACCCTTAAAATTGTCATAAACGAACATTTACCACTCTCTCTCCTTTTCTCTAGTGTGATGCACACTCTTCCAGTGTCCCCCTGGGTCCTAGGGCTGACGGTTTCAACTTTCTCAGGAAGAACAGGGTTGCTGTGTGGGAGGCAGTGAAAGGAGGCAAGAGGGCTACAGTAAGTTATGGGCATCATACTCCTCCCATCATACTGGGAGGAATATGATGACAGGAGCAGCCTCCTGCTAAGTCCTAGGCCAGCTTTCATACCTTTTCTTATCTGCCTGTATCATTCTTGTTGGCTCCCAGTTGTTACTGACGTAAAGGACTGCTGTTTGCTACACACTGGCTTCCTGGGTCTGTCTGGCTGTTGTCGTATCAGGTATCACAGTGCTAAGCTGAAACCCTAGAGGCAATAGGCACTTCTCCTCTAGGCAGTTGCCAAACCAAACTGAACCCAGGTCAGGCCACAGTGAGCCCAGATGAGCCCTTAGACTCTGCACTGGCAGGGCAGCGCTAAGTCTGCGGCCTTTTGCTAGTGGTGGCAAAAGTCATATTTACTGGGCTACTTTGTGATCCCTTAACCAAACTTCACTTGACAGAGAATCGGTCATTTGGAAGCAAAACTGTGGAAAACTCCTTGTAATGAGACAGCCACTTCAGCACTTCTCCAAGTGAGTCAGGAGGAGTGTAAAGATGTAGTTGGGATTTGCACGGTTATTTAATATTTTGCTGCAGCTCCCCCTACAAAGCTAGCTGAAAAGGGAGGCTGGCACTTTTGCTGGTGTTGACTTTTCTGGTCCTTGAGATTTTCTTGGTAGCGCAACTTTTCCCCCTGTATTATGTCTAATAAGATAGAACAAGAGATGTCTAAGACAGGGGTCATGCTCTTCTGAGTTACAGCAGTTAATGTGAACTGTCAGCCTGCAGCTGTTAATGTTAGCACTGCTTTTGGTGGAACAAATCTTCAGCTAATGTATAGAGTATCAGGGTATGAGAGGTTTAGAGGACAGTAAGCAGAGGATTTAAACTCATTATATTTGTTACTATGATTTTTTTTTATCTTAGGTGCTAGATTAATAAAGTGTTTGATAAAGCTTTGCATGTAAGGTGAACAATGTGTGGCTTTTATTCTTCTTCCTTTGAAAATGAAGACTTGGCTTCAAGAATTACTTGGTCAGCAGTTTAAATATCCCTAGTGAATAGTTAAGAGTAGCTAAGATTATTTTCTTCAAGCCATCATCTTTTTTTTTCCTTTTTCTCTTATTAAGTATTTGGAGAGGCTTCCCAAATGGCAGCTGAGTTTCTAGAAATTTGTAGAAACAGATGACAGACCTAAAGTTGCCAGGTAGTACATATTCCTCACTTTTGTCCTGAAGTACGTCTGCCCTTTGAGACAAGAGTACCAAAAGTTCAGACAGACACCTTGAAATTGTTGAGCAAATGTGGTTCATCGGCATCAGACATCAGCGAATAAAAAAAAAGAAAAAGGATGACACCTGAAGGCAGCTGCGGTTGGAGGTGCCCACCTCAGTTGACCCACTTGGCACATTGGTTTCAGTAGCAATGGAAAACAAGGAATAATAATGTCTGGCTGCTTTCTGTCTCCACAGTCAGAACAGGTAAGTAAATAGACATTTGCTCCTAAGTAAAGTAGAGCCAGGCTTTTAGTGTGAATTTATGGATAATCTCTGGTGTCTCCTGGACCAGAAAAATGACACTCCTGAGCTGCTCTAACTGTCCCCTTCTGTAAATGAAACACCTTTCTCAAATGGTGTTTGTTTTTCAATCATAATAAACACTTTAGTCATTTTTTGAGAGCTATAATAAAATGTGCTAAAAGACACCATTGTCTTTTTCACAGAAACGAGGCATTACATCCAGTTCACTGTCTGTGATCTAGCAGAGTAAATCTCGACCACTATGCCTATAAGGCAGGTGAAATGTAAGCAAAACATGATTATGCAATTTATGAAAACTGGGTTTTAGAATTTGTGTTGGTGGGTCCTTTAGGATGTTGATCGTAGCTGTTAGCCTATATAAGTAAGACTTCACGTTCAAGACAGCATGCAGACTATATTTTTAGAACTTGTCAAGTAGGAATGGCAATATGAAGTATTTCAGGTCTGATTGTAGTCTACATAGATCAAAGCTAGAAGTTGTGCCAACACCTTAAACAAATGGGAAAGAAGAATTACATGAAAAGAAAAGCACGGCACTATAAAACAATATATAAGCATGAACTGCTAATTACTGTAGATTCCAGAAAGCTAACAATGATTCAGAGAAAGATGCACATAAGAGACTCAAAACGGCACAGGAACATACCAACAGCAGTGACATAAAAGGAATCGGATATACAAATTAAGGAGATGTTTATAAACAGAGAAAATTAGTTTTAACAGACAATAGTGAGTCTTTTAGAGAGATTCTTGCACCTAATGTTTGCTATAGTCCCTCTGGGATCTAAAGAAAATGTCTAAAACTCATTCTCTGCATTTTTATAGCACCGCTTTTTGATCTGATTTTCTTTTGCCCATAAGCTTTTGCACATTGATACTGTAGGAAAAAACACTTTTTAATCTTCTATTTATTTTTATTTTCTTCTCACCTAGACACAATTTTATGCAGTTTGCAGTATGATTGCTTTTGGTCCCCATTTTCCTTTCACTTACACCAGTTAATTTTCCTTAGGGCATTCTATTCTGATTTGCCAGCTTGGAAAGGAATTACAGAAGTATGTCACAGGCAAGCAGCTGTTTACATATGAAATGAAAATTTGATAATTATGTGATTTTAACTAATTCATATATATCTAAAAGTAGTTATTGTTTTGTCTGACTCTAAGGCAATTCTAGTACTTTCTTTAAATGTGAAACACCATTGCCCAGTAATAGCTGCAGTTTCTTCCTCAAAGTTTGCTTTCTCAAGAACAAATGGGAAAAAATTAGACAGTATTCTCCTACATATCACTAGTAATAAAAGTTAATTTTTGGTATCATTTTTTCATGATGTTAATTGTATTTCTTAGTGTATTGTTGCAACAGTTGATTGAATAAATGTGAAAGCCATTCACAATGCTATTTGTAATTGTAAAAGAATAGCAATAGAAAATGATTCACTCTGGTCTATGTTATCTTCATTCTTTTTAGTAACCAAATGAGGATATCAGTGGATGCCATAACAAGCTGACCAATCCCGAAAGGTTACTGGTTGCAGTGTATTGCATTATAACTTTACATGTTCAGGACTTTGACTTGGCTAAAATGACCATATAAAGTGCTTAAAGTTTGTGCCTTTCCCAAGGCTCTGTCAGTATTTTCATATATAAATTGAAGTAGTGTCACTTTAATTATATTTCATTGCAGTTGCACAACCCAATATTTTACTACTGAGAAATAAATAATGAATGATTCTTTATGAAGATCCTTACTCTCTCAGATAATCATATTAATTTTAAAAAATTGAGAAGCAAATAAACTAAGAGTTATCTGGTCCATCTCTTGCCAGTTCAGAATTGCTCATTGTAAAGTTTTCTGTTTTTTGCACAATTTTATTTTAAAAGCGCCGTGTAACACTGCTTCCACTATTTCCATTGGGAGGCCATTCAATTTAGAAAAGAAATAATGACAGCTCTTAAGTGGGTTTTCCTCTCCCCCGGCCTTAATTTAGGTTCACTGAATGATCTGCTTCCTTTGGGCATATCTATTCAAGGTGACATTAGAGAAGACTGGGAAGGGAGCACACTGCTTCAAAATATTCAGGCTAAAAATTCCATCCCAAATCCACTGAAATTAAAAGGAGTCACTGCACTGACTGCAATTAGTTTTGAACTGTGCCTTTTAAAGGACATCCCTATTGTAAAGGGTACCGACTTTCAGACATTTAAGACTTCCAGCCTATAATCTAATAGATGAAAAAAATATATATTACTAAGATCATTAATGACTCTCATAGATGCTAAGCTTGCAAACTGCAATAGCACGCATGTTTCGTCTGGCTGATAATTGTCAAAAACAGTATAGCTGGAGCATGGGAATAGATAATATAAGCCATAGTACTTCAGCATTGATTTTCCTCTTCTCTTTGTGCAAATTTGATTTGCAGTTATATCTCTGATGACAACTTGGGTTGTTACTTGCTGATCTAGATTGTTTGTCCTCCAGATCTTTGCAAATCCTGATCGGTCACATCTGCACATAGAAATCCTGCCATCACCATGAAGTTGACCCAAAAGATGTCTTAGGCTAGATCTCTTCTACTAAATTAACAGTGCCAGGGAAAGTTTTGGGGCAAGGTTCAGTCATCTGTATGGCTAAATTCATAGACCAGTCTCTGACTACCTGTGAAGGCTCTTTGCAGCCCATTCCATACGCTTCATCATCTGCTGTACGCTACCGGATTATTGACTTGTTTCTCTACTCTATCAGTGACGACAGCCTTTATTGCCTTCTCAATGCTCAGTCTAACAAATGCTTCTGTACTTTTCCTCAAGCAGCCTCTCAGGCATGTGAATCTCATAGCGAACTGTGGCAAAGCCATCTCTCCATTGTCTTCTAAATTTCTTAAATTCCTCCTTTGTGACATAACCAGAGAAATAAAATAAAATACAATAAAATGCAATAAAATAAAATAAAACAAACAGCAGGTAGACAGCTCTTGTGTTGAGATCATTACGCATCGCTCTGGTCCCTGGTACATCATAATTCCTTTTACTTCGCTTCTGAGAGTATCCATCTTATTTATTGTCTCTGCTCTGAGAGGTCATGGCCCTTCGTTTCAGGTAAAGCCTTTACTCTAATATAAATAATAAGGCTAAACTGATATGACCACAGATAACACAAGGGGCTGTCATGACGGTCTTGAACAGAAATGTCACTTATTTATTTATTTATTTATTGTGCTAGAGGTACACAATGAAATAAAACAAAAAAATATCTTTCTGAGATGGTCTTTACACACTCATGTCTCGGTTACTCAGTCATTTAAGGAATTAGGAGATAAATATAAATTTGCTAAGTAGCACAAATATACATAGGTCTCCTCCTGATTACAAAATATATAGGAGATGCCAAAGGACTGAAAAATATTAGATTCAGATGGTATTTTTTTTGTTATAGAGCATCCATTTCCTATTAAATTATTTTAAACACAGATTTGTTATAATATCATCAGAAAAAGGAAGTTTCAACATTTAGAGCATTTTTATGTATCTTGAAAAATGCCAAGACATCCTACTTTGACATTATTAAAATGAAGAAATATTTTTTTCAGTAATAAACAGGTGAAAGAATTTCATTAAAAGTAAATATTCTTGAAAACAATACAAACTTTCAGAATATGTCATTTGACCTGATTTTCATTTCCCAATTAATTTTTTTTCGACATAGTGACCCTTTTCTAATAGAAAAATGACTAAGATGGGGAGTTTTCTTACCTAAATGGTGTGGGAAAGGAAACAAGTAATACAAGTTCTAAAGTAATCTAATATTTATTTTATCAGTAGGAACACCATAGCAGTTTTTCAAATAATTCTATTTCATTGAAGATTTTTTTTTTCATTTTATCATCAGGCTCTGTTTTCCTGTTTTATTTGTGTTAAATTACACTCCGATGTGGCCATCCTTTTTGTCTAGGCACCGTATGAAAATATATAGATGAGGAGCCTGTCAGAGCAGAGGAGCAATAGCAGATGAAATCTTCAAAAAAACTCTAGTTCTTGAGAAATAGATGTTCAGCAGGAATATAAATTAGCTCCTATTAGCTAATCAGCAGGCAGGGATCTGCATAAATGAGGAAAAAAATATGATATTCCTATGTCTCCACACATTATCTGTGTTCTGTGATTGGCTGAGACAATTCAATTTCAGTATAATAATTAAAAGCTGCTTGGCCTAATGGGAACATTCAGACATATGAGAAGACAGTAAATGTTCCTCATCATCACAAGTTTGGAAAATACATTCGATTAGTATATTAAAGTACTACGCACTGCTATGTTATATTTTAATCAGTTGTCAAGGTGAAATGCATTTCTTTCAGTATTTTATTCACATATAGTTGCTTACAAAGAAATAAATGTTCAATAAAAGAAGAATTGGAAGTAAAACATCCATTATATTTTGCAGAGGAACTTAGCATTTTTCTTCCATTCTTCCTCCTGTTTTTTCCAGGGCAAGGACACCCAGAACACCTGTCTGCTAATGCATCAAAGTGCTGCTAGACTGAATGCAGTTTCTAAAGGCTTTAAGACAAAATTCAAATGGAATAACCCAGTTCAGGTATTATTCAATAATAAAGTGAAGATACAATGCATACTTCCTCTTTTCTAAGATGTTCTGACCATTACGCAGAGCCAGTCTGAAGCCAGTTTTCTTTTGATGCACATGCATCTATCTGATGTCGTGATGCAGGAATGATTGTATTCCTGCTCACTATAAGGTCTCCTAAATGCTAGTCAAATTATGTTAAAGGTTTGTTGATTTGGTAAGAGCAATATTAATCATCATCTAGGGAAAAGAAGGACCTCAGTGTGACTTTAAGCATCTTAGTCATCCTGCTATTTTTAGGTGCTTTACTGATATGCAGTGTGATTTTGCCGTAACTAGTCTGGTCAAAGGACATGTGGAAAATTTTCTAGCTTATCATCTCCCTTCTTTTCCATATGACAATATAATTTATAAATCTATGCATTATAAATATACAGGTGTTCTATAAATAAGATGATCATTTTTGTATGACTACACAAAAGGCAATACTTGGAAGCTATTATTACAGCTAACAAGTTTGAAGAACAATCTGATTTTCTTTTGAACTTGAATTTCCTGTTACCCAGCAAATGCATTCCAAACAAGTGTATCAGCTTTTTTTTTTTTTAAAGAAAACTCAACTTTCTCTAGGCTGTCAAAGTCTATGCACATGCTATGCATGAAAACAGAACTTTAATCAGGAATGTATTTATACTATTTTAAAATTACAGTATTCAGTTAAATAGAAATCAATCTATGGCAGTGTTGCTATTTTGTACATCTGTGCTATCTACAGTGTCAGATCAATTTGTACTGAAGGCTGAAGATGACCAATTGCATGTGATTTATGCATATGTTATATAAGTGCAGGTGATTTCTACTTTAAACCCAGATAGACAGTTTGCACTCAGAAAGTAAAAATATATGTAATATAAATCATCATTTAGAAAAATGGAATAAATTATAACTAGCCTACTCAGATTTACAGTATGTGAAAAGCCTACACTTCTTGTTTCCAAAAGAAGCTGATCATTTTATAGCTTTCTAACTTTGTTTTTGAAATCCTTTTGCTGTTTCAGGAATGTAAAAGCTCTGTGTGTTGCTATATGTACATGAAGAAAGAGAATATTAAATAAGGGGGAAATTTCTGTTCTGATGGAAAAGGATGCAATAACATGGATTTTAAGGAAGCTGAAACTACTAACACGAGCTGAGAACTCATCTTAGATACTTTATGACAAACTGGTTTAAGAGTAATTTAAAAGTCTGTATATATGAAGTGCAAAATAAATGTTAATGTTTTTCTATTGCATAAATACAATACTAAAATTGTCTGAAGAGTCTTACTTTTCCTATAATACTTGCTATAAAAGAATAATAAGAAAGTGGCTAAGTAATTAAATTCTTCTATAATTATTATTCAGAAATCTAGATGGAGTAAGACACATTTGCAATCCAATGCATTTAAATATGCCTGGTCTTTTTCCTCTTGCAGAGTTCATAACACATGGAGCTGATCCCCACCGAGCCTTTTTTGCCTGACCTTATAAAGCCAAACCTTACCTATAACTTCCTGAAATATAGTCATACTAATAATCATGTCTCTCATTATAATAATTCTACTGGAAAGCAGTGTCAGGAAAAACTGGTAGAAAGAAAGAACAAACACGTCAATAAGCAGGCAACCTGATTTCACAGAGATGGTGAGAAACCATTTTATTAAAATTCTTTTGCATGCTGGTTCCAATGAACAGTATATAGCAAACACTTGGAATGGAAGTTTGATGATTGATTGTATTTAGCATCATTTAAAATTGAGATTTTAGTCTTTATACATCACACATAGGGATTTGGCTTCCTGTTCATATTCAGAAACTAAAAGTGTTACAGTTTAAAAATTAAAAATGAACAGCCTTTTGATTGATGTTGCTTTTAATTTAGTTGGAGCCATAAATCATCCTGTGACTTTTTGTGAAGGATGTTGTATAAATCTTTTGTATTCATTACTGGGTCACAAAGTGGCCTCTGTCTTGGTCTCGACTGCCATTTTTTCACCCCAACCGTGATGTAATGAAATTGGTTTCAGAGCATGCACATAATGAATACAGATATCTTATGCCTGATTCTCATCTCATTACAATCAGTACAACATCCAACTTCACTCCTAATGTGAAGACACACCCATACTGCTGTAGTGTAAATGGTATCAAAATCAGGCCCCTAGTTACAACAGTAAGGAATTTTAATTTTAACAACTAAAGCTTGTGATGGAGGAAAATACGTGTGAGGAGTGACCTAGAAAGGCATACTCTTTCTTAAAATGAAGACAAACACAAATCCCAGTCTTAGAACAGCCAAATTGTTATTAAATCAGAAACAGAAATGAAGGAATGGAAGCCATTGGCAAGGAAACGCAGAGAAGGTAAATTCCAGCTCATCAATATTAAGCACTTATTAATGCATTTAAGCATTTAAGCATTTTTATTAATAATCATGAATGTGCCTTTGTCTATTCTGACAAATAAATTTTACTTTCTTGCCTAGCAAAAATAAATATTCAGTAGAGTTAGTCAGAAAAAACATACTGCTTTTTTTTTTACCTCTTACAGTTTTATTCTCTCTTCCCTGCCATTACAGTGTTTTCATCTGCTCATGAGTCAAAACTACAAACCGTGCTGACCTGCATGGCTCTTCAATAATGTGGTTAAGTGTTCCTAAGGGACTATTTTCTGAAACTATTAAGCTCTCCTGATTTGTAACCTCAGACACAGTTAACCTTGGGCAGGAAATGTACCACTGCCTTTAGTCAGGAACATAGGAGTAACCACACTAGATGAGAAAACCTGTGCATCTAGTCTGGTTTCCTTTCTCAGATAATGTTCAAGAAAAAGGGACGTACAAGAAAATTAAGAATCCAATTTTCTGAACAATCACAAATGACCTGAGCTGTTAGTGTAAGAAATTCCTCTTAACATCAGGAAATTTAGACTGTAGTGTGTCTTAAAGGATAGGAAACTCTAATCACAGCGGAAAAAAATCCTTTTGTAATAAAAAATGAAAGGTTATGTTATCTTTGAGAGCATTTTTTTTAATCCTGTTTTTAGTCAGAAGTATCTGGAGGTATGAAGTCTCACATAATCCGTGCATTGTATAAATCAAATTAAAAAAATTTCTTGCCTCTCAGCTTCACTAAATGTCCCCCAGCTTCTCTTGTTTTCCGTTTTGAATACTCAAAGCAGGTAAGCACATGCTCTGAATTGGTCTGCATATCATCTTTGATTTCATCTGCAACAGTGTTGCTTCCTGTCTAAATTGTCCCAGCTATGGTCTGTTCCATTTTCATCAATGAAGCTTGTGTTGAAATAAAGCTGAAAAGGGGAACTGTCTACAAATCTTTCTGCTCCTGAAGCATCTCTGCCTGAGATTCAGATTCTCTGTGTGCATACTACAAACCAACCTTCATTATGCTGTGGGTGTCTCAAACTATAGAGAACTACTGGGTAAGGCATTTTTTTTAAAAAAAATCCATTGTATAGTATTCCTATAGACTGACTTGAATGGACAAATCAAAATCTAGTTCAGTTTCATGTAGAAAGTTGAAAGTGCTTTTATTTTGACTCATTAATGTAAAGTAAAAATGAGTTAAAGAAGCCCAGCTGAAAGAAGATATTTCATCATCTTTTAATGGTTGAAGTTGACTACTTGCTTTCATTGTTTTCTTCCAAACACCCTTATCTTGCAATGGGTGCTTGTGAGCTGAGGGTGGCCACTGTAGGAAACTTGTCAGACTCCAGTGTGTCTCTACCTCTACAAACATTCTGATTAGACAAAAGGAAAAAGAAAAAGTCACCTTGAGGGCAGTCAGACACAGAAACAGCTTGCTTACTGAGGCTGGGGAGTCTCTGTCCATGGAGATATTCACACGCTCAACTGAACACAGTCTTGGACAACCAGATCTAACTGGGCCTGCTTTTAGCAGGGTGTTGGACTTGCTGACTTCCAGACCTCTCATCTAATTTAAATAATCATATGAATCAATGATCCTATACTAGGTTTGAACAGTTCCATCCCTATCCCCATCCCTATTCATGCCCACTTGAAGGCCTGCACACTTAGCTCTTCTGTTTATTATTCACCAGAAATTGCAGGTTATATTTCCCAGCTCTACTTGCTATTTCATGCATATAGAGGAATAATATGAATCCATAAAATTTTAAATGTTATTGAATGCTATATTTGAAAGGCTTTCCTTTACTGGGTAAGTATTAATGCCTAGACTGGCTGAAAATACTGGTTATATTATGAGTCAATATACATTTGAAGTCTTTGCCAAATGGAGAAAAAGAACCAAGTAATATACTGCAAAGAATTTTCCTGAGTAGCTATGGATTATGCACAGAATGGTTCAGATTATTATAGAATTAACTATTGGCAATGCATATGGAGAGCAAGTTATTCTACCTCTGTTCGTTTTAGTGTTCTCTTGCTGTGCTCCCTTACAATCCCATCCAGATCCTTTTGGACCAAACCAGCACTGGTCGAACCACAGGCATCTTGCAGGAAAGGAATTTCAATGTCATTGCATTCCTGTTCTCTGAAATTATTAGTAGTGTTACTACAGAAGCTAGGAATTCTCAGCGTCTTTTAAAATAAGGTTATATTTACTCAAGAACCAAGGGTAGCTTGGTTTGTCTAACTTAGTCTGCTACATAACATATTTGCTTATGTATTTTTTGCTATTTTTAAATGTAGTAACCCTGATTAAGAAATAAATGTTTGGTTTTGGTACATGAGAAAGTCCACCAATGAGCTTCTCTTTTAAATTGCCTAGAATTAAAAAAAAAAAAAAAAAAAAAAAAAAAGGCAAAAAAGTCCTATATGGAATACTATATCTTATGCTTTTGCCTTATGCCTTTTAGTTCTGAAGTTTTTTTTTCTTCCTGGTTATGAATATCTACTTTTTCTGCTTCATTAGGCATTAGGTGAGGCTGCCATATTAAGGCAGGTAATTTGTTTTTACAACTTCTAAAATTTACTGTCACTGTACTTGTTCTTTCTTTCGAGTTAACCTGATCATTGTGACTAATCTTCTGTATATTTAGTCTGAGTCAACATTCTTTGTTCTCTGTACTCTTATCATTGTTTTAATATTCTTTAGAAATTAAAAGGAAGAGGTGACAAAAGTATCTTCAAAGCTTAACGAATAAGACATTCTGTTTAGCGTGATAATCTTCCTTCCTTCTCCTAACCCTCCCTTTTAGAATTTCTTTGAGTTTTTCTCTAATTACAAAATAACTCATAGTTTTGTTTAGCTCTGTTTTAGGATAAGCATATGATGCTTCCTGTGAATCCTGCAGTTATTTCAGGATTCTCTTACAACAGCTACACTTAAAAAGCTCCTATTAAAAAAAAAATGTGCTCATTTAAAAGAAATCTCCTGCATTTAAAAAAGGAGCTTGTTACACATATCTTTCAAACTAGGATAAACTTTTAAAGTGTGTCCACAGCAGCTCCTAAAATCTTCTGTACAAAGCTTCCAAGACTGCTTTCTACTTTCACTAAATCAAAGATCTTTTGCACTCCATAAAAGGTATACTAAAAGCAGTCTTCTTCAGAACGGGACTTACTGTCTCCAGATGACCCATGACTAATAAATTACTTATGAATCCTGCTTGCTGTCATGACTTACTTATTAATATCCAAAAGTCCTATTAATCTCTTACCAAGCACTTTTGTGAAGATCTTGTTGTGGAACTCTAAAAGTAAGCCATTGGAAACAGAGCTCTTGAGGTCCTTTATGTTTCCATCCTTAATTGAAACCAGTGCCTTTGAATTTCTACAACATCCACATATTTACATTCTACATATGTTATAGTTTTTTACTTTATAGTGTTTTGAATAATGGATGGGAGAAACAAAGCTTTTCAGGAATTTCCCAAGATTTAGCAGGAGCCTGAACAGTCAATAGGAGATGTGGGCCAAGATCCACAAAAGCATTTTTAGGACAGTAAAGTAGAGTTTAGATGCCAATTGGTATTCTTATGGTCCCTCTGGATTGAGTCATAAAACATAAGTAGATGAGATGATTGCTTTTTTTTCTCCATAGCTCAATATTCAGGGTCTTCAGACATGACAAAAGAAAGATATGAGAAACTCAGCCCCTTATTCTGCCTAGGAGGATGTGAAATTATATCTCTGCATGTCCAGGATGAACACTCTAGTTGGCAGACAGTGAGACACTTTCTATCTCTTCTGACTGAAGCTGACCACATCACACAATAATTAAATATGAGTTGGCCAGTAAAGAATTAGAGGGAAAGAGTGAATCTTTCTAGCCTTACGGTATAATACTGAGCAGGATGTGACAAGATGGGATGGTGCCATCTATGTTTAGGCTATCTTACTTAGAGGTGCATAATAGAAAAGCTGTAGGTTATCAGAGTCATTCACATAGGACCGGCAGGTATGACACTGGCTCTACAGAAACCCACGTCTTTTCAGAGCCATGGTAAGACGACGGGGCTGGAATACCATGAGATATTTAAAATGATCTACTCACTCACATTTAAACAACTCAATCTACCACTACTAATTTTTTCTGTAAATAATATGAATCTAAAATAAGTAAAGTTAGATAATTCTTTAGAGAGCACTATGAAAGCATCATGATAGGTGTACAACCTTTCTTAAGAGAGAGTCTATCGCTTTTATATTTAAATTATTACTGTAGCATGTCTAAAACTACGCTATTTTCAGCAACAGCACATGCCAGCTCAGGGTAAAAGAGTGCCGTTTGGATGGTCCCCGTTAAACTAACATATCTTGGCAATATCAATTTCAAGTATCACAAAACCCATTTTCTCCAGTATCTGGAAAAGAAAGGTGAGCAGATAAGTCTGTGGGAGCTGCACTGGACAAAACATTGAACAGACCTTGTTACCTTCTCATTTACTGACGAGATATTATAACCAGTAGTAGCTATAGCTGACCCAAGAGGTTGTTATATCCTCCACAATGTTAACCCAGAAGCAATGCCGAGATCTTGTCACTATGAATCCCACTTAAAACAGAGAAAATAAAAACATATCCATTCTGAATGAGCACTACCCTATTCCTTTTTCATGGGACAACAAGAAAGAAAAGGTAATACAGCCCTCCACTGCAATAATATATTGCTGAAAATGAAGTTGTAAGCAACTGCATATCAGGCATACAAACACAGAACTGCTGTCTCACAGTGCTGTGTACTGCTGTCTCAAAGACAGAGAGATATTGTTGATTCTGGAAAACATCTATATTAAGGGAAATAGTCAAATACATTACCCTTTTAAATCCTTCTCAGTCAAAAACGTGCCAGATGACAATCTAACTCAGGTAGCTTCACAATGCACAGAGAGTGATAAAAATGTACTGAACTGATGATAACAGGCTATTATAAACAGGTCAAAATTTTTAGACAGGAATGCTTAAGTAATTTTGTATAACTGAAGACTAAATCTATTCCAGTTCTGTATTGTCAGTCATACCAATGCTGGGCTTAAGGGAAAACAAACCTGCAAGACTTTTTCTTGATAAATGAAACATGTGTTTTTCCCATTTGTCTTCATTCCAAAAATGCTTGAGTTTAAAATAAAATTAAAAAAATCAAGTTTACGAGGTGTCATACAGGAATATTAAATTACATAAAATTGAGAAACTAGTAACGAGTTGTAAACATGAAATCACTGAGCTACCTAAAATGTTGCAAAGTTTCCATCTCAATGATATTATTGCTCCAGCATTATATTATCTGGACAAGTAAGTCAGTGGTCTTTAATCATATTTCCTCATCAGTTGACAGAGGAATAAAAACAAAACATTCCCAACACCTCTCTTGATCTATGATGTCACTTATAATTTTATGAAAAACTCTGGCCACAACAGATTAAGCACACCCTTTCATTTCATTTTATTCAAGAAACCATTTACAAAAACTAATTAATAGGCACTATGTTTTCATGAGCAGAGCCATAATTCCACAAGAGTGGCATATAATATGTTTGTGACTAAAGCTGTGTAAATAACAAATTTTTCAGTACACAAGAAGCAAAGTGTTTCCAGTTAAAGTGATAAGTCATTCTCTTGTCCTTTTAGCCATTGAATTCTTTTCACTAATGTTTCTACAACTAGTTTCAAAATGTTCTTCAGGTATGAAGAATGTAAATATGTCTAAATCTGAAAATGCTTATGCTCTGCTTTATCTAATTTTTGAAAGGCTGAAACTATAGTCTGAATTTGACTTGAACTGGAAAAAGTTCATCATCCTCAGTGCTGTTTTTTTTACAAAACCAAAACATTCAATCACTTTTCCTTAGGGCTCTTGGTCAGATTGGGAGCCTTTTCCAATAGCTTACTAAAATGAATAAATGATCCTTAGTGGATCACGAATTGGGACCTTCCTGTGCTATTTCTATAGTAGCAATAGTGCCACTTTCCCTTCTGCCTGTAAGAAGGTACAGATGACATTACATTAAAGGTTAACTCAATTAAAATGCATATATGTTTTTCTTTTTTTTTCTGGAAAGAACATGTGCAAAATGAAGGTGGGAAGTTCAGTCATTTCTCTAAGTAATACCTTTATGCTGCAAGTTCTTTTCCTATTTTGTTTGTATTGTTCATCAGTCATAGCTTCAGGCAAAATATATCTAGCTTGCATTGTCTCTTCCCTCAAAAAGATCAACCCCCATGCAGAGGGAAACACGTCTGTCTTGGTAAGACTAGTAAGGCTTTGTATTAAAGATTAAGAAACATGAATACAGTCATTAAAGGGTTAATGGGAATGATAAGTCTTTTAATAATTGTTTAATTGAATGTTGTAGAGATAAAGAAGTCAATACGTTACTCATAGTTGTGGCTTATTGCTATCTATAGTACCTCTCCTTGAGATTCTTTGCAGCCCTCAATAACAAATGCAACACATTTATAACATGTTTACAATGGCTGTTAATCCTCAACTCTTAAACTAATGATAAATGGAACTTTAATATAAAGTGTGTCTAGAAGACAAAACTTGCAGTTATGAAAATAAAGGGGAAGATATTCCCTTGTGCTTGATGTGCATTTCCAAATGTATAACTCCTTGAAGCTGCTAAAATTGCAACTACATTCAGCCAGTGTAATTTCTATGTATCCTCTTTATCTTCATTACTTTATGAATTAAACAAACATTGTAAACAAAAAACTGACTTGAGTAAATAGTCATAGCCTACTCATTTTTTCCTCCTTCTGCTTTAATTTTATAAACCAGATCATAATGTACATTAAATTATAATCATGTGCTAATTAAAAATAGATGGTCCTCTGGGGAACTGGCAATGATTTGTATAACATTAAAACTAACTTAATAGGAAAATTGGTTAGAAGTAAAATTCAGCAAAACTTTGCTTTTACTGTCATTAATAATGTATTATGAAAAGTTGTCTCCCTGTCAATACAAGGATCCCTAAAATAGTTGCTAAAGACAAGTATGCAATAAAACCTATCCTGCAATAACTGCTTATGGATTCTCCCTTGCTAATCACCATAGAGTTGTTCAACAGGAAAGCACTCCTCTTGTGTGAGTCACTATGGGTCTGAAGAACTGTTTGGGTTCTTTTTGCAGGAAAAAACTGAAAATACCAATAATAACATTTAGAAGGAAAAAAAATTGCTACTGCTGATTTTTTCTCCATTATGAGTTTTCAGAACCTGATAATAAGTTCGCAATGCAGATTGACTAGTAGTGACTTTCAGGTTAAAAAGTCTAATCTTTCCAGGCAAAATTCTGTAAGATTATTTCTCTAGTTCATAATGATCATTTTGATTCTACTTTAACCTAATCACAAAACTAGCATTGGAAGAGGTTATTATTTCTCCTCCTTCATAGCACATAGAACATTCGCATTAGGCTATGGATTGTTTACTTCTTTAATTATATTGTGTAAGTCAATTGAATCAGCAAGGAGAAAAAAATGAAATATTTATTCTGGGACTGACCCAATATGTTTTTTTTTTTCTTTTCCTCCCAAATTGAAAAATCAGTTATTTGCACAGCTTCAATCCCAGATATCATCTCTGTCTTGTGATGTTGGATTTACACTAGGCCTGTATTAGGTTTGAAATCACTAAGAATGGATTATTAGAGACCTCTTTTTAAGAATTATGCTTGGCTTTCACAAGAATTTATAGAGAAACATATTCAGCTTGGTCTACACATTGTTTGTGCTATAGGTAATAAAGTGGCCTTCTTTTATCCACATCACCTGGCTGGCTTAAATCTGTGCAGACTGTGGGATCTTATGTCCACCTTTCATTCAGGAAAAATGTGTCAAATAATTCAAATCCTGTGTGGTTGCTGCAACTGAAACAATAATAGTCTCCATCTCTATTACTGCAACACTTTAAAACTCAAAATAGATGCATGTGCCAGCAAGTAGCTTCCCATTTTTTCCCAGACATTATTTCTGAAGAAAGTATAGCTGTGTTTACGAAAAAGAAAAAGAGAAGCAGGAAAAAACAAAGATATAACATGTCTTGAGGAAAAGCTTAGAGAAAGGAAACTTTTCACGTTGAATGCTGGCTAGCAGATCATTAGTTCCCGTTATCGAATTCATCTGTTTTTAAGGTAAAGGGGCTTTGTATAGTCTTTCAGAATAAAAGGTTTTGATCAAATATCTCTGACTTTCTCATTTTACCTTAACAAAAACAAGATGCAGAACAACCAGTCCTGTCTACTTCGATTAAAAAGAGTTAATGTGCCTTTTTCCATCCTCTGTTATCTAGATTTGAATTTTATTTTCAGGAGTGTTTACACTAAAATGGCATTACCATTTTATTGAAGCAAATGTAATTTTTAGTGGTAAGGAAGCTAACAGTTTTATCTTCCTCATTAAAAAAGACTGACTATGAACTGATACAAGAAATTTAATTTTCAAATTTATGTATTTATTTATTTATTATTATTATTAATTAATTACTTGGTTTTTAAATTTTACATTTTAATTTAAAGACAGATTCAGTTAAAATGAAAATAAATATTTTATAAACTGAATTTTAATGGAAGTTTCTCATTTGGCTTTCTAAAATATTGGTAATCCAACAGCAAATTTAAAATTGTGGGGCTGTAAATCCATGGAACATTTCAAGGTCAGAGACACAGAGATCATTTTCAGTAACAGGTTGGTTTTATATTCACTTCTCTATTAAACATAATGGCAGTTGGCGTGTTAAATAACAAGAAGAAACTGTATATTCTACATAAACTGACTGCCAAAAAGTATGTATTCCTGTAGGTTACAGCAGGGAGCAGTCTCAAAGAAATGGAGTTTAAAGATTAATGGGAAGTGGAAAGGATTTTCTCTCTTTTGTAGCTACGCTAGGGCTGCTTAGTGCAGGCTAACCTCAGAAGGGAGGTTTTCAAAGGCACACATGTCAGTCAGAAGCCCAAATCCCATTCTTTGGAAGTCAGTAGCAGTTAGGCACCAAGCTGGTATTTATGCCTTTGAAAACCTTCCCCAGGTGCCAAATTCTGTACAGTGTTGAGCACCAATCAACAGCAGATAGGGCAGTTCAGCACTTCAAGGCATCAAGCCCACAACATCTTTTATGGCATTCACCTTGCACCAAAAATAACTCAGCTGCTGCTTAATTGATACTATTGCTTTGAGTTAATGCTCTACTTTGGGAATGTTGTATACTTTAGTCGTAGTATATATTATGCCTCATAGCCTCACTTGAGGTTTTAGTCCCTGTGAGTTTGACATGTCTTAGCTTAATCCAAGCAGTTTATTTTGTTATGTTTAAATGGCTATATCTTCTGTCTCTTTTAGCTTTTTCTCACATATCTACAAAACGTAAAAATCAAACACAAAATTAAAAAAAAAACTATCTTGGCAGTGTCCTATAGAGAAACTACTTCAGCACCATGTCAATAATGAAACTAATGTACAATGTCAAGTGCTGTCACTCTCAAAAGACACAGTGAGCCTGACAGACAGCAAGTAATAATGGCACATCTTCTAAAACTGACAAAGAAAAAACACATTCATTATGTATACGCACTGATAAATATAAATTTGACTGAATGAGAGAAGAACTAGTTTTAAAAAAGTAATGCTGCAACTTGTATCCCATCCAGCTAGTATTTTAGGCCTTGTTTCAGTAAAGAATGAGTATCTGTGCTGAGCTTTAACTTGTACTGAAGTGCAGTCTTCTTCAGCAAAACATGTCTTTAAAAGTAAGTACATTCGTAAGAACAAAGAAGCATGTTTAATTTCATATTTGCAGAGAGGTAGGAGCCATACGTATGATCGATTTACAGAAGTCAGATTGGGAGATGTAATTCTTTAAACTAATGTGTTTCTGAGCATGTGAAATTGCCCCAGATTCTAACACAACAAACACAGGTTCAGTAAATTTTGGATGATGCTCTTCATCCTGCTATTCATTTTCCTTTTATAACTCTTTATCTTCTGACAGCAAATTGGGCAATTCCAGCCTTCATTTTTCTTTCCATAAGGATTTGTTCTGTCCTGTGCAGCAAGCAAGCAATTGCATGTCCTCTTTTAAACCAAGAGGGCACTTTCTCAGAGTTCCTGCTTGCTCCATCACTCCTACTAAGAGTGTCCATTGTAAGGCTGCCTTTATCTGCCTTTTTCTTTTCAAAGTAAATCACAAACAAGGAGCAAGTAAATGCAGACCTAATCTTTTACAGCCATACAGTCATTATTATTCTATATTAAGTATCCCCTTATTTCGTTGTACATTGGTCCAAGACTTGGCTCTCAGGTGATTCGGAAATTTCATATAGTATGTTCTTTATTTCCCTTATTTCTGCTTGAGGACAGAAATTCCTAGGTTTAGAAACAGACGCTGAGAATGTATCACATGTGTTTATAAAGAATTACAAATCTTCAATGCAATTCTATTTACAACATCCTATTCAGAACTCAACTCTTATTTTTGTTGCATGTTTTGAAGATCCACTGGCAAATATTTCAGGATTCACAGAAGAAATTATCCTGGTTCATCCGTGTATCAAACATATCTCTGAGCAACACCATCAACCAAACTATGCCTCAGAAACAAATGTGCAACTGTGATGATTCCAAGGGAATCCAACTTTGTGTCCCTTGCTGTTGCTGCCCTGGTAACCGACTCTTGCAAAATTTATGAAATATTACAATGCACACAGAAAAACTGTGACAATGAGCACAGTAAAGACAGAAAGAAAAAAGATGCTTCAAAAAAACCTGCAGACTCCTGAGGTTCTTTTGTGAGACGGTTAAAAATTCCCACACCCATGTTTTTTAATAATAATGACTCTCAGGCAATCTGGCATTATACCACTTTGCATTTTGAAATAGTGATAATTAGCACACATCATGAACAGTAGAAATCATATACTAATGATTTGTACCTGTGTAAAAATGTACCCTCTCCACTCTGTTCCTCTAAATGTTCTACTTACATTTTGCCAATGGTGAAAGGTGGCACAAATCATTTGATAAGGATTTGAATTTATTAGCACCATTTTCACAGTCTCATAGTAACTGAAGCCAACACGTGCTTTCATGATTCCAGATAACTTTTGTTAAAGGTATTGAACTTTATGCTCCCTTACACATTTCTGAAAGAGACATTTCCATCATGACAGTAATATTCACTCAATATTTCAGATGCTGTAAGTAGTACTGTAAAGATAGAGCTGTATTAATCTGATAGAAAGACATTCCATCCATTTATAAAATGAAGCTCTTTACAAAATTTGTGGTCTCTAAGAATGTTAAATCTTTCTAAGCTGCGCATGCTGTGAGAGCTCTGAAACATTTTGTATTAAAAAAATCTCTGATTGCAAACTTATAAAGAGCACATCTACAAAAGACAGAAATTTGACGCTTTAATTCTCAGCTTTAAACCACTCCAGTTTTGTATTCTCTACACAAGTTAAAATTGCAGAGAGAGAAAAAAGAAAAATCAGAATAAAATGGAAACAAGCCACTAAACAGTCATAAAAATGCTTTTACTTAGAGTAGCAAACATAAAGTCTTCTATTTTTAGAGCCCAAACTCTGTAAAACAGGGTTACACCTTTTGAAAATATGCAAAGGGATGTGCAGATACTGGTGATATGTGAAAAAGCATGGTAGATATCATATTCATTTATTTTAAAATCTTTAGTACACAGCTTAATGGAAATGCTGTTGCTATGGAATACCTATTCAAAGCCTGTTCAAAACCAGTTTACCTCAGTCACTAACAGAGTATATATAAGAATCCTGAGAGTGAGGGAATGTGACAGAATTTGTGTCTCCAGTAAAAAATTATATTTAAGTTTTTTTTTTTTTTTTTTTGTGAAACTCACTGATAGAAAATTCCCCAGATAGAATTTGGGTTTTGCATCCAAATCAGAAAATTGTATTTAAACTCATCTCAAAACTTCAGATAAAATTTCCTATTAGAAAAAGTAGTTTAACTGAAATGAAAAAAATCCAATGGACAGTGTTGATTTCATTAGTGATGATTTTGCTTATAAAAAAATAAAATTAAAGGTCAAAAATCAAAATTGAAAGTTTTATTTCATTTTGCCATTGATCAGAATGTTTTGTCACAGTTTTGTGAATTCAATGTTTTGTTTTCATTTTTATGATGTAATATTTTATCATATTAATGTCATATATTTGATTATGTTTCATCTTATGAAAGCAAAGAGTCACAGAAATATCAAAATGATACTTTTCAGTGTTTCTGAATGGTAATTTTGGAATCTTTAAAATATCCCAAGGAAAGGAAATTTTGTCTTCAGTCCTGTGAACAATTTTATTCGCCTGAGCTGCTGCCACTTAGAATATTTTAAATATTGTCAATTTGCATCTACTTCTATTCCCCCTGCAACTGTTAGTTTGACCAAAATTAGTTCTTCTTCCCAACAAATCCTACAGCATAGTTCCAGAAATACTCAGAAGCATGTTATTCTGCCTGACCTGCTCCCCATCCTGTCCCTGCAGGAGTTGTAACTGGATTGCAACTGGAATGTATCAAGTTCTACCTAAGGGTGGATGAAGAGCAAGTTGAAAGCTTATGGGTAAGGATTAAAGAGCAGGCTAACATGGGTGACACTGTTGTGGGTGTTTACTACAGGCCACCAAATCAGGAAGAGGAAGTCAGTGAGGCCTTCTACAGACAGCTGGAAGTTGCCTCACTGTCAGAGGCCCTAGTTCTTATGGGGGACTTCAATCACCCTGATATTCGCTGGAAAGAAAACACAGCTAGGCACAAACAGTCCAGGAGGTTCCTGAAGAGCATTGATGATAACTTTTTGACACAGGTGGTGGAGGAGGCAACGAGCAGAGGTGTGCTGCTGGACCTTGTACTAATAAACAAAGAAGGACTGATTGGAGATGTGAAGGTTGGGGGCAGCCTTGGCTACAGTGACCATGAGATGGTGGAGTTCAGGATCCTGCAAGGAGGAAGCAGGGCAATAAGTAGGATCGCAACCCTGGACTTCAGGAGAGAAAAACATTAGCCTCTTCAGGGACCTGCTTGGAGGATTCCAATGGGTTAGGGCCCTAGAAGGAAGAGGGGTCCAAGATAGCTGGTTAATATTCAAGCATCACTTCCTCCAAGCTCAGGATTGATGCATCCTTATGAGTAAGAAGTCAAGCAAAGCGGGCAGGAGACCTGCATGGATGAGCAAGGAGCTCCTGGCAAAACTCAAACAGAAAAAGGAAGCAAACAGAATGTGGAAAAGGGGACAGGCCACTTGGGAGGAATATAGGAGCATTGTCAGAGTATGCAAGGATGCGACGAGGAAGGCCAAGGCCCATTTGGAGTTTAATGTGGTGAGGGATGTCAAGGACAACAAGAAGGGCTTCTTCAAATATATCAGTAGCAAAAGGAAGACTAGGGAAAATGTGGGCCTGCTGCTGAATGGGGTGGGTGCCCTGGTGACGAAGGATACAGAGAAGGTAGAGTTACTGAATGCCTTCTTTGCTTCAGTCTTTACTGCTAAGGCTAGTCCTCAGGAATCCCAGGCCCTGGAGACAAGAGAGAAAGTCTGGTGAAAGGAGGACTTTCCCTTGGTTGAGGAGGATGGGGAGAGATCATTTAGGCAAATATGATACACACAAATCCATGGGCCCTGATGGGATGCACCCATTAGTGCTGAGGGAGCTGGTGGATGTTATTGCTAGGCTACTCTCCATCATCTTTGATAGGTCATGGAGAACAGGAGAGGTGCCTGAGGACTGGCAGAAAGCCAGTGTCACTCCAGTCTTCAAAAAGGGTAAGAAGGAAGACCCAGGGAACTGCAGGCCAGTCAGCCTCACCTCCATCCCTGGAAAGGTGATGGAGCAGCTCATCCTGGATGTCATCTGTAAGCATGTGGAGGAGAAGAAGGTGATCAGGAGTAGTCATCATGGATTCACAAAGGGGAAATCATGCTTAACCAACCTGATAGCCTTCTATGATGGAATGACTGGCTGGGGAGATGAGGGGAGAACAGTGGATATTGTCTACCTTGACTTCAGCAAGGCTTTTGACACTGTCTCCCATAACATCCTCATAGGTAAGCTCAGGAAGTGCGGGCTAGATGAGTGGACAGTGAGGTGGATTGAGAACTGGCTGAATGGAAGAGCTCAGAGGGTTGTGATCAGCGGCACAGAGTTTAGTTGGAGGCCTGTAGCTAATGGCATCCCCCAGTGGTCAGTACTGGGTCCAGTCTTGTTCAACTTACTCAACAATGACCTGGATGAAGGGAAAGAGTGCCCCCTCTGCAATTTTGCTGAGGATACCAAACTGAAAGGAGTGGCTGATACACCAGAGGGCTGTGCTGCCTTTCAGAGGGACGTGGACAGGCTGGAGAGCTGAGTGGAGAGGAACCTCATGAAGTTCAGCAAAGCCAAGTGCAGGGTCCTGCATCTAGGCAAGAATAATCCCAGGCACCAGTACAGGTTGGGGGTTGACCTGCTAGAAAGCAGCTCTGTGGAGAAGGACCTGGGAGTCCTGGTGGACAAATTAACCATGAGCCAGCAGTGTGCCTTTGTGGCCAAGAAGGCCAATGGTATCCTGGGCTGCATTAGGAAGTGTTGCCAGCAGGTCAAGGGAGTGCTGGGGTCCCCAGTACAAGAGAGACATGGCAATATTGGAGTGAGTCCAGCGTAGGGCTGTGAAGATGATTAGGGGACTGGAGCACCTCTCCTATGAGGAAAGGCTAAGAGAGCTGGGCCTGTTTGGCCTGGAGAAGAGAAGACTGAGAGGGGATCTTAAAAATGTATACGAACATCTTAAGGGAGGCTATCAACAGGATGGGGCCAGACTCTTTTCAGTGGTGCCCAGTGACAGGACAAGAGGCAATGGGCACAAACGGACTTGGGCAGTTCCGTCTGAATATAAGGAAAAACTTCTTTACTGTGGGGGTGACAGAGCACTGGCACAGGTTGCCCAGGAAGGTTGTGGAGTCTCCTTCTCTGAAGATTTTCCAAACTCACCTGGACGTGATCCTGTGCAACGTGTTCTAGGTGACCCTGCTTGAGCAGTGGGGTTGGACTAGATGATCTCCAGAGGTCCCTTCTAACCTCAACCATTCTGTGGGATTCTCTGTGTGATTGTGCAAGAAGATCGTATGCTGTCCGTGGACAGCCTGGTGAAACACCAGTAGAGCCTACTGTTCCAAAGGCATACTAAACAGGCGGATGCTGATGCTCAAGAGCACAGGCTTTGGGACTACCTCTACAGGTTATCTGAAAAACAATAAAGATGCATCTCTTGGTGCTTCCCTTGCAATGTCAATTGCAATGCAATTTAAAAAGAAAAAAAAAAAGAAGGTAGGAGAGGAGGATAAAGTAGATTTTTGGCTTGTATATTACTGTGTTAGCTTAGGACTTGAAATCTTGCCTACACTCCTTTGGGAGCATTATTGTACATCCGTCTCCATACATTCTTTACATCTTCCAAATGGAATCCCTCCCTGGCAATTTTCCCTGTGAGCAGATTGGTAAAAATCACATTCTTCATCATTTTCTCAAGTTGATTAATAAGAAATGCTCCCTGTAGATTTCTTTATCATTGAACCAGTGTTCTTCTTGCTTCTGCTTATACCTGTTTGGTTGGCCATTTTCTAGTAAATATCCATGAACTTTCTTCTGTTATCCTTCAAAGGTGGTAGTCCCTGTAATTGATGTTTCTTCCTCTCCAGTTATTTAAAATACTCACAATCAAGTAATTTTTCTAAATATACCTTTCTCTTGCTGCTCACAAAAAGCTTGACATTAGCTAGACAGCTGTACCCACTGTTTATCACCACAACTTCTCATATTTTCCTAATTATTACCTTATGGTCCTCTCGCCTGCTGGCTGCCTATCTCCTGAAAGCACTTTCAGGACATCTTTTTGTTTTATTTTTACAAGCTAGAAATCTACTAAAATACATATGTATATATCCACATGTATAGCTATATATTTTCTATGAACATTACTGTGCTAGGAATGATTGCTGCAGAATGAAAAAGGTTAAAAAAGGAATTAAGGGAGAAACTGGCTAAGGACCTTCTGTATCTCTTTAGGATTTTCCTAACTGCAATTCAGTGGAGGGGATTAACTGACCCAAGCTGACCTATGTGGCACTAAAGTTTGCCGTAAACATATGAAAGCCATTTCTGCACTATCTACAGGCAGGAGAACCATTCGAACAGCATTTCTCCAAAATAGAGATGTAGATGAAGCTGCCAGGCTTCCTAGAGAACTTTGCAGTACCATTATACAATATCTGTGCTAGAGATATTCTTTCCTGGCCAACTGTATGAGTAGAAAAATCTCTGTATTTTTCCACAGCAGAATACAGGAGGCTAATGGGTCAAACCAAGTAGATATTCTCATAGAGTAGATCTCCTACTAAGTGCTTAGGTTACTGAAAGTCCAAGCTATTTTTTTTTTTAATCCAGCAATATACTCCTTTTTAGTACTTGCATCCCCTGTGCATAAAGGATCTTTCCTACCTGGATCCCCAAATATGTTTTGAGTAGCTTGGGCTGAAAGACTTTGAGACTTGACTTTCACTGCTGTCTGGGATATTTGGTTGTTTTCTTACAGGTAAAAATGATTGGCAGCTCACTCAAAGCTGTTTTACAGCAAAAATAATGTGTCAAATAGCTAAAAAGTTTCTGTAGCTTTTGGTCAAACAGGCTGTTCTAGTCTACCATTAAAATGAATGCTGTCAAATCCTGAATAGTGTTTTGACAACAGTGTTATTTTCCTTCATCATCTCAGATCATTTTGCTGCCCAGATTCATTTTGTTAAAATTTTTTCTATCTGTTTGTAGAATGCATACTGTAATCTTCAAAAAGTATTTTCTAACCCAAAATTGCACAGAAAAATATTTTCCATTGACAGAAATAAATCCAACCAGCTGCCTAAAAAATACTGATAGCAAAACAGTACTGAATGGAAAATGTATTTGCTATGTTTGACTATTATATTTATTTATTTATTTATCATCGGAGGCAAAAATATTTTTAAAACTTTATGAAATTGATGAATTTATCACTGGATAGCCAACTAATAGAATCCTTGCTAAAGAGTTTGGAAAAGTAAAGTGCTCTGATAAGTAGGAATAAATATACAAAAAAGTCATTATTTACATTATATTCAAGCATTTTTAATCTTATTGTCTATAAAATGTTTTCTAAAGGCAAATGGCTAAATTGAACTGACATCTGTTATTCTTTTGTTCTCATTTCTGTCATTTCATTTTGTTTCTCTCTCTCTACATGGAAATTCATACTTGACATAAGACTATGAACAATGTTTTTTGTGAATGAAAGATTTCCAGATGATGATGACATATATTTGCAAACTTTTTCAAAATTATGATCTGCCGAGATCAGTTTATTCTTATATTGTGCACTGCTGCAAGGTTTTATTGGAAATATGACCTTTTTGCGCAATTCAAGCAGATGTAAGATTCTTATTAACCTGGAAGTGGTCATCATGTGGGAAACTGTTATCATGTGATATTCCTTGTCTTTCATGTAATTTCTAGAAATTTTATGTTCTTGAGTAAAGACACAAACTTTTTTTTTAATCTCACTGATTCAAAAATGAAAGCACACTTGAAGGAATTGTTTTTGAGCTGAAAAATATTCTGGGTAACCTTAATGCTTTGCTTTTGGTGTTTTATGCAAACTAGAAATATTGCACTTAAAAAGAAAAAACAAATGTTTTTTTTTTTCTAGTTTGTATCACACAATTTTTTTTTTAAGCCCAAAAGAAGCTGCCAATTTCAATCTGAATTAACAAATGGTTTTGGTTGAACAAATCTGCTTGACAAACCTACCATCCACAAAATGAACAAAGCAGGTCTACCTCTGTTCTTTAGTTATATTTTCAAAGTTTACATCATGCACATTTCTTTCAGAACCTGAATATATCAAAAGCATTTTCCTCATGAGCAAATTTCCTGAATGCTCACCACCTCTACAAAATGAGACTCACTCACAGTCACCTCTTCTGCCACAGAACTCTTCACTACATTTCAATTGAAAATCACATGTGCATGCAACCAGGTACAAAGTGAGACTGGTCTTCCATCATTCGAGAAATTGTCACCAAATTGACTTTATCAATGCACTTGATGATAGTTTTCAAGTTATGATATATGAAGAACATTAGAACTGGTGCAGGAATCCTGACAACCATCTATCTGCCTTTGATTTCAGGAAGCTCTGTCACAAAGACACTACTAAAAAAGAAAAACACGCAAATGTAAATCTCTTATCATTCCTGTGTTCAAAGTTGAGACAAAGATGTTGTACCTCAAGATAGGGTACCTAGCGGATTGCTTACCTCTGCCCTCACTGCAGCACCTGTGTGACTCTGGCTGTGAAGCCAGCTGCAGTCTTTGAGAGAATTCCCAGTAAACATTAAAACAAACCAAGTACCACTGCAATGTAATGTGTAAAAAATAAATGTGATTAAAAAAGGTACTTGTAAAGCACCGTTATTTTTTTCTTGCTCTTCTAACTTCTACCTGTTGCTTAGGCCTTAAAGTCTCTATCTTGCATCTCTGCTGTCTCAGATAAATTATTCTGCTCACTTTTGGTTGAGATGTTGAGATTACTGTACCAGTGAGAAACTCCATAAGGTGCCAGGTTAATAAACAGCTTGATTTTCATTGTTTTAGCTCAGAGTCTTAGTGCAGGCCTACCTCTCTCTCCCTCAACCCCAGGCAACATTTGTGAGCTTCACAGATAGAGAACTTTCCTCCTTGTACTGATAGACTGTCTCCATCCTCTCTCACCAGCAGAGCTGATAACCTACAGAGTCCTGTGAGCCTCGGATGTAAACTGTACATCATACACTATTTATTGCTTGACTATCTGGCAGGCAGCTAGTAGTTATCAGTCCACATCACTTTTTTAATTATTATTTTTGTAGTGCAGGACAGGAAAAAGGCTTCATTCCAGCCATTCAATTTTCAGCTCTCCTTAGCAGTGCTGCAGTCTGCTCTGGCATTAATCATATTAGGGTTAATTGTAATGGAGAAGAAAAAATACTTGCAAAGAAAGCAAATCCAGGCAGGAGCAAAAGCTGTGTTCATTTTTCATGAAAGTAAGAATGTTATGGGCATAAGAAAGAGAGCTCTTATGAGGATTTCCTTGAGGAGGATTGTCAATACTTCACATGAAAACTATTTTAAAATTTAAGTGAAAAGAAATATTCTCTGTAAAACTGCTATTGGGGAGTGGCACAAAAGCACCATAATAAATTATCTAGTTGCACCAAATTTTGTTTACTATAAGTTAGCTCTTTTGCACTTAGGTCTTTTGCTAGAGGGACTAAGCTTTCTGTAGTTCGCATGTGATCTTCATTGTGTGGCTGTGATGAGTAGGATAAGCAGAGCCTGGTTGTCTGGGGGAGTTCCTAAGTATCACTCAAACAGAATGTAGTATGGCAATTGCATTGCAGTCTGAGAAAAGATTGCAAAGAAAATACAGAAAAGAAAAAGAGAGAATTATAAGAAGAAATGTAGCATAAGTAACAGGATCACATGCTCCATTTATAGGAGAAAGTAGGACTAAGAAGAAAAATATGTTCCAAAGTAGTTCTACAATTTAGATTTCAAATTCTTCAATTTTTAAATTATTTGTCTGCCACAGACCTTCTATGTAATTTTTAGTCAAAACAAACACACAGATCAGTAAGTTATTTAGACACCTATATCCAGAAAACAACATGAGAACAGCTATACCAAGTCAGACCAAAGATCTTTCCATGCACAGTCTTATTTTTGAATGCAGCCACTAACTGCCACTATCAGATGCCAAAGAAAAAGCAAAAGAGACACACAAGCATGCAGTGGTATTTACTTGGTATGTTTTATTATACTCTGGCAGTTTGTAATAGTCTGACACAAATCTTCTTTGAGATTTTTCTTCCGTTAATTTGTCCAAATTGCTATGAACCTGTGCAAACTTTTAGTATCCATAACATTTTGTAGCCAGGACATGTGCAGCTTGATCATACACTACATGAAGAGCTATTCCCTTTTTTTTGTTCTAAATCTGACTTCTATTAGCTTTAACCAATGCCCAGTCATTCGTGTATTAGAAGCAACAGTGATCAGTTAATCCTTGTTTGCTCTGTCCATGCCACTCATCCTTTTATTGACTTCTATGCATCTTTCTCTGAACCTTTTTCAGTTCTATTTTATTCTTTTGATGATGACAGAAAATAATGAGAGATACCAGTTAGTCATCCAACCTCTAATGAAATTTGATGAATCTCAGTTCCTCATTAATACAATGGGGTTAATAAAACTCCTGCATTTTTTAGGAGCATGTGCGGATGTATATAGAAAAGAGTGTGAGGCCTTATGGAAATGAGGTGTATATAGAGTTCTCAGTGTGGTAAAGTGGAAGACAGAAGTGTGCTAGTAATGTGCCTCTAAATGCCATTATTTTGGCTTTATTATGTGAAAATATAGTGTAACCTGCCTTTTTTAAAATCACACATAACGCATAGTGACTAACTGCCATATGTACAGCCTTGCCTTAGAATTATCATTTTCAATCATGAGAATGAAAAGCTATCAAAAACAATCTTAAACTCATAAAAATGTAAACTATCACTAAAGATACTATAGAACCTGTAGGTATTAATCTTGTAAAGAAGGCACAACAGGCTACAGACACTTTTTTCATGTAGGCTACCTAAATGACACATTTTAAATTAATGCATTAACCTACTGAATTCTCAAAATCCACTTTAGTATGTAATAGCATACATAGTGGTTGTATGTCTAAATGTCTGTTTGCAAATACAACCATACATTTTGTATATGGAATAAATATGTATACAAATACAATTGCAATATCAGTAGCCATTTCTGAAAAGCTGGTCCTCATAATGAAACAGAGAGCAGATTGTAAACTGTTTCCTCATTAGAATATGCTACCATTAAACTAGCTTAATACATCAGTGTTAATTTCAAATCTCAAAGAAGGAAGGGCTCAACATATGTTGGTGCAATACTGGCAATAAATATCAAGTCCCCAGAGCTGAATTTGTTGTATTTACAGGTATATTTCAGAAATACACAAATGCTTATTTGCCTTATTTTGAAGGAAGTAAAGATAAAGCATATGCAATACAATAATTCCCTGTATGATTTCTCTGTGCAAATTGATTCAATTTGATTGATGCAAATTGATTTCTTTTGCTTGTATTTTTAGCAAATTAGTTTCATAAAACCCAGACTGCTTCTTCTCAGTCCAAGAACACATCAGCCATTGAGAGGAATTAACTTCTTATTTCCCAGAGGAAAACACCTGCATTGAAAATTATCTCAAAGCTATTCAAAAGCAAGTAACAGTATGCAGGTCAAGTAGCAAACTACCTCCTTTTCCCCAGAAATCCATGTGTTCGAGAACTTGGGGACTCACTGACAGCAATCATCAGTGAATGCTGCAATACGGTACTACAAATACCAAGGAAAATGTCTGGTCACAAGTGACAAAAAAGAAAGATAAAAAGCATAGCTTTTGCTTATTTCATATCAAGAAGGATGTTTTGGGAACGGAGCTGACTATACAGGAACATGTTTTGTAATATGTCACAACAACAGTAAAATGTCAAAAAATACATAGAACTGCCAGAAAGCAGGCAAGTCCTGTGTGCTGGCTCCTACTCCCAGAATTGACAGTGTTTTTCAAATGACACGCTGGATTAAAGAGAACAGGATGAATTTTGGGAGCAAATGTTAGAGCCTAAACCTCCTGTTGCTAGCTAAGCACCCAAATCATTAGATTCTCCCACCAGGCTTTTCTTCAATTGTCTCTCCTGGTTGCTTTGAATTTTGCATTACTTCTGCAGGAGAGATGAAGAGTACTTCTTTTATCCTTTACTCTCTGACTTCCTCTCTCCCCCAGCTTTCCTTTTCTGTCACTTTCACACATGTGCCTATCCAGCCTACTCTACAGCAGTCCTACCAATGGAAGACATGAATTTAAACCTTACCCTACTGACCAAAATATTAAACCACAGTGCCCAGTTTTCTGAGCAACTATTCTAACTACAAAGTTATAATATCAAAGGATAATTAAACTGCCTGTCACCTCTCCATCTGGCTTTTTGCCAGAAGGAAAAAGTCAAACTTTTCTTTGTTTTATGCACACTCTGAGCATACCCATAATACAAGGATCTCTTGAAGATGTAGGTATTGCTCAGTTCTATTTAAGGGTTTTCATCCAACTTTGGCAGGATGACTGCGTATATCTGCTCAGATTGGGACAGTCTGAGCATGAGGAACTAAAATAACCAGCTTCTGAAAATGTTTTGGCAGCTTGGGGCAGTTCTGGAGTTCGATGGCCCCTCTAAAAGTAGTTTTCTGAGGATGTTTCTGATTTACAACTTTGAGCTCAGGGGCACAAAGTTTACTGAAGTTCTGTTTTAGTTATCTAAGTCTATATTTGACTCACAGTATGATAATGCTGCAGGCTGACAAAAAAAAAAAAGCAAAAAAGAAATAAAAGGGGAACAAGTAAAGAAACTGCAGATTTTTCTTACTCTTTTGCATAAGCCAGAATACAGACTAGAGGGCAACCATTCCTTCCATGCAACAAGACTAAGCATCTATATGATGTGTGCCCTTGTGACAGGACTAATCCTTAAGAGACTGCACACAGAAAAAAAAATCACAAATTAGGAACTGAATACACACTTTTGAGACATGTACAAACTAAATTCTCCCTGTTAAAAGGGTTTAATGTTACAGTACATCACATTCTGTATTAAATTAGTTTTGCACAAGGCAGCAGGATCCATTAAGAAAGAACCAGAAAGTATTTATTTGCCTGATTGTATGGTATAATATTGAATGTGAATTTTTTTCAGCATTTTTTTCCCAAAACCTTCATGTAATCTGTGCATGCAATTTCAGAGCCAGTGTCATGACTGCACATAATGTGGAGTGCAGAAAATGTGCAGAGACACAGCTGGATAAGCACTGGATTGAGATCCAACAACTGCTTTCTTTTCCCAGCTCTTTAAAGAACTTTTTTGGATGGCTTTGTGCAAGTTGCTTCACCCTTCTTTCCTTACTTCATCCATCTGAAAAATTGCAGTAGATTTAACACATCTTGGACAAAAACATTGCAAAAGTCCATTGCAAGGTAGAGCAAAAGGGGCTCTTGCTCTAGGAGCCATCTGAAGGGAGGTGCCAAATAAGCACTAATTTAGCTGATGCCACTCTTGTTCTCACTGCCAACAAAGGGAAATGGCTGCAGGAAACAGCCAAATGAACCAAAGCACAAGAAGGACCACGCTACTGAAATGCCTTGCTACAGTTCTGACAAAGTCACTACATAAAAGTTATTATATCATATATTTAGAGATATGGTTGAAAATGGGGAAATGATAAAAACAAACCATCTTAGGCTTTTAGGAAGTTCAGATGCTGCTATACTCTTCCCCATCATCCAAGCTACGTTTCAATAAAAAGCTCTGAATATTAACATGCTCCCATATTGAAGGTGTCTACGTTTTTTGGATTTTTTTTATTGCTGGATATACCAATTACAGTAACTGAAAATAAAGAATTAGCTCACTAGTATAGTCTTCTTCAAAAATTGTGTTGAGCTATGACCGATACGAAGTAAAACCAAAATCCCAAGTGCAGTTAATAGCAGTCTGTTCAGATCAGTTTGAACCTTCTTTCTCCCTAAAGCCTTTTAAATATATTTCTATTGAATAAATATATAGAAATCTATTTTTATTAGCCTTTAGAAATCATTCTCAAAACAATCAGCAGACAGGAGGGAAACTGTTAGTATGCTATCACATTTTCTGCAAAACTGCCACACCAAATCTAATAATGCATGCCTGTGCTGATATTGAAGATTGAGAGCTACAATACCTTTACTGTCTGTTTTTAAGTTATTAGGCATGTATTCGCCCAAGAAAGCCTACGTACTTCTTTGTAACATATTTCCACAGATGCTGTGGAAAACTAGAGATGTTAGGTCTTACAGGTCCAAACATTTTTATCATCCAAAAATTAATTGAGCCATAAACATAAAGAGAAAAATAAAGGCATGCTTTTAATAAACAAACAACTGAACACAGTATCTTGGATTTCCATAATGACAGCCTAGTTTTTAGACTTTGTGTCTGACTATAGCACTTGCCATGCAGTGACCAGCTGTTGAAAACTGTTGAATTGCCCTGACTCACCCTGGTCTGGGAGTCATGGGCCATCTTCAAATTCTGAGGCTCTTCGGATTCTTTCTTTTTTCTTTTTCAAATATTGACAAATGTTTAATTAATTGGCCTTTTCCTTAGAATCTAGGTGGCATCTGAGTGCCACACATGCTCCCCAGAAGGAATACTTTGTAACAGCTGTGCTACAAGGGTATTATTGCAAGGCATATCTTTCTAGTGTGCCAATATAGTATCCTGGTTTCTCAACAGAAATATTTGTAACAGAATATCTGCATATGTTGAATGTGGATTAAAGATTGGTGGTATTGAAAAGAATGTACACATATGCCTTTATAATGGAGAGAAACTTGGATATGTGGCTGAATTTCACAGCTCTAAAATTCAGTAGCAAAGTGTGTCACAGTTGTGTTTGGCTGACACTTTTTAAGGGCCACTACAAAGATGGTTATAAATGCTAGTGCGGGTGGAGCGTTCAGGATCAATACGCCAGGGCTATGAACCCTGAAATCATTAGCAACATTGGTGTTGCTCAGAGCATGAGAAGCAGAGCTATAAAGCTGTAGATGCGTTTGAGGGGTTTGTTTCTCTATTAATAGCCAGTATTTCTGTTAATCTAATCTGAAAGATATGCATACTGCCTCTGGTTCACATGTAGGAGTGATAACAAAATAATAATAGAGAATAATAAAGAGAAGGAAAGAGACAAGAAAGAAAATATGAATGCCATTGCAGATATTGCTCTGGAGGGATCACAAAGTGAGGTCATTATTTTTCTGAGTAGTTGCTGTTTCTGCTACTGCCCCAAAATAAAGGCTATTGACCTGTCATGGTTCAGGAGAAGCAGAAGCTACTAGAAGAAACCAGAAAATTTTGGAAGAAGTTTGGAAAAAAGGAAATGATGGTAGGAATATATCCAAGAATTCAAAATAAAGCAAAAATATTTATAATTGGTTTTGAATAGCTGAATTTTAACCAAAGTGTTTCAGACTTAGGTAAATAAAGTGTTCTGAGAGACCTGAAAACCCTGAATATATTGTTTGCAACCATTTTACAGATTTTGACTTGAAACCAAGTTGTTTAAAACTGAATTGAATTTATTAATGTTTCTCATATAGCAGAAGAACATTTCCCATTCAATTTTAACAGAAACAGACCAGAGTCCCAGCAGCTATTCATCTTTACCAGAATCTCAGCGTACATTGAAAAGCAAATAATAGGACTGCCCAATCTTTTGTTTACACAGAAGCTATTCTAGACATAAATTTTGACCTAAACCTTTACATCCTTTGCAAAGATTCAAAATAGCTGAAATACTGTGGGGTTTTTTTTCTTAATTTATCCTTTTTTGGAATGGGGAGATACATTTTGGCATGCAGGAAGTATTGAAGTAACACAACTTATTCTTCTTGACCATTCCCAACATTGATGGGCAAATAAACAAATATGTTACCGGACACTTTTTTTTTTTTCAACCTTGGTGGTATGAGAATGATTTATATGAAAAGCTGACTCTCTCTATCCTAATCCTAACTATATCTTAGAGCTTTTGTGACATATCCTTTGCTAAATTCTCCTTGGAATAAAGAGTTGTTTTCCACAGTGTTTTACCGCTGGGTAGCTGCAGAGATCAATGCACTTGATTACAGCTTGTACATTCATTTCACGGAACCCATTTTACATCGTTAATAAGAGCAGCCTGACATTAGCTCAAAGAGAAAAGCAATCACTTAAGCTCTTCCCATTTGCTTGGTTTTTAAGTGCCAAATGTTACCTCCTGCAAAGATATTCATAGGGAATGAGCCAAAGGGAATGTGAAATTCTGCGAGTTTCCCACTGCAGTTTCCTTCAATCTTTTTCTCTGAGAGGAGAAGTTTTGTGGGCCATGGAATGGCAAAGAGACGTCCTCTGGGTATTTTTGGTTGATTGGTTGGGGGAGGTTGCTGCTTTTCTGGCCTTCTACGAGCAAAACAATCCTTGTCTCTTTTTGAAAGTGTCACAGATATAGAGCTTCAGTCGAGAAACCCCACCAAACAGCAGTGATTCAGATGTGTGCATATATGAGTTTGTGTGTGTATAGATATAGGTATACATGAAATAAATCTGTATGAAAAAGTATAGAAAGTCACCAAGACATCAAGGGGATAATAAATAAATAAATAAAGTATGCCAAACCAAGAAAAGCAAGAAGGCTTTATCAAGTTGCATAATACATTGTGACACACAGGGACTGAGATTATTTCTGTACTGTCCCCTGAAACACAGGCCAGAGGAAAGTATACTTTAGCAAATACTAGTTAATGTATACTCTACACATCCACATAACTAACCCTAGGGTGATTGTAACTCAGCAACCTACAAATCCCATGCTGCCTTGTCACACTTTATATCAAGCTGTTACAGGAAGGAACATGGATTGATTTATCTGCTCTGTCATCCACATCACGTTGTCACTAAGCATTATGGGGTATGTGGCAGAACATTTACCCAGGCAGGAAAGGATATTTCCCACTCAGCCCAGGCAGGAACGTGTCTAGGCCTTCAAAAATGCTGTTTGTGCTCAGCTGTACCCATGCTCAAAAATCAGTCTAGACAGGAAAGCGTGTTTCTGGAGGGCTTGTTCTAACGCACAGACAGTGATAGATGATGTGAATGAAATTTAAGAAACTCTTCAATGAAAGTCTAATGATTAGGTAATGGAAATATGCAGCTTCTTGTTTCATACCTCTGTTCTTTAAGTACCCTGTACTAAGCCAAAAATGATAAATAAAATTTTGATGCGAAAAAGCTTTGAACGTGTAGCACATTACCATACAGTACTAAGATACCTAAGCCAGCTTTTAGTGAGGCAGATATTAATAAAGCTACTCACAGCTCTGTAGAATGTGGTGAAACCTGAAAAAGAAGGGTATATTCACTTGCTCTGTATTGTTGGGTTTGATTCTTACCACTCAGACCTTCACAAATTATTTACTTGTTTTATTGTACACAGATTCCTTGAGCTGCTGGCACTAAGTGCAGGGAAACTATTGCATTAAAACCTAATTATATTGGGAAGCTGAAGTTCAAAGATCAAGAGTAAAGACAGGAAAGTTTTGTGATTCTGTCTAGAAAGGAGAAAAGGAAGCAAATCTCTGTCAACTTGTAGGATGTATGTATTGAGCAGAGATCCACTGTCCCACAAGAATAATGATCTGATCATATATCATATGAACCACATTTATGCATCTATACCTGTAAGACAGACTTCCTTGTTGAACATCTAGCTCTGTTCTGCTTTAAATTTTTGTGCAAGATTCAAAATGGGATAGGAGATTTGCAGCACTCCTAAGGCAACATATCTGAAGTTTAATTTGAGAACTATCATGTTAAAGTAGGGAACTAGAGGATTTTTTCTTTTTTTCCAATATGTGCCATTTATCTTTAATGCACAGTTTATTGTACTTGTTCCTCTGCCTGTTACTATGAATACTGTGGATGTACTTTTCTTGATTATTGCCATTGGTTTTGGGGTTGTTTTTTTTTTTTCTTTTGCTCCCTCCTTCCCATCTGTGTTGAAACACTTCCCAGCATAATTCAGCCAGGAGGGCTGGAGAGCAGCTGTCTCCACCATGCAAGCCAGTGGTTTGCCAGCAGGGCATGCTTCTGCATGAGTTCATTGGTTTTTCTCCCCCTCCCTTTTAGTTGTGATGTCACCATTTTTTATATGCTAAGTAATTTAAACCGGGGCCCAAATGACTTCACCTTCCCTCTGTGCAGCTAAAAGGTGTTTGTCTTTCTAACACTGGTACTCTTTATGAAGGTATTATATGGAAGCTCACTTGCAAGCTACTAAAATGACAATATAAATTCAATGCCACAGGAGTGATTTATCACTTTATGATAATGCCAAAATATACAAATGATAAGACTGAGGGGCTCAGTGAGAAATATGAGGGGGTTTTATCATTTATTTATGGACTTATGCAATATGAGGGAGTGCATGCTGAAGGAGGAATACAAAGACATTTTATCTAACAGGTTGATTTAGTGCTTCCCCATCTCTGATCAATGACCGCCCTTATGTTTAGAAGAGACTGAGTACTCCAAAAAGAAGTATGTACCTTCTTTATGAAATATAGTCAGAGAACTAAGTGGGCTTGGCCAGGTTGTTTCTATTAACTCATTGAATAGGGTATAATTATTAATTCATTAACTAATGAATATGTTGCCATAAACATCAGTAAGCTTAAAAAGGGACACTTCTCACAGAGTAGTATAACTGTTAAGGAGTTCATCAAAATGAAGGAGGGACTCAGTAGTGAAAGGATGTGCAGGATCATCACCAAAATTAAGATGCAAACTGATGAATGATTTAAAATCTTAATAATAGCAAAATGATCAGGCATTAATTTGTTGGTACGCTTTTTAAAAGAGATATTATCTTAAAATGTCATCTATTTCCTTTACTCTGTCATGCAGTTCTAAACCCTACATATGACACTAGGTACCAGCTTATGTTGTGCTCACTTTTCCACCAGGTACTAGTCTGATCTCCAAACACTTTCCCTTTATAATAGACTGTCAATAATGAAATCCTCTCTGAATTTCAGGTTCTTGTTGCTCTTTAGTGGAATTACAGAAAGCTCTGTTTCAGGTATTGTAAAGCATAAACATAAATACTAAATAAAAAATTGCATTTGTCTTTGTAGGATGCTAGTGTCAGTTTCTGGAACTATATAGTTTATGGTGTAGAGTTGATAGCTTGCAGAGTACAAGACATGTCATACATAAAGGCATGTGAACATATATATGTTTAACACATACATGTAGACTTTTAAAGCCACCAATATGCAGGAAAGTGACAGCTGCTATCTTAGCGAGCACAGTTCAGACTGAACAGAGTGCCCTCCTTAACTGAATATGTGACTCTCTACAGTCAAGAGTAAGAAATTAGCTGAGGAAAGCAGAGATTGCAACATGTCTATATTACAAATCCAGCCTCATAGTATTTCATATCCGCAGCAACACCCATCTATGTGTCTACTGCCATCATAGTTGCTAAGCAGAGTTGACACTGAGACAAATATCTCAGGAGCTAGCATTTTAGCCTGAATCAGATTCCATAGGTTGTGTTACAATGGCTTTGTATACCCTGTGGTAAAGGAGAAGATAAGTAACTCAAATTAATCCCACTCCCATAAGGCAAGTGCTAATTTGCAAATGCCAAACTTTCTTCCCTGTTTACTATCTCTACACACTAGTTTTTGATTTGATTGTGAAAGTGTAGAATTTGTGTGGATAAATTGATGCTTTTCCTTCCTTCATTTTCTGCACAAATGTAGGAAGACTGTCAGAAAATTCAACTATATGGGATCATTGATGCTGAGGTAATCAGACAAAAATATAGATATGGTAGGACGTTGAACTGTATCAGTGACCTTTGGGTAACTCCTGGAATATTTGTATTAGCTAATTGCTTTGATTATAAGTTTCTTTGTGAAAGATGGGATTCTTATGCATAGGTACATTTCCTAGTGCTGTGATGACTTGTGCAGTCTCATATGGCCCAAAGATTACCAGGAATGATCCTGAAATATAAAATATATTTCAAAATTCAGAGGCAGGAATTAAGACAAAAAAGCTGGAAGCATATAGGGCTTGTCTTCTTCCCCTAGACAGAACCTACTATAGCACAAAAGGAGAAAATATTCTTGCTAGAAACTGCTGAATGGTTCAGTTGTAAAGTTGCAATGCAGAGCACAAGAAGCACTATGTATACCTTGGCAGAATTTTCTTGTGTTTAAAGACTGTGCTTCAGTTCCATTTGAGGGGGGGGGGGGGGGGGGGAACACAACTTTGTTTACTCTCCCTTCTGGAGCAGGAAGAGATTAAAGTACTATATGTTTTATATACTTTTTGCTAGCCTTCTTAGGGGATCTTATTTCCCCTTCAGTGAAGATATTTCAGACTATGAATATGTTATATACCTCAAGAGCACTTTCAAGTTCCTGACTCCAGATACATACCCTGGCTCCATTCCAAATCTATATCAATACAAGGTCCACAAATACAGCAGCACTTCCTGATCTCTTTCCATTTTCTTTTTCACAGAAAGAAGGCACATACCCATAGGCCAGATGGGATCAGCAGCATGCTCTGAGGAGGTGCTCAATCTCAGCACTTAAGGGACCTGAAACCTAACCTTCCTAGAAGCGTAACTATAGCAAGAAAATATTGGTAGTCTCAGGGACTATGAGGCCAGTAAAATATTTAGAAAACTTTTAGGTTGCTGGTTGCAAGACTGAAGTCAACTACTGTATTGTGGGCAATGAGATTCATTGACACAGGATATGAGAAAAGTTGATTTTTCTACATAGGATGAAAACAGTAGGATGCTCAAAAGTGATGTTACTGAACTTAGACAATAGGGGATGCTTGGCAGGAGAGAGATGCCACTATCTCCAGGCTTGGATGGTTTACTCAGGGATTCATTTAGAGAAGCATTTCTGCTCATTTCAAATCCACAACTTCAGACTTACTACTGAAAGTGAGTGACCATGTGGGGCTTTTTTTTTTTCCCCCTCAAATAATTGAATAGGGCCAATTTATATCTTCAGATGCACAGAAGGAAAGACTGGATGATTTTCTGCTTCCATCTTACAGCTTAGTGATTATGTAATGGCTCAGGGAGAGGAGAATTGAAGTTCATGATTTAGGTAGAGGGAGCCCAAACTAAGAGGTACCACATTTCAGGACAAGTCCCTAACCATTGTGCTAGAAGACATTCTTAATAGGGCATTATGCACATCTGCCACAGTATTACTCAAAATTTTGTTATGAGCAAAAGTGAATACACACACACCATAATTATATACACAGAGAGAACAATTTATTATTAGCCTAATTAAAATCTTAAAGTCTAATCAAAATATAGCAGTTATCATTAGTCCGGTTACAATCATACTAACACTCATAGTCCAAATTAATACAAAAAAGCCTCATTAGTAATAGCATTAAAATTATTATAGAAGGCAACTTACTAATATCTCACAGTTTTCTGTGGTGCTTTGTTCACCTGTGGTCCTAATGATGTTAGTCTTCCTCAAGGAGAGACATGGTAAGATGTCACAGCAAAACATCCTTTCAAATTCTTTACTGGGAGGTTAGTATGGCTTGTGATGGGGGTTTTCCTTCTCCTCAGATAAGGGGAGCTCTTCAGTCTAATTTTATGTTTTCTTTTCTGCTTCCCTCTCGCTTGTTCCCATGTAAAGCCTGAGAGTGGCACAGTCACCTCCCCCAGCCCCAAATCCCCTAAAAGCCTGGTTTTTGCTGCACGCTGGCTCCCCAGGTCTGTCCGACCATTGCCGTATGAGGTACCTCAGAGTGAGGTTGAAACAGGAGATGCAATGGGCACTTCTCCTCTAGGCAATCGCGAAAACAAGCTGAATCCAGCTCAGGCCATGGCAAGCCCAGATGAGCCCTGGGACCCTGTGCTGTCGGGGTAGTACAAAGACTGTGGCCTGTTACTACTCGTGGCAAAAATGGTATTTACTGGACAAAAGGTGAAGATGTGAAGAAAAGTGCTCTAGATTTATTGGCCAGGGAAAGCAGTGGGCAAGCAAGTGCATGAGGAAAACCATAAGGTCTTGGCTTAGTATTTAGGGCACTTGTCTGAGTGACAGCAGACCTGAGCAGTGGCATCTATTCTAAGGACTGTTTGCTTAAATTAAATAGTCATTGAACAAAATGACTTAATTTTGCCTACACTAACAAGTCATGCTTCTCCTTGCCTTTCCCTCTGGTGTACCCAAGCTTGGGAAGACAGCTACAGCAGCAGGGTACACCGTCCATGAAGAATAGTCGGTAGCAGGAACGGGTGATCTTGAAGTACTGAGCTGCGTGTGTTATATGGAGTTTACCACCAGCTCAAGCCCAATGGAAACAGACATAGGGGCAGCTGGTTAATCCAAAATTAATCCTGGATTAACCAAATCTCCAGCTCCAGGAAGATCAAAACTTTCAGGGGCTTCTCAGCTTCCCATCTGGAGGTCTTCTTGAGACTTAGCGGCAAACCCAGCGTACCCATCCTGCAATGGGAACACTAGGGAGCCATTGTCATTATCATTAGCCTAATTAAAACCATAAAGTGCCTGTGATGGCTCCCACAGAGACACCCCTCCAAAAGCAAGAGAGATTTGTGATGTAGCTGCCTGTCAAAGGAATATTTTAGGTTTTCAGCTCATGAGGTCAGGGAGAATGGCCATCCCATTCTATAATGGGGGGAACACCCTCTTAGGAAGTGCTTTGATTTCAGTAGGGATTGTTCAGTTCATTTCTATTCAGTTAAGTTATGGTTTTATATGGTTATTTAAATATATAAGTAGTAATGTATCTAAAGTAAAAAAATCACGTATTTAAGTTCGTATCAAAAGTTACATAAAATTGTAAGAAGAAAAAAATACTGTGTTAAATAGCATTATTTCTTGCATGGACAATGTATTTGATAAGTCAGGTTTTTTTTTTTTTAATAGATCAGGTAAAAAATCTGTTTGTTTCAATCTATAGCACTAATTTAATATGAATACACAATTTTGTTCTATTTTGATTATGAATTTGATGTACATAAAAATGACTTTGTAAGGCAGATGCCACAAAATAACATAGAGTCCTGGTATTTGTTATGTTACATGTATACCCAGATTCTCCTACTGCATATAAAAAGGAAGAAGAAAAAATAATATTTTACTGTTAACACACATAATGTAGGCAATTTTAGCAAAAAACCTTTCTTTAAAAGAAGAAATTTGTTACAAAGCAGTTCCTTTCATATTTTCATAGTGTCTTACAAAGGGAAATCACCAGGGCACCAGACGCTTCTAATGCCCATTCATTGTATTCTAGTGGATCTGCAGAGATACAGGAAAACTCGCACTTGGAAGAAACTAAACTCTCCACAGTGGCTGTATGAGGAAATGGTAATTTGGCTATGTAATCAAATTGCAATGTGTTCAGTAAGCAGATGTGTGCAAATAAAGGGAAAACCAAATTTAGATTTTGTGCCAATTGCTCTGTTATATGCTTGCTTGTTTTTGAGGGCTCCCTATGATTTTTTCTAATTTGCTTGACGGTGCTAATGTGCAGCACGGTTTTGAACCTTCCGGCTGCAGCACTGCAGTTTGCCAACAGATGGCACGATGCATTTGCATCGCTCCACGGCTTTCAAACGAGGTAACTGCTGGCTGTTCATCTCTGAAATAAACCCAAAGCACTACCTTCGGCCTGAACTCTAAAGATTTAAACATGTGTTTAAATTTGTGTTCCAGTATCTCTAAATCTTATCTTTCCTGCTCTGCTAAGGGCTGTATTTCTTCCTCTGTGGTAAGAGAACAGTTATCAATAGCTATGTAATATCAAATTATTTAAGTATATAATCACAGTAAGAGAGAAGATTCTTGAATTATTGCTATTGAACCTGTTCATTATATTGTTTTCCACAGAGACATCCAAATGTATACAATTTTACGTGAATACAGTCCTAGACTAATGAGTAAAATAATTATCCAACACTGCCCTGCAAATATTCAGCCCAATATGTTTCTGATGTTTTTTTCTTTACTTCTGGTCTGAAGAGCCAAAGAAATGTTACAAACAGTTACATGGAGAGGATGTGACTTGAAATAGTATGAAAGATACACTGAATGTATACAGAATTGTGTGACATATACAAAAAATAAAATAACAGCACAGTATACACTTTTACCTTTAGATAGCCACATATGGGATACTTTGTGGACCATATTTACAAATGCTCCATTACAGCTGAAGTTCAGCCTGTCTAGTGACATTCAGGACTCTCTTGCTATAGGGCAGAAAAAGCCATACCATTACTGCCCACACGCACACAGAGGAGCAGTATGGAGTATGGATATACTGTTAGGAATTAATTCTGTAACTCCGTAGGACTTTGAGGTTAATCTTCACTTTCAATACATGGATAGTACAGTATAAGAGAAACAAGCAATGAAAGATTTTATTGAAATGCAGAAATGTGTATAACATGGTAAGAAAGGCTAGTCTGGAAGTGCACTGGAGGGTCAGTGAACACATAAGTCGACGTTACTTGTCTTTCACTTACAAAAGAAAACCTCGTGAAGCCTCAGATCTTCCCAGTTCCTTCTAGGCTTGTTATTAATCATGTCAGTAGAAATGCTGATATCTATATATAAGTATCTCATTGTTTGACTGATCAGCCTAAAGGATCAACTGCTAAACCTTTTGTCACCACTTCCCAGAAAAGGGAGCTGCTGTCTTGTAAGTATGGCATATAACCTTTGCTCTTTATGATTTTTATATTTCATCACAATTAAAGACATATTGTTTGTTTTTAATGGCTTACTACCTTGTTTTGAGACATTGCAGTTTGTCAGGGTTAAGACCATTTAATGTGTTTCAGCTTGGTTTGAAATGTCCTGTTTCTTATCTATTGCCTTGCAGAAATGTGAGAGTATTACATCAATAGAAATATCTTTATCAACAAAATCTATAATCTCATAAAAAATATTAAGTTAGTTTGATTTGAAAGAAGATTTGTTTTCTGTAAACCCGCACAGACTGTTAGTAATTATATCACCTTATTTCACTTTTTGAGTCCTATTTCAGTCATACTGTTATTTTGTTTGGGATCAATACTGGGTTGACTTGAGTCACCAGGCAGAAAAGTACAAAAGAAAACAGGTCAAGGCCTAATCATTCCTCACACCCCCACTCACCACCAATTACTTGAAGTGGAAAATATCTAGAGATCTTGAACAGTGTTCCATGTCAGTCTGATTTGAAGTCTGGATAGGTCTTTCGAGAACATATGAATTTTTGTAGTATTTTTATGTTCACTGCTCAGTCGCTCAGTCTTCAGTTGCTTCACCTGTAAGTGTGGTGTTTCTAGGAGGAAGATTGCATTAAACCCCTAAGAGACAAGAAGTCTGCGGTATTTTGACTGTTTCGACTGAAGTATAATGACCCTTCAGAGTTGGGAAAGACTTTGTTCCTGAGGGAAGATGTTCACTAGAAAGGCAAGGAGGTTGTAATTCACCAGACATTAACATTTAACAATGATTTCTCTCCCACTTAGGGTTCCGGCTTAAAAGAAACCATGCTTGTTTGAGGAAAGGGCAAGGAGAGGAAAAATACAGGACCCTGCTCAATAAGATGGAGTCTATTAGAAGCAGAGAGACATTGACAAAATGTTTTACAGATTTCAAGAAGATGGTCGTTTCTGTACTCTAACTGACAAAGACTTTACTGAGATGTCATTCTGATTCAATAACTTTGCTTCTCTATCTACAACTGCACTTTTTATTTTAGAAAAGTTTCCATGTCTGGCTGTGACTTACAGCTATTTGCAACTACATTCCTTTACAACGGGAACACCTCATTCAGTGTGGATTTAACTCTGTTAGAGAGGTCACAGATCAAGCAACTTTATCCTCCGCACTGGAGTCCAAGAAGCCTGAGGGACTTGGGCATATACAGAAACTAAACCAAGAGCAGCCTTTAAAGATTCACACAAAAAGGCTGTGTAAAAAGCCAAAAAAATTCTTTTGCACAAATCTGTGACAAGGTTTGATTTAGGGTGGAAGGGCAGAGGAAGGAAGCCTTTTGGTGCATTTAGTAAGGCTCGGATACTATCTAAGATCATTTTTTCAAACTCAGAATAATCTGCCAAACAGCATGTCAGTATAAGGCAGGACTCTGCAGGTTCATAAGCAGACACAAGCTGGTAAGCCTGTGGTAGTGCCTTGCATGGATATACCAGCTTTGACATCTGGTGTGTGAAGATTCACAAATCTTTCTGAAACAAGATGTTTAGGGTCATCAGGAAAAACCACCAGTAGAAGCATGTTATTTTAACAGAAAGACCTTTGGCTTTCTGTCTAGCCACCAAATAGCTAGAGGATATGAAGTGGACTTATTTTTGACCGCAAGACTACAGTTTCACTGGATGCAATATCTCCTCCAGATGAGGACTGAGCAGCATATAAGATATGCACTGCAAAGCGTCATAGACTATAAAAGTCCTTCCCTCGTCTATTCAGTTAGATTAAACCAAAAAGCTTTCAGGTCAATTAATGAAGCCCTTTATAGCTCCCATGGATGAGGCAAGGAATGAAACCATGTCATTTAAGAAAGCTTATTATTGCTATGTATTCTGATATAACATAAAAACTGGTAGCTTTTATAATAACAATTTGCATTTTTATAATAGCATTTGTTAGTTTTTTATAATAATACATATGCTATGCTGCTTACTGAGAGTTTTTTTCTTTTTTTTTTTTAAGGAACCCGAGTATTAAATGTATGCTAAGAATGAATCTTATTGTTTAAGGTTTCTGAACTACTTATTTTGCATGCCTCATTTACTTGACTGAGAGTCTCAACAGATTCAGAGTTACCATGCGTGTGGTTCCTCCTAGATCATGTTAATCATGCTGTGCAAGACTGCAGGCTGTCTTATATCTCCAACAAAGACATTCCTATGAATACAGAGTATGTTTGTACTTTTTCACAGTGCTAGTCACCATTTCTGGTTCTGTTTATTCCTAATCTCTGTCTTTCTCTCTTGCTCTGCCAGAAGGTCCTGAGGTACCAAGCCACAGCTGCCATCACGACACTAAGCTTGAGGCAGTATAGTTACACAGATTGTTGCATCTTCTCCCTTACGTGTCTTTTGAACAACCAAATATGTGCTATCCAAATAGCCACTGGTCCCACCTTTTACAGACTTTTGTATTTGGATGTATCAGTCACTGCACACAGTGCTGCACTGGAAGGCTGATGACCTCCAGATCTTGGCCTGCCTCCATCCGTTGGCACAGCTGAGCTGCAGCAGCTCCACTGTGCTGTGAAGCTCTTGCTCTCTTCATGAGCAGGTGTGATTCTTCCTCTTACAAACTGAGTGACTGACAATTCAGGGTGCAGCACTGAGTCTGAGCAAATGATTACTCACCTCAGTGGTAGACTGAACTTGCCTTCATGCAATCACCATTTGTATACGGTAACATTGTGTGAAACACATATTTACCCCAAGGCTTCAGTGGAAAGAAAAAATATTTGCCAGTTGGATACAGAAGCCTCAAATTCTGTCCCTCCTATGGGAGCTCTGTGCATTACAGTCAAGATCCTTTTTGATCACTTTTTTGCAGCTCCAATCCCTGTGGTCCTACAGATTGTTCCTGCTCCAGGAGACTGGTATACAACATTCCCACTTCAGATCCTCCATGCTGTCATCATTAGCATGCTTTCTTGAGGTGAACTCAAATTAAGTAGGGTCATGAAAATGACAGCAAGAACATGAATATAAAGAATGTATCCTTGCTGTATCTTAACTTTTGTATTAATAAATTGACCATCAGCCATTTGCAAATTTTGAAGTACACTAAGTACAACACAAAAGATGGTCACCATGAACCAATATTTACATTAAACTAGTATGTGATTTTAAGTCATTGTCTTCCCAAACCAGAAGTCAGATCTCTGAGCCCATTCCCCACCTCGCAGGAGTTCAGCTGGCTGCTGAATGCTGGCTTGCTGGTGGCAGCTGTTGTGATAAGGGATTTGAAGGAGGCCTCACCTTGCCTTCAGCCTTTAAGCTGAAGCTCTCAGCTTTGGTACCGCTTCAGCTACACTGTAGCTGTGTTGCAGCCATGTCTGTGCTTGGCTATATACTCAGTTGATTGGGAACCTGACCTGTAGACTTGACTTCTTGGCTCGACTGACCTGCCCTTGCTGATCCCTTACACTGAGTTGCAACCATACTTTTAGCAGAAAATAGGTGTTCTTCTCTCCATGAGATGAGAACATTCCATGAGAAGGAACATTTATCAGATTCTCTTGGGAGATAACGTTTAAATACTTGAGAATTTTTTGATAAAATAGAGAAGTGCCTGAATATCAGAGGTATCTAATGTTACCTCATTAGACCAGTGCTGGAAGGAAGATGACTGAATTGCTGCTAGAGGTTTGTGTGTAGGTTTTTATTTTTTCCATCTAATGCCCAAGACTTAGATGAAGAGTCGAAGAGAACTCTTAGAGAGTTAAGAGAAGTTCAGATGGACCAGATCCCATTCAAAGCTTTTCTTGCCCCTTTGCCATCATCCCTTCTACTGCTCTTATTTATACTGCAGGAGTATTTAACAAATTTTGTTAGCACTGACATATCCACCATATTGTGGTTGATGCTGACCTCAGAAATAATTCTGTTGTACTCCCAGAGAATGTATAATGGGGTGGGCAAAAAACATTCTCATAGAGTTGGAAAGCTCAGCATAAAAATGCAGTTAGGGAGTGCAGAAAACAGCAGAGCAACTCTTGGCGCAGAGATCACAAAAGAACTAATTTGCCAGAATGCCATTCCAAGCCCATGACCACAGCGACAGTAATGCTACAAGAGTATGGAGTGCACCTGAGCCCTCTCGTTAACCTTTCGGGTTAATGTGCAACTGGGAGACACAAAGGGGCTATGTGTGTAGTACAGGAGAATAGAGAAGGAAAGGCAAGCATGGAGGAAGGAAAGGAATGGAAATAACTCAAGGGAAAGACAGAGCCCTTTTGATTCTTGAAATAAACTGAACATTGTTTTTCTCCCACACAAAACTGTAAAATGTGAATAAAGCAAAGCATTCCAGAAAAGAGATGAATTCACATGGCTGTGGCTTCAAATCTAACATGTATTTAGATTAGTTATCAACCAGAGAATTCTATGATAAGGAAACTATTAAACAGCAGATACATTTTATCTCAGATTTGTCCAGATTCCAGGCCTGACTGTCTTTATTTTCTCATCAATGGCCAAGGTAAAGTGACCAGATGTCTCAGTTAGATGGCACAAGCACCAGTTTTTAATGGACTGGCCCAGTGTTCAGTGATTTTTTTATTAAGATGCAGACACATCCTTTTGTTATTCTGCCACTGATCCGCCCTCAGTACAAAAATGGTTGATTCACAGACTCTGCTCCTCCTCTCCTGTATGTTATATCTACAGTAGATGATCAAATTCTCATTAACACAGGGGAGAGTACAGCCTGGCACCTGCAAAATGTTTTCAAATATGACTGCTTAATGTCTCTTGGCAATGCTGGTGTCTAACAGGAAGCCAAATGCTGGTGCAGCCAAGGGTGTATTCCACAAGATCTCTGTCCACAGACAATTTAACTTGGGCACAAAGAACTGGAATTTGGCTTCTTCGCTTTCCTCCACTGCTGCATGCTCACTCCCATTTCACACTTTTCAGCAGCCCTTTTTGCTGTTCAGCTCAATGTCCCCTCTCCATTCACTTTCAGCTTCTACTTTTCATCTTCCAGATGGAGCTGCTGGACCCTTCACAGAGCTAAACTCAGAGATTATATGAATAAGGAGACTTTTTTGTCATTGTTACTTTTAGAGAGCTCTTTCTTCCTTTGCCATTTTAAATTTGGCATTTGCATTACTGTTCCTTTGACTATATCTAGCAGGATGTTTCCTTCAGGTGAGAGGAAGTGGAGAGAGATTAGAAGTAACACAGGAATGAGACCTGGAAAGTCTTGGTTTGATTTTTTCTGTTGAAAGCATAGGTCTAGACTTTCAGCTCAGTATCTGTAGGCAAAGCAGAGAGTTCACCTAGAGAGAAAAACTTGCCAGAGAACACGGGCATCCAACTGCCTCTCTGCTAGGATCCCTGCCTGCTCCAGAGGCAATCACCTGAGTTAGGCACTGTTCAGCGATACACACTTTTTTTCTTTCCTTAGCCAGGATTGGAAATGGAGAAACACCCAGCTATGTCCTGTATACTAGAAAATTTTATGGTTTTTTTCTTTTATTTATTTATTTTCTTTTAATGAGCAGGGACACATTAGGGAATAACCAAGATCAGGAGATCTAGAGATAGCTGATTTTTGGGAGGTGGAATGACAGCAACAGAAATGACCACAGGCCACAGTTGCTGTAAGTAGGCACAGGGCTTCACATCCTACTATTAAGTCAAAGGGAGAAGGACTGAGCCATGGACAGACATTATTATCACTTTTTCAAAGCCTCTCTCCATCTTTTATATTAATATCATACGCATCTGTTACAAGAAATTTCTATTAATGTGACACACGCCCATTGTCCATTTCTGTATTCCTGCTGTCTTACACTGAGCAATATAAACCTTTGAAAAAAACATTCTGTCTAACATATCAGGAGATCACATACCAGGCTTTTAAGACAAAAATGTCCTGGGGTGTTTGTTTGTTTGTTTGTTTTATTTTCCCCAGGAGACAGATAGAAATTGCTTAATTTTTCAGTTCTCAATTTCATTATTGAATATGCATAGCAATAACATAATGCAAGTAAACCAAATATCGGAAACAGAACTGGCTCATGAAAGAGGAGGCATATCCTACTCCAGAGTAACCTAACAAGTGGTGGCTGGCACATCAGCCATTTGGTTCCCTAGGATCTGCCTAGAGGGGAGGCTGGCACCTAAAATAGAAAGCAAGCCATATCCATTTAGGTTTTTTTTTCCTTTGTGCCATGATCTAGGCTGTGAGGTGGCTGTTCCACTGTGATGTCCATGCATCATGACTAGGAGCACACGCCACTGCTGCTAATGGGAATAGACAAGGTGCATGTGTACAGGGAAACAGAAATACAGATTCTTTATTCCATGGGGGTCTTCACTGGTTCAGATTGCAGCTCCATGATTGCAATGCTATAAATTCTTCCTATAATGCACTCTGAAATTATTGGGCTGTCTATTTGGTGTACGGACCACCTATATAGGGCTATAATAGGATTGACATGTTATGTGGTGAATAATCCACAGGCTGTACCTGAAATCTGTGTGATTCTGGACATTGTGATCAATGACCAAGATTTCACCTCTTGAAAAATGCTGAATCAGGCACAGCAGTTAGAGGTATTAGGCTTTTGAGATGTTATGTTTGGAGGGAGGCCTTAATTTTTTGTGGCCATTGTTAGATGAAAATGTCTAGTGATTTTAAATGGCTAAACTGCTATTTAGTTTATCCAGCTATTTATAACACTTTGCATATCCACAGTTTTCTTGCCATTTCAACAGGCTCTAGTGCCTTTACTCCCTATTTTAATAAATGACTGGTATGTGCTATTTGATAACATCGCTTTCTACCCAAGAGATGGCAGTGTTCAAAGGGTGTGCTACATTGTGCTATCAGTACAGCTTTTATTCCATAAAAGTTAATCTTCTGAGGCATCTTGGAGTTTTTGATCAGTCTAAAATACAGTACATTTGCTTGAAAAAGGACTTTGAAATTTTATCTATAACTTCTAAATGACATAGTGATACAAACTTCTCCAGCTCATTAATAATGAATGTAGATATGGGGGTTTTTATCTGCATAGGAACATAATAAAAGCATAGACACAACTCTTACATTGTGAAAACTGCTAAGACAGTTCTGTGTACATTTAGATCTTTCTTCCTAAACATACGTTATGCTCCCATTCACTTCAGGACCATAAAGCTTAGGTTTTGCAGGATTGGATCACTTTCACAGCTTTAATCTTATATTTTGTCATTAACTGGTGGCAATGATGCCGCCATGTGTTCTTGCAGTTGCATATAAACCTAACTAGTGTGTTAGTTTGGGCCACAGTTCTCAACACCTTGAATGAATAAACTCCAGATTTGCATCAAGATTTGTCACTAGGATATTTATAGCTGGAAAAATGTTTCTCTTAATTCAGATAGCTACTTCCTCTAGTGTGTGTAAATATAAATCACTTTTTCAAAATCTGATGTTTTGCTATATTTCATTGCTAGCATTCCACTTCTATACAGGCAACTTCTAAACAGAATGCAATATTTTTATATTTCATTAATTAAAAATAAAAACACTAAGCTGTTCAAACCACATTAATATAAGTTACAGGTCAACACCATTTCCCTCCGCCTGTTATAAGAATGAAGATGGATGGCATAATCTAATATGTCTGCACACTAAAAAACACTGCCTGAACAGTTTAGTATCATTAACAATATCAGCACTATATATCATATCCCCAGCTGCTGCCTTCCCTTTAAAGGATTGAACTCTTTCATCTAAACATATGTAAATAGCAATAAATAGCAGACTGGTTTTCTGCTCCATGGACTTTGCTCTGATCTGTGCTGGTCACTGGTCAGGGCTGGCTCTTTGCAGTCTCTGCCGCATCTTGTTCCCCACCACACAACAATTAATTTTAATGTTTCACAGCCAGTTCCACCCAAGCAGCAGTTCTAAACACCTGAAGGAGATAGGCTGGGAGGAGGCAGAGTTTCAGGTGTATGTGATTCTACCCACATACCCACACAGCATGTTTCACCCATAATAATGGTGCATGCCTCTGCTACCTGAGTTCTGTACAGCAGCCTGCTGAAACAACACTATAGGAAATAGAGATACTTGCCCTCTTGTTACTCACATGAAACCTTTATTTTTAGAGAGCTGCCAGCATTAGGATCACAAGTCTTGTTCTCTGATTAGTTCATCTAAAAGATATATTAATATGTTTATATTCCTTGTGGAAGATGTTTCGGAAAAAATACCCGAGTGAAATATCAGTCCTTGGCAGATACTCATTTAAATAGGTCTGGTTTTGGTTGCTTGGTTTTCTATCTAGTCAGTACATTTTTTCAAGGAATGTACACTTTCTTGTGAGAATTGTCATTTTTCCTAACAGCTCAGCTTTCAAGGAAAAAATGATAAAAAATGTTCATTCATCCCTAACTTCAAAATGGACCCAGTAATGTTCACAAATTCCAAAGTTTTACTATGAAAGTATATGAGACAGTTGGGTTTTTTTAGAATGCAAGCTCCTGACAACAAATGCTTTCATGAGAATCTTGGCCTTTTGTGTAGGGAAAAAAAGTATGGTTACAAAGTGTCAAGGAATCTTTTGAAAATTCTTAAAGTAATGTAAAAACATATATTGTTTTAAAATTTTTAACATAAATACCTTATGTTACTAAGCCAGTCTAATGACTTTGGCAAGACCTGGTTCATAATTTTTGAAAGTTTAGTGTTGACAGTGTTATGAATTAGAAGTCATACTGATATTTGGCATATCTAACTCATAATAAATACAGCAAGACTGAATAGTAGCTTGTAAGGTATTTTAGTATTTACAGGAGCACTAATAGCTTTTTCTTTATTTTAGGAAGACAAGTAAATGAGGTAGCCATAAATAAAACATCTGTGGGTTGCAGTTCTTCATGAACTTTTCATGAGCGAACCAAGACCTTGGAGTGGCCTTTTCCATCCCTCTGTTACTATTAGCTGTCTTCAAAAAGAATCCGCCCACAATAAATTATCATTACTACCATTTTGCTTTTGTTTAAATCTTTTCCTCCAAGGATCGTTCTCTTGATAATTTCCAACCTGAATGAATCAAACCTTTTAAGATCCTTGTGAGGTAGAGAACTCCCTGAAGTTTGAAACTTCTCTATCTAAAGCAAATATAGGAGATACAGCAGAGACAGAGATTTCCCCAGTATTTCTGCTCTTACCGTACAGGTTTTCTGAGAAAGGTGCCACTCTTAAATATAAAATCAGAAAAACACATTAACTCATTGCAAGCAAATATCAGTGAGGTAAAAAACTGAGGATCATCTTTTTCTTCTGATCAATTTAACAGCAGAAAAAAGCAGATAATAAAAATCTCTTCTATATATTAATAGTCTACAGTCTGTTTATACTCCCCTACAAATAGGTTTGCTCCATACTGTTCCCTCTCTCATACACATAGAGAAAAAAAATCTCTGGATAATAAGATTATCAGTTCACCAACAACTGGCTTGAAGTATCAGATTAGTCAACAGATGCTAGATGATAACTACTAGGTGTATTGCTACTTCGAGTCCCTGTTTAGCCAAATACTTAAGCACATATAAATCCCACCTCATTGCAGAGCTAACTACATGATTAAATGCTCTACTGAATGGAAATGGACCGCTGAACCAAGCCACTGGGCAGTATTTCAGCTGCTGACATCAGTCAGATCTGTATCCTCCAAAGATCTAAATAGAGGCATCTTTTTTTAGCTTCCCTGCATTTCAAAACAAGCTTAAAAATATATGTACTGCTTTCCGGTTCCTCTGAGCTATTTTAGTCTATTAAGAGATAGGCTTTATATAATTTGAAATTTCTGCTTCCAAATTGCATTAGCAGGTTTTGCTTCTGGACTGTAATATTATTTAGCTGGTAATCCATTTGCTTTTTAAAGTCTTTGGTAACCAGATGCTTTATTCTAGAACTGATCTTATCTTACCCAGTAAACTAATTGTGACTATTTGCCATAACAAAGAATGAAGTAAATGAAATCTGTTCTCCCAGGGAAGAAAAAAATAATAATTCTTCTGCCTTCCCTCCACTTCCTGCCCCAACACCATGTTTTTTTAAAGGAAAATGAGCTAACTAAAGACAGGCACTCCACAAACTCCAGTGACGGGTAACATTAAGCTGTGACATCAGCCCTTAGGTAAAAAGTCTCTACCTTCTACATACCTTAAAGCTGTCAATGATATTAAATCTAATGAAATGAAAGTTAAACCTATTCTGATAACCCTATATTTGCAGAATGTTTAACCTGTCAACTAACACATATAGAAGAGAGAGAAAGAGACAAAAACCTACTAAAGTATCAGTAAACAAGAAATTTGTCAGCAGTTTATGCCTTTATTTGTATCACAGAAACTTAAAACTTATTCTTAAAAAGAAAGTGGAATATCAGCATGGGTGTAACCTTGCTTTTCCTTGAAACTCAATTCTGCTGAACACAAATCCTCAGATTATCTTTGCAGCTTTCTCCATGCTAGCAATCACATTTGTTCAATATAGCACTCTTCATGTTTTTCTTTTGCTTTTATAAAACAACAGATTATTCAGATACACACTAGCCTTTTAAACTAGTCTAACCATATATTAAAGCATCTTGCAAATTCCTCAAAATGCTGTTTCCTTGACATATTTCTTTAGCAGCACAATATTCAAATGTGACAAGGAACAAAGCTATTTGATGCAATGTACTGGTCCTATAGACAGATCCCCACTGGGCAGATGGTTATTTTTAATAGTCTGACCTAATTTCTTAGTCGTGATCCAGGGATAGCATGAAGCCCTGTGGAGGAACTGGTCTATTGTGTTCAAATAACAGGAGGGAACACTAAATATTCATAACAGCAATATTTGTTGGTCTGAGTCCAGTCTCTCATGCACAGCTGTGCTTCTTACAGAGTCATCACATGATATTAAGCCAAACTAACCATCTTTAGGAGCAGAGGAATACCTCTAGAAAGTGTGGGGGTGTTATGACTACAGATTATTTCAGATTTCCTTAGCAGTAGTATTTTCTCATTCTTATTAGGCCTGAGGGTAACCAAATTCTGTTTTCTTCTTCTTTCCTTCACATCTTTCTCCAGTCCTCTTTCCCTCAGATACACTTCCATTTTGCATTTGTTCCTCTTTCTAGAACTACTAAGGCCAGAGATGGGTAGCAAATCTTAGTGAAAGGAAAAAATGCAGGCAACAGATTTAAAAGAAATAAATAGTACTTCTGTTCCCATTGATTTAAGTGAAGTCTTTCCTAGTTTTCACCAAAACTGAGAGAATCTAGACCACAACAAAAAAGTGCTCAGAGGCTGTTATTCCTGCACAAAACAGCAGACATGCCTAAAAAAACTAGCTGGTGAAAATAAATTTGATATAATACTGGCTACATTTGACCCAAATTCTGTTCTTGTATTCATCAGCTCTGCACAGACGTGGGTGAGAACTGCATTTGAATCATAACTTGTATTCTTTTCCTCCAAAAATTCTACAGTAAGGTCAAAAGCAACACTCTATTGTCAGTTGTGTGTTAAATGAAACAGACATTTACAGACTCTGTCATCAAAGGTAAGCTGCAACCAGCTTGGCTGGAGAGCCAGTAAACCACTACCATACTATGGTGCTCTGTTGGAAGTAGGGATAGTTCCTCCCAAAAGACCTATTCGAATGATCATGCAAGGCTTGATGGTCAGTTGGCCTTTAGCACTGTACTTAGCACCTTGTTTCGAAAATTGAACTTTAGCTGTTTTAAATTTTATTTAATTGTATATATACATATATTTTTTTTAGAAAAACAATATTCTAATCTCACGAAAATAGTTCAGGTGTTATGACTGATCTTACTAATATTCACCTTAAGTGAACCGATCACCGAAATTGAAACTCCGAGTAGGGCTCCTACATAGTCTCTCACATCTTAATACTCCATCATCTCATGAAGATGTGAAAATAAGGTTCAAGATGAACGTTTATATTGTGCAGCTAATGCATTCATCATTATTTTTAAACGAGTAATGCAAGTTTGTCATTTAACAGCAGTGCAATTGTGTGCTTTATCCTCTGGAGAATGCTACATGTCTATTTCAAGCACCTCCTACTTAAGTGCTAGGTTTAGAGAGAGAGAGCAAGAGTAAGCTATAGGAAAATGCAGTCGATGAGACACTCTCTATTTATTGAAAGAAACATTTTAAGATGTCTGCACATGTTCACCCATAAATAATAACAATAGCAGAAAATGCATTCTCTCCTCCAACACACCAATTGTGCATCCTTTCTAGGACACTCAAAAGAGGGCACACATTGAGAGACCTGGAAACACAGCTGTCCTCGCTGTACCATATTCAAGACCTTGCAGACTTGAATGAGAATGGGCAGCAAGTGAAATCGTTTGCATGAAAAGCCATTTCTCAGAGATTTTCCTGTGAGAAGCTAAAGGGCTTTATGTTAACAGACATATTATGCTTGCAGTTAGTAGCCATAATGTTAACAGGCATGTAACAATTAGCTGATTTTCAGTGTAAGAATAGTCACCATGGATATATCCTAAGAGCCTAGAAATCTTCAAGAAGAAAAAAAGCAGGCTGTATGGCTTATAAAATATATTAGCCTGGAGACTTCGAGAGGGAGGTTATAAACAATTTGAATTTTTCTGTTATCTTGTCAAATAAACACAAGCCACTTACGTGATGCATTTTCTGTTAGTACTATAACCCATTCATTAACTGTGGGTGGTCTTTCCAATATCTAAGTGTATTTTTTTTTTACCAGCTTGAGACATTTTCTTCTCCTTTGTGATTTTGGTTTATACCTATTATTATTGTTTGATTTATATAGCATTGCTCACAATTCATGGTGATTCAAGAAATTCAACTGAATCAAACTAAAAGGCAAGAAACTTCAATTATTCATAAAACAGAGAAGTCTTTAGTGCAGGCTCCATGATGGGAAGTGAATACCTTCAGGCGTAGATTTTCAGGGAAAGGTCACAAATGGTTTTCTCTTCAGAACTGTTGATCATCGAATCTCATTGAGGACAATGGGAACCGCAAGTATCCAGCAGTACGCAAAACTAGAACATATGTATGTCAACACTCAGAAATAAGAGGAGGAGAAAAACACTATCAAAGCATAGATCATGTAAGAAAAAGCAACAGTGGAGAACATACACAACCCATGTCCTGAAGAGCAAAGGTGCCGAGATCTGAAAAGTCAATGGTTTGCTTTGAATGTAAATCTCACTTTCAAGGAAAACTCCTGAAATGTAGCAGGAAAAAAGTACCCAATCACTGGCTAACCTGAAAGATCAAGAAATATTAATTTTGGACCAACCCAAAAAGAAAATTTTGGACTTTCTCACAGAAATGTCTCACTCCTCCACTGCTTTTGTATTGTGTTTGCCACCAAAGATATCACTTGCCCCCAAAGCATATAACACTACCTGGCTTGGAGGTAGATGGCCTTTTAAAATGGAACATTTCCAAATGAAATGTTTTGAAATGAAAACTGTTTAGCCTTCTTAATTAAGAAAAGGCTGAATTATTGTAGACACAGCACTAATTTGCCAACAGGTTCTATTAACTTAAAAAGCATTTTACAAAAATTTCATCCAATTATGACAGAAAACATTTGGGGATCTTCAGCTTAAATATAGTCTAAAACGAGGTAAGTATCAGTACTGAAACCGTGGATTTCAAACAGATATAACTTATTTTTTCCCTGTTGCTTTAAAGCTATGTCAACCAGCCTGATAAACCACATCCTCACCACTTCTGACCAATTTTGTAACCAGTTCATACATTGTTTTGTAAGAACCCTGGCATCTTTTAGTCTGGCTCCTGCCTTCTGCATGTTTTTTTGTCCTGTTCTGTTTTAACTTAAATTATGTTTCCTGATTGTAAAGGCTGGGTACAGTGGGATCTGGTGCCTTTTGTACCACCAGCATAAAGATAGAAATAATCATTCATTATATCTTTAATAAATATATTTATTTGGTATGCAAAGCTCAATAAGATTGTATACTGTGAGGTATTTTTAATTCTCTGCTGTTCATTCTCAGCTCTACTAAGCCTTTATCTACATAAGCAACATACTACTCCTCCTTCTGCATTTTAAATGCTGTCAAAGGCAAGGGTAAAAAATGTTGCATTCCTATAACGTACATTCCCCTTTTCTTTTTTTTAGAAGACTAGCTGAACCACAAAGCCCTGACTGTGATAAATGTTCTGTGCTAATCAACACAACAAAACAAAGCAAAAAACTCTAAAAGAGAGATATGGAGACAACTAAGAGACAATGACCATTTGTCTTGACAGCAGGATAACACATCATAAAACACATATTTGATATGTAAAACAGGATTTCTTGAAGATGTGTTTTTTCATGGCCTGAAGCATTCTCTGTTCATTGTATCAAAATATTTTAAAGATACATGAAATACTAACTTGCAGTATTTTTGATTCACTTGGAACTCCTCGATACAAATTTTCTATTTCAGTTAGGATTCTGATGAGTCCAGTTTGTTGTTCAGTCAAACACTAACTAGTGGCTTTTATTATGCAGCAGACAATGAATGTGAATACTCAATGAATGTGCCTGACTAGCTTCTTAGGAAGGTAAGGTGCTTTGATAATTTTTTAAGAGTGGTTCTTGGAAATATTAAATTTTCTTGGTTGCCTGAATTTTTAATCTTAATACTGTGCTGATCTGCTGAAGAAGGATGAGGTTCCTCTTTCTGTGGTTCTAAAATAGCCAATAGGTTAATTTTAAATAAAAAGTATCCTTTTCAGGTAGGTAGTGGGAGGAGATGGCAGAACAGGTAAATCACAAGGAACTATTCCCCTACTAATTTGTATTGGCCTTGTTACCTTGTGAAGAAGTACACAGATTGCCTTTGTTGATTTGAAATTGTCTGCCTCACATCATTTTCTTTCTGCATACCTGGACTGCACACAGCTTTAGGAAGCTTTAATGTAAGTGGCTATCTATCTTAAATACTTTAGGGATGAGGTTATTGGCTAGATTTGAAGGTGGCTGGAATTTGCATTGTAAACAATAACATGCCCATCTTGGGCCATCCACAGAAATGATGAGCTTAGTCTGTTCTCTACCAGAGCCTACTTAGGGCTTTATAGCAAGTGGTGCAGAGCTGATGCACTCCAGAATACTTCCACAGATGCATGTTTTCAGTGTAGCATACTCCTCAACTATAATTTGACCAACTTTAGAGGTCTGGAATGATCCCATACCTTACCATTTCCCTTTTGCCTGCAGCTGTTGCATGCAGCTATTCCCTAGCTACGCTGTGGCAGAAATAAGGGAAGAAAGTTGTTATAGAAGTCCTGTTCTTGAATACCAGTCAGGCAATCAGGCACAGTCTAGCCAGTGAAAAGGGGAAAAAATCTAGAAGAGACTTGAGCCAGAAACTGTATTTATATACCTAATCAGCTCAAAATAACTGTGTTGGGAAGGGTTTGGACTTTATATGGCAGGATTTCAGTAACGCTGTAAAACTATTGAAGCTGTCATGTCAGTGTATTGTTCTATTTACCCAAAAACAAACACTAGGGCAATTTTTTTTCTGTAGGGAAAATGGTATAAACCTAGATTGTAGAAATGTCTATTCCTTCTTACTTTGTTGTCTTGGAGAGGAATGTCCTCCCTTATTCGGTATTTGATTTCCTATTTGGCCATTTGCCTGCCTGCAGATACTTTCTAAAGGAAATTTTCTTCTCTACCTTGGAAAGTTTGTACTACTTAATTGTTCTTGATTAGTATCAAGAAGTACCAGTTGCAAAGCTCCACCTCAACAGAAAATACAAGTATATGCTTGTGTATTACTTACTCTGGCAAAACAAAAATATATGCTAAAAATTACCCATTTTTAAGCACTCTATGGACAACAGAAACTCAGAGCTGCAGGCACACTCTCCTCTTTCTAACTCCCCAAATCTCAGAGATATACTCTTTCCCCCAGGGTGACGACTGCAAGGTCGGACCAAGCAGAGAGGCAGGCCCTGGGTGCCCCAGGCCACCCCAGCTGCATCCTCATGGGGCAGAAGGAGAGAGAAGAAGGTGGTGGGGCAGGAACCTGGGTGTCCAGTTCCTTGACCGCCAGGCACCTCCACCTCTCCTCCAATCCCCCTTTACAGCCGCCTCCTCAGTAGACCTAGCTGGAGCCATGAATGAAAAGCCATCAGGGGAGTCCTTTATATTTCCTTTTGTGTGAAAGCAGTCTGCACACTTACAAGGCGATGCTTACCATCAAGCATAAGGATTCAGCTGTGCTAGAAGTGAAGGGGAATGGTGAGTGGGAGCCATTGCCAGAGCTACAGGGTTGCCTCCAGGAAAGAGATATTTGGAAAAAGAGGAGGCCTTTTTGAGTGAGAGGAAAGCAATGTCTATCAGGAAGTACCAGGAAAGGTTGTTTTTATATAAGGCAAATTTCTGCCCTAAAGACTTTCTTGGAGTTCTTGTAACTGTTTCAACCTGCTCAGAATATCTAGTAACCCTAATTTAGATGGTAGTTACCTGTGGATATTGCCCTCATCCCAGCTCAGCCAGGATCAAATTCTCTTTAACTGTTAATTTATCTGTAATTTTCACAAGCCTCACTTTCATTCCCTTTAGATACAAGCCTCAGTGAGAAGCATTATATTATAATCATCCTGTTTTTTTAACAATTTGAAAATCTTTAAGTAATAATCAAATGATCCTAACCTTTTTCCCCTAAATTATATTCTTTTATAAGTAAAGTTATCAATAGTTCCTGCTGCTATACACAAAATAAAGCAAGAATATGGAAAAAAGTCTCTGCTGGATGTAAAACTGCACTAAGAATCAGCCATGCCTAGTTGTATTAAATAGGGAAGTTAGAAAACTCCTGTTGCTAATAGCAGCAGAGCTGAGTTTGACTCGTTCTCCCCCCCACCCACCTCCATCGTATCTAATAGCATATTTTTCGACCATAACTATTACTGCTGCAGGTAACTCAATTTCTTCTATGCAATATAATTATCACTGGAGGAAACAAGAGGGGAAAGGTACCATTCTATCTAATTTTCTATGACTTCCTCATCCAGAACTTATACCTTCCCACCCCCTAAGCACAATGCAGCACATTTTATTTTGTGCCACTGCTCTGGTCATAAGGCTCATTTTTTTCATACCTCTCTCTTCTGTAAGCATGGTATATAAATCACAGCAGAGTTGATAACAGCATGTGACTGACAATCTTGCTTGATAGACAATCTGTGATCCTTTCAGCCTTTTACTAATAAGCTCATTAGGATAGAAGGTCTGAAAATACTTTCTAGGATATAGCAATGAACCTCAGCAAATTCAGTGCATGTCTGACCACTCAAACTTTAGAGAATCAATCTTTCTTCAATCAAAACTTTGTCAGGTTCTGCTGAATGTCTTCTGAAGGTTACCGTGGGTTTTTTTTTTTTTCTTTTCATCTTCTTTCTTTCTTTTTAATACAGGTTTCTTAGCAAACCCAACAAGCTTCCAAACTATCTAGGTCAAGGTGAAATGGTTTTGAACACGATTTTTTTTTCTTTCCCAAGTTCAGCTTTTGAAAATCATTTAAAGGTTTTTGCTTTTTTTTTTTTTTATTACGACCTTGGTTAGAATGAACTTTTCAGTAAGCACTATTTTTAAAAAGAGCCTAAAGGTACCTACAGTCCATTGACACTGGCATTTAGACTGAGTTTTCCAAAATGCAAATGTGCAACTACTTGAAGAGTACCTAAAAATGTTATTTCATAATTCCTCTTCATATCCTGATCCCAGTTAGACAATTATAAAAATCCTGCTTAGCACATATGTGCACATTTTGAGGCCTAAAAAATTAATCTGAAAAAATGACTCTATAAAATATCACTGACAGAATAAGTGGTTCTGAAGAATTCTATCTGCCATAGTAAGAAAAATAGGCAGTTAGCACACCAGTAATCTGGTAAATATCTTAAAAGTGATCTCTTTCTGGACTAATGAGTATCTTTACATGACTAAAATGATTGAAAATGTATTGATTGAACAATATTTAAGTGACAGAAACTGATAAAGTGTTCCAGGAAATAGGGCAGTTTAGTTCTGGGGGAGATTTCTTCCTATACCATAGAGAACTAAATCACTGAGCCATACATAGGATCTGCAGCATGCAGGACTGCACTCTCTATTTCCGGTCCTACATATCTCTGTAATGCCCCTGCATGTGGCTAAGAACTTACTGTCTTTCCTTCTTGTGAGCTACAACAGATATTTTGTTTTGTTAGCCAAGAATACCCCATAGATATGGACCTCCCATCCAATAACTCAAAAGCAGTATAAAGGAAATACAAAAATATAGAAGAAAAGGTTATCTTCTATCTTCGCACACTTTATCTGTCTGTATTTTTTCGGACTGCTCTGTAGTTCCATCTGTCAATTTAATTCTTTTTTTTTATTCATTCTTCATTCCCACTCTATTATTTTTGTTAAGCTATCTTTGTTAATGCTTGTACTCTCCTCCACACTGTCTTGAATCTGCTTTTTCAAATTCATCTCCTGATTCTCGCAGTTCCTCCTTTCTCTTAGCTTTGACATCTTCCTTTTTTTCTACAGTTTTTAGCTTATGTTTCTCCTTTCTTTGCTTTTCCATAAAAAAAGAAAAAAACTCTCCCTTTTACTGGGTTTTCCTTTTTGTTCTACTTCTGGTCTTTTGCTTTCTGAGCTTTCCTCTTCTTCTAGACCCTTTCACTTTCACTGAGCACTTCAGCCTCTCTTTCGTATTAACTGTCCCTCTACTCTTCTAACCCTATTCTTTTCTACCTCAGAAGATTCCCTTCTTTCAGCCACAATGTGAGCTGCAGTTGAATAACAATTATGAGTAGAAAGAGAGTCACCGTTTTTGGTAGCAAAACTACACAGTGTTAGTAGGTTGCTGTAAAGAACAATAACTGTCAAGCTGTCAATCTGTAGCACTAACAAATCAATGTACATGGCCAAAGTAAAGCATTAGACAACAGCCTGCCTCAGGCAACACTTACAGATGCCAGGATTAGACTGAGACATCTTGACCGATGATGGGGATGTATATGCCACTCTTTTTTTCCCCCTTTCTAATTCCTTCTCCTATTTACCTCCCAGACTCTTTCTACTTCAGAGCAAGGGCCTGTTAAAAAGCAGTAGCACTAAATGACGCTTCTTTCAACTGTGTCACCTGAAAGCTATTTACCTCATTCCTTCTTATAAAACAGTGACATAAAGATGATCTACCCTGGCATTACATTAAGGGTAAATAGGAGCTGAATACATAAGTCCAAGGGAGCAATGCAGAATGCTTTTGCTGCCATGGTCACCTAAAGCCTAACAGCAAAATTCTCTGTACATATCAGCTTAAGCAGCTACACATATCCTGACATCAGGACCTTCCTCTTTCCATTGATTGCTGGGATACAGACTCAGAACCTCGTAGGAGCTCTCTTTGTCTGATTGACCTTCAGTTATTTGTTGCACAATGGCCCATTTTAAGCAAGCAGATGGAACTGGTTGCCTTTGTAGAAAGCAAGAGAGGGATCTGATTGCTCTTAGGACCTGGTTACCCACTGTCTGTGCAAGAATGTGTGCTGTGTTTTTTGTTTGTTTGTTTGTTTGTTTGTTTCTTTTTCTGCTCCTCTCTAACTCCAAGTCTCAAGGAGGAAGCCATTCAAAGGCACCACCCCCTCACATCACTCATTCACTCAGCTATGCTGCCCAAGGCAATCACCTAATTATTTGCTTCCAGAGAGTAAGATTCAGAATACCTACTTTAGCATATAAAATGTAAAAATCAAGGGACATCCTAAATCTTGTAAGAAGCACAAAGTCTATTCTGGAGGGAACTTACTCTTAGGACAATTCTCCAGAGAACCATGGGGCTCTGGAGAGCCTAGAGGCAGCTAGTAAGTGTCACTATCTCAAATGCTGTGCTTCACAGAAGAATGGAGTACGGTCAAAACCTGAGGCTTAGCATTTGTTTTTGGCTAGTTCTGTGTTAGACTCTGTTCAGAGATTTTTTTTTTCTTTCCTTCAAATCAAGATATCCTCACCTATATCCCCCTCACACAGGAATCCACTTAGCACCTCTGAATTGCTGAATTCCTGCATTCTTTATTTTCACTTCATGTAGCACCTGTAGTAGAGTGGCCTACCTAAGTGGTCTAAGAATTTCCCTAAATCACCAATGGATCAGTTTATTTTATGATGAGAATAAAAGGAATTCTCATCAATATCTGCAGTCAGTAAAAGTTTAAGTGTTTTGGGAATTTGCTTGGATGAGAGCATGCAAATTAATTACTGGAGCAATATTACCTCATCATGTATGTATTTTTAACATTTTACAAAATAAATTCTGGTAATTGGAAAAGAAGGGCAGCTGCTGGAAGAGAGGAGAACATAACCCTTCCCTGGCCCAGCCATGCACTTATCTACAAGAAACTACTGTTCTTGCTAGGTGCAGGAAATTGTGTATTATTCTGCCTCATTCCTACTCTTATTTTAAGCCTGTGGGTGAGACACACTTAATTTCTTTGTTAATTACTAATAACAAGTATTCTCTTGATATGAGGATATTATAGTGTCCTGTTTTGCCAAAATGTAAATTGAACTTAATTTAAAAATCTCTGATTAATCATGCATTTTTAGAATGTTGTTGTGTATTTCCTTTTAATGCACATTAGTATATATTACTAATTATGCTTACCTAAAAACTAGATACTATAATAGGATGCACAAAGTGCAAACAAGTTACTGATAAAATCTCTTACAGGTCATACAAAACCAATCTTATGCCAATTAATTAAAGTTCATAAATTGCAAGCAGAGGAAATAACTTGATTGGAATGATAAAACTGGAACAAAGACAAGAAGCACAAATAAACACTATCAGGAGGATCTATTACTAAACTGTGTCTCATTGAAACACAGTTAAAAAGTCTACTTACTCTTGCAAATGTTAATATATATCAAACAGAAGATATAACACTGTTGCAGTCAGCAGTCAGGAAGTCTCTAATGTGACTGATGACTTGTGAGCTTCTCTACAGTTTTAATGGTTCATCCCCATTCTGATGTATGACCCAGCAATTAAAACTTCTTCAGAAGAGATGGTCCCACTCACATCCAATTTCATAGCACGAGTGTTGGCATACTAAAGAAGTCACTAAGGAAAGCTTCTATTCTTCTAAGTTACAGCACATGTGAATCTGGGCATAAAATGAAAGACGCCAGCTGAGAGCTTATGGGTCAGACTTAGCAGGCAGACCAACATTGTGGTGCATGTCTTCTAAAGACAGCCTGATTGGTAAGAAGTAGATAAGGCCTTCTTCATAGCCAGAATAAGGCTCGTGCTCACAAGTCCTGGTCCTCATGGGGGATTTTTACCACCCTGATATCTGCTGGAGGGACAACACAGCAGGGCACAAGCAATCCAGGATGTTTCTGGAGTGCATCAGTGATAACTTCATAACACAGGTAATCCAGCTGCCGACAAGGGGAGGTGCTCTGCTAGACTCATACTTACAAACAAGGAAGAACTCATCAGATATGTAAAGGTCAGGGGCAGCCTTGGCTGCAGTGACCATGAAATGGTGGAGTTCAGGATCATGAGAGGAGGGAACAAGGCAAAAAGTAGGATCACAGCCCTGGACTTCGGGAGAGTACACTCTGGCCTGTTCAGCAATCTAATTTAAAGAATCCTAAGGGATACAACCCTGCAGAGAACAGGGGTCCAGGAGAGCTAGTTAATTTTCAAGGATCACCTTCTCCAAGCTGAAGAATGGTCCATCCCAACAAGCAGGAAATCAAGGAAAGGCAGCAGGAGACCTGCATGGATGAACAAGGAACTCCTGAGAAAACCAAAAGATAACAAGTCAGTATACAAGAGGTGGAAGTGGGGACAGGTGACCTGAGAGGAATATAAAGAAACGATATGAGCATGCAGGGATGACATTAGGAAAGCCAAAGCCCTTCAGGGGTTGCATCTGGCGAGGCAAATGAAGGGCAACAAGAAAGGCTTCTACAGATATATTAACATCAAAAGGAAAATTAGTGAAAATGCGGGCCCACTCCTGAACAGCAGGGCACCTGGTGAAAAAAAGACACAGAAAAGTACTCAGTGCCATCTTTGCCTTGGAATTTTACTGATAAAATTTGCCTTCAGGGAGCCCAGATCCCTCAGATCAGTGGGAAAATCCAGAGCAATGAAGATTTACCTTTGGTGGAGGAGAATCAAGTTAGGAAACATCTGAACAAATTGAACATTCACAAGTCCATGGTACCTGATCAATACACCCATGAGCATTGAGAGGGCTGGCCAATGTCATTTGAAGGCCACTGGCAATTACCTTTGAAAGGCCATAGCAATCAGGGGAGGCTTCTGAGGACTGGAAGAGAGCAAATGTTACTCCTATCTTCAAGAAAAGCAGGAAGGAAGGTCTGGGTACTTACAGGCTGGTCAGCCTCACTTCAGTCCCTGGGGAGGTGATGGAACAAATCCTGGAAACCATTTCCAAACAGAAGAAAGACAAGAAGGTGATGGAGAGTAGTCACCATGGATTTATGAACAGCAACCAACTTGATAATCTACTACAATGAGATGACTGGCTTTGTGGATGATGGGAGACCAGTGGATATTTTTTATCTTGACTTTAGTAAGGCTTTTGACACTGTCTTCCATAACACCCTCACAGACAAACTAATGAAGTAGAGACTACTTCATGATAAGTTTACTATAGGTAGACAGGGAGGTGGAATGAAAACCAACTGAACTGCCAGGTTTAAAGGGTCATGATCAGTGGCATGAAATTCAGCTGGAGGCCACTCATCTGCAGTGTGCCCCAGGGGTCAATACTGGCTCAAACTATGTTTGACATCTTCATTAATGACCTGGATGATGGAACAGAGTGCACCCTCAGCAAGTTCGCAGATAATATAAAACTGGGAGGAGTGGCTGACACACTGGGTGGTTGTGCTGCCATTCAGAGGGACATTGACAGGCTGGAGAAATGGGCAAAGAAGTTCATGACATTCAATAAAGGAAAGTGCAAAGTCCTGCACCACAGGAGGAACAACCCCATGCACCACTAAAGGCTGTGGGGGCCAACAAGCTCAAGAGCACCTTTGCAGAAAAGGACCTTGGAGTCCTAGTGGACAAGTTGAACATGAGCCAGCAATGCACCCTTGTGGCGGAGAAGGCCAACGGTATCCTGCAGTGCATAAGGAAGAGCCTTGCCAGCAGGTCAAGGGAGGTGATCCTCCGCCTCTGCTCAGCACTGGTGAGGCCACACCTGGAGTTCTGGGTCCAGTGCTGAGCTCCCCAGTAAAAGAAAGGTATGCAGCTACTGGAGCAAGTGCAGCAAAGGACCACTAAGATGATTAAGGGGCTGGAGCATCTCACACAAAGAAAGGCTGAAAGAGCTGGGACAGTTCAAGCTGGAGGAGAGAAGTCTTAGGGAGGATCTTATCAATGTTTATAAATATCTGATAGGAGTGTGTAAAAAAGATGAAGCCACACTCTTCTCGGTGGTGCCTAGTGACAGGACAAGAGCGATGGACACTAACTGAAATGCAGGAAATTCCATTTAAACATAAGAAAAAACTTTTTCACTGTCAGAACAGTCAAACACTAGTACAGATTGCTAAGAGAGGCTCTGCATTCTCCATCCTTGGAGATATTCAAAACCCATTGGAACATGTTCCTGAGCAACCTGCTGTAGCTGACCCAGCTTTGAGCAGGAGGCTTGGACTAGATGATCTCCAGAGGTCCCTTCCAACCTCTGTCATTCTCTAATTCTGTGATTCTGTGATAAGAATTAAAACAGATGACCATTGTGTCATTTAGGCTATGACTTAATGTAGTTTCACACTCAGCATGCAGTATAAGCCAAGAACAAATATTTGCTTGGGTAAAAAAAGCGCTACTCTTTCAAGTTTGGAGAAAAATTTGCCTAATGAAACTAATTTGTGTTCATACAACTGGGGAAATTTTGATGTGAATAACAGTATCAATACAGAAACTAGAACCATTAGTGCCAACAAACCACTGAAAAATTAGACAAAAGTGAATAACTGTTGCCTGTATGCATGTGAAACAGGTTTGCGTATACACAATATACAATGGAATCATACAAATGTATGCAAACAACACTTTCCTAGCTGGGCCATCCAGTCCATAACTGCAGCTTCAGTGTTTACTGACATGAGGTACAGACACATGGGAGACTGCCTGATATTTATACAATGCTTTTATCAAGTTCTATATTGCTATAAATAGAGTATCTTGTACAGAATACATTACATATATAATAAGATCATGTACATAATAAATTACAGAGTCAACTGTGGCATTTTCTAATATTGAGGATCTAATTATTGCAAGCTTAATTGCATTCTTTTAGAACGGATGTGCATGGATATTTTCTACACTTCACACAGGTTAATTTAAAATTACATTAATATTAATATTATTAATATATTATATTAAGTATGTTAAAATTATATTAATCAGTGGTGGTTCAGAAAAGTGATGAGAAAGATGTAGCAGTAAAATTGGGATTGATTTCCCCAAATATGAGTAGCTATTTTTAAAAGTCAAATATAAGTTCTCAAAAAGCAAAGTAATCTATAGAATAGAAACACTTTTGAGAAAAAGAAGTGGAATCACAACTATTACTAAGAGCTGCTGGCAGTGTAATGAGCACATCATGAAAATGATAAAGGCATATGAGATTCCATTGCACAAGGAAGAAATTCAGGGTTTGCTCCAGCTCTAACAGTTCTGTTTTCACGCCAGAGAAACTGACACACAAGTGACGCCCCAATGCAGTAAGATAATACATTTGGATTTCATCTCAGTAGTTACTTTTTTTTTTTTTTTTTTTTTTTTTTTTACCCCAGTAACAACCAAAGTGCCTGAGATAAGTTCATCTGTGATGAATTCATTGGTGCAGCAACTCATGGGTCCAAAAGCACATCCATCTATAAATATTTTAAAAATAAAAATAACCTGAGGCAGAGGGAAAACATCTATTAAGATATGAAACAGGAGGCTTGATTCTGAATGAAAGAATTCATGGAGAATGACATTTCCAAAGAAAAATAGAAATTTGAGCACTGCAAGATGCAGGCACCAACAATGTGATAAGATCATTATTTTTTATGAGAGGCCAAGCACTTTGATCTAACCTAACACCTGTCTGTTAGGGTATTTTTATTACTAGTAAGAAGAAAAATCTGGGTTGTATGGCTTCAGAAAAAATCCACTTCCAAAAGGTGGTAGATTTAGTAGTTTATCTAAACAGGTCAATGCTTTTAGTATTGTAGTTTTGAAGAGCAAATCAAAGGGTCCAATGTGAATTGGTTTAAATTAGACCCTAATTAACACAGTGGAACAACACACATTTCCAGATTACTAAAGTGCCTGAAAGCTTAATTTCAAATAAGATCTTAGGTATTTGAAATATGATTCAGGGAGATTATTTTTACGGGCATTTGGGAAGATATTTTCTTTCTTTGTTCTTTTGTTTGTACATGCTCTCTTTGTAGAATAGAAAAAAACATACTGAAGAAATGATATAAAACTACAAAATCAGTATTTAGAATAATGTTACAGAGCTAATTTCCTGCTGGTTTAACTCTAATGGGGTGGCCTGAACTATCACATTAGGGAAATAGACTCTTTGTTTATAGTCTTCTATCAATGGGATTTACATTTCTGAAATCTTCCCATTGAAATAAAGGACTGCAAGAAATGTTTTAAATTAAGCACAGATAAAGAAAATCCAGAGTTAATGCTGCATCACTGATACTGTTCTTAATGTGTTCCCCTGTGCCTAGGCGTTGCTGCAGCCCCAGTAATTCTTGCAGCATTGCCAATTTTCTGAGTTTATGAAAAGTGAAGACACAAGGGGATGAGTTAAGCATACAGGGACAACCCTGCTCTGAATTTCCGTGCTTTAGCTGCCTCAAATGACAGCCATAACAATATACAAGCAGTTTAACACTGTCAGTGTGGGATTTGGGCAGCAGGCTTAGTTTACTGTTGACAAATACAGTACTTGAGCCTGAACCAACTATCCTGGGATACAACATGGTATAAAAGGTTGTTGACTAGAAACTTTGAATAATTCATTGCATATGCTCTCTTTTCAGTGAGCTAGTAAGTCCCATTTTAGATCAAGCTTCCCAGTATGGCAGGATGTTGTCACCTAGGATGATTGGAAACATTTTTGCTACTCTCTTAGTCTGAATTGAGATCTAAAGAGAAGTTCAAAGGGCCAGAGCTGACAAGGATATTCTCTCATAATAATTCTAGCAGTATGAAATTCACGTAGGTGGCCGCAGGAGAAAAGAAACAAACCTTGTTTTATAGCAAAATAAAGAGACTAGAAATGCTTTGCAGTTTTTCGGTGATAGCTGTGTTCAGCGCTTGCGCTGAACTGGGAAGAAATTATGTGGTATGAATGGGACAGAGCTCTGATGCTGGCGGGAGGGTTGGTATCCGGAAGCAGTTCTCTCTTTGCAGCCTACTTGTGCTTTTCAGTGTGGTTGTCTCACAAGCATGCCATGAAGTGTGGGCGTATGGTAATTTTGAAGAAGAAGAGGGGGTCCATAAGTACTTCTAATACCAATAATGGATATTCCTAATAAGAAAAAAGTCCTAAAAATACAGTGGCAGCTCTCTTCTTTTCTCTTGCAGAACAACCTTACCATTCACCACAGCTATCAATAGAATAATTAGGCAGGATTCGGGAGCATAAGTATTCATTCAATGGCAAGCTGTCTTTCTATTCCTCTTCCCACAAATCTACTACAAGTTAATATGTGATTATTTTTTAATCTCTTTAACTGATAAAGCATGTTAATGTAACATCTGACATAACAGCAGAATACGAAATGTTGTCTTCACATTTCATGGTCCCTAAATTTTTAAGCTTTTCACTAGAAGTTACTCTGTTAAAAAACACTTTTTTTTCTCATAGCAGTATTTTCAAGATGGGCCTTTAAATTTGGCAGAGTCAGGTAGCTACCTCCCTGAAACAGCTATTTTTAAAAAAGCCTATTTTAAAAAGCCCTCTTATTTTAGATGGAAAGAATTTATAAGTTTTTGTATGATTTTCCTGTCCTTTTTATTTTTATTGATTTTGAAGTATAGTTTTATATTCTTATATCTAGGCTTTGGGGTGTGTTTATTAGCTATAGCAGAACTGTTAACAATATTTTGGGAAGTTTTTCTTTGAGATTCTTTGCTGCGTTTTTTTTTTCTTAGAAGTTTATAATTTCATATCCATTTCTTCTGTTGCCAGATGTTAATTACAGCACTTGGTTTGACCAAAAGAAAATATCAGACTAAAATATCTATCTACGGACAATGTCTGGCATAAAATGTTGTTGCCCAAGATGAAGCATAATTCATTGTAGCTATTCAGTAAAATGATGTGCCTGTTTAAATGAAACTTAACAATATAGCAGAATGTTGTCACCTAAAATGATGGGATAACTCTTTTACTTGTTCCATTCCTAATTATCTTGTGAAGGAAATTCAAAAGGCATAAGCTGCTGAGAACACTCTCTAAAATGATGCTGTATATCACTTTAAATTATATTTAGAAGGATGGTCTACAGAAAAGTAGAAAAGCTTGAATTTACTTTCTAGAAATATCAGTAGTTAATTCATCCTAAGATTCACCCAACTTTTCAATTACTCTGAAAGCCGAAGAACTATCTCCATGTAGCATACTGGTAGTTCACAGACAAAGGCAGAAGTTTGTGAGTAAATGCCTTCTATAAGCCATTTGAAAAATCATGGAGGTAAAATGAGGACTAAAATCACTGAAATCCTATCCCTTAAGAATAGTCAACAAAAGTTCTCTATAGGATAATAAATGCAAGCCAAATAATTACTTAGGCTAATACTAACAGCTTCCCTCTTCTTCAAACAGACACCTTTCTTCTGCAAAACAAACTATGACAAGTATAAGTTTAAAAGCAGGATACATACTCTATCATAGTTTGATGGCTGCCCTCCTAGTTTTCGGGAACAAATCCATCTGACCATGAGTGAACTACTTTAACATAATTTGTCGGGCTGCGAAGAGGGAAGAGGGCAGTTATCTTCAGCCGGTAAGTCTCACAGCCCATGCTACGTGTTGTAGCAATGACAAACGCGTGAGATTCCAGTGTGAGTGTCTGCAGCAGCGGAAGGTAATTAGCAGATCCCCATAAAACACTCTAATGAAAGCCCCCTTCTGCATTTTTACACCTGTTGGACACTATTCCAGTGAAGCTCGTCTGCCACCAGAGTGCTGATCAAGTGCACCACAGAGGCATAGAAAATGTGTTTCAGTTATCTCCATATACGTGGTGAAACCATACAAATGGGAGGAAGGCATCTGTGAAATATTCAGCATCTGCTGCTTTCCAGAACAACTGGTTGTTTTAAATTTTTGATAGACATTCTTTGTGCCCACATAATGATGTACAAAAGATAAACCATGTATGAAAATATTTACAAGAGCAATGCAAATCTCTGAAGAAAAAACAGAGAGCTATCTTTATGAGCCACAGTTTTGCAAGTAAACAAATGTGAATGATAGCTTTCAAAACCTCCCATGCACTACAGTGTTTCAGTATTTCCTTCCTAAAGACTGATATGTGGTCTGCATTCTACATGTATTTTTATCTATTCACTGAATTCAATAGCAAAAGTGGGATAAAAAAAGTCTACTGCTAGCTAGGTCACAGTAAGAAGTGCTTCTGCAACACCCCTAACTCTTTATCAGTTTCTCTTGGCCAGACTCCTCTGCAAAATGTGACAAGACTAAGCCTGTCCCTCCTAGGCAAAATATTTAACTGAAGATGGGTGACTAAAGGTGAAAGAGAATTTGTTCTCAATTATTGTTAAATCACTGTTGTGTGCATCTTGACCTCTTCTGTATATTTGGTTCTGACCTTGAATGTTTGTACTTATGTTTGCTTTCTATATCTCTATAAATTCTATGTACTCTACTCCTGTTCCTGTTTGTGTACAGCATCCTGCATATAAAGCATCTTTCAGTGCTGCTTTTAAGAAAATAATGAGTCTAACATCTGTTATTTTGTGGTCCCCAAGTTGAAAAATGGATCATTGTGGACCTGTTTGTTCTTTCATGTATGACATACTTGTGATTTTACAACAACCATCATTTAAATCACCATTTGGAAGTAGAAATCTGACCTTGCCTATTTCAAGCTAGAGAGCTGAGTCTTTCAGAAGGGAGCTGCAGAGAACTAGTATCTTCTGTGGGCTGAGCACAGCGAGGGGTGTGTTAGACACTTACTACAATGTTAGACTTTTAGCCATAAAAGCAAGTCATACTCAGAATGGAAAGTGGCAACCACGACAATGACTATTATGATCGTGGAGGCAGGTGTTGGAATTTTCCCAGGGAAAACTGAGTGAAATCTTGCCCTCATTAGCATCAGCAGGAAAACTCCCTTTGGCTGTAGCAGACTTGGGACTTCATCTGCTGCATCCTGCACAAATGAGCTCTTTCTGTGCCTCCAGACTGCGTCCTCAGAAGCTCGTAGAGTTATTTGTGTTATTTGTACTCTCAAATACTTTGACTTAAGGAGCAGAATTTTAAAATTTTAGTCCATCATGTATTTAAAACTCCACCTGAAGCGAACATCTGGGATTCTCGGCAACATTGTTTCAAAGATATAGTAAAAGCCCTAAAGCCCAGCATTTCATGCTCCTAGCTCCCCCCCACCCCTGTTCCCAAAAAAGCTCACTTGTTTATAACACGGCAATTTTTAAGCTACACTTTCTTACTTTCTTACCCACTATCAAATAAAAAGCCATTGTAAATTTTATTGTAGTGCTCCTAAACCTGACATTGCAATATGTAAGGTACCCTCATAGTTCTCTACTTTATATATTATTTTTATGGTGAGAATTAAGGATTTTATGAGGCTGTAATTTCTGACATTACCATCTATTCCTGGGAACTCAGTGTTATCCCTGGTATAGAGAAGAGAAGCTACCGCTTTTCAAGGTCAACTGAACATCTCAAATTAGGAAGGAGAAATGTTGAAAACCTCCTCCACCTTCTGCCCTAATTGAAAATATTTTCACAATAAAATGGCAAACAAATAAATGTAAAGTTAACATTTACTTGTGGACTGTAAACCTAAAAAAGCAGGTGCACTTCTATAGCTGTGCAGAGCTCCTCTGAAGTGACAGGTTGCCAAATGATTTGCTCTGAAACAGCAAAGATATGACAAAGATAGTCTTATGCAAGAGAAGGTCTCCCAAAGCAAGTCTCCCCATATGTGTGTGCAATAGATGTTTGTAACGCTGTCAGTCTACATGCATTCCCCTGGCACACGGGTTCGGCACTTCGGCTCACAAAGCAAACTATGCCTGAAATGTCCTCTCACTTTGTTGTCACGCTTCTCCATACTGCAGGATCCCCAGTGAAGACCCATTCTCAATAACAGAAGTAATAGTGATCTTTCTATAAAACTTCATGCTGGAAAAGATCATTAGGGTCACATAGTCTGATCTAATGGCAATAGCTCTATTGGAAAATCATCATCAGTGATAATGTCTCCTAAAGCTACATAACTAATTACTTTTGATTTATAGAATGTACTTATCCCACTGTTTGCTATGTGCTTAATAGTCAAACTGGTCATCAGCAAGTCTTGTTGCAGAAGGGGATAACTAGAACTTCTGTTTTATTTCAATACATGCTACTCTTAGAAATACATATATAAATCAAACAATCAGCCCTCAAGCTCTGCCCACCTATTAATTCCATTAAAGAAACAAAATCATTTGTGGAACATGGAATTTAGACAACAGATTCCTTCAGTTGCTTGCAGGCTACAGTACTTTAAGAGCAAAAAAGTCGCAATTCTAACTTGCTTGTGTATATGTGGATGCTTAAATAGAATAGGAGAGGTAGTCAGCACAATTTTCTTTCTTAATAAAGAATGTATTGCAATGAGAAAGGTGATCTTTCAACCAATAGAAACTGTTTCTACTATCTTTATTCACCCTGACACTCACCATTCACAAAGTGATGCAACTTTCTTAATAAGAACTAATGATAGATTTTGTTATAGTAGCATTTTTCATTTGAGAAATGCAAAAGGCTTAATGTAGCAGCCATAAAATCAAAATTCTGCAATTTTTTGAAACTGTTTGCTGACTTTTAATGTGCCTTTGGCTTCATTTTTGTTTTATTTTGATTTTTAAAGAATACAAGCCCCTTCGAGAGAAATAGCACATGATTCTTTTTCTTTAAACTTGTATCAAAATAATTTTTAGCATGTGTCATATGTCAGTGTTATTAATTTCTCATATTTGTCCTAGAGGTCTATCTCTAATTTGCAATTCTGCTTTGTTCAAACAGCAACAAAATCAAAAGTAAGGCAAGACAAGGACACATTGACAACATAACTAGTGTACTACACCTATGAGTTTTGACATGTATTAGAACATGGACCACTTGGTCTTTTAGCAACAGCTCTAATCTGTTAGAGCAAGGTCTCATATCTTCACTCTTTGCAAAAGTCTAGCTGTGCTGTTTCTTCTGTGGAAATGAACTCTGAGACAGATTTCTGTACTGTGCATAAAGAATAACATAGCACAGAAACTGTCCAAAACATACTTTTACTTAGCATATAGACTTGCAGATATCAAATAGGTTGTTTCTGTCCTGTGGGATTTAGGTGTGCTTTCCAGATCTGTCCGTGGGAAAACTTGTGGGCTGCCTGAGATACTCTGTCTGCAGAATATCAGAAGACCATAGCCAAGGGGTGCACAGTAAAGTGTTGCAGCCCCACAGGACAGAATGAGAACCTTTTCTAACATGCAGTCGTACAGGCTATAAAATGCTGCCTTTTTAAGAGGTGTACTCAAACCAAAAGTTTGTATTTGAATAAATACAAAGCAAGTGTTATCTGAAACCAAACATGTATATTTTTACCTGTAAATAGGAATGTACTAGGCAAAACTCAGCCCTAAACTGGGAGTTAAACTTGGCTCTTTGACAGGAGGAACTTTTTAATAACTTTATAGGTACTGCTCACACATCAACATTTATTACTGAAAATCATAGGTGTAAAGTCCCAGGACTAATGCCTCACTTGTCTGTGCATCCCCACGGTTGCAAAACTGGAAACGAAAGCAGCTGGTTAGTTGTCCTTCCAAAGGCTGTAACTATTTCTGCATACAACATGTATTTCCTTTATTGTTTGTGAATATATTAAAAGTCAGGTCTTGTGGACTTTTATACCATAGTGAACTACAGTACTGACAGTTCTGGAGACTGCTGCCCTTTCTCTTTTACATATTATACAGCAGTATCACAAAGCTGTATGAAATACTTCAGAGGAGAGAAATTATGTGATATTCACCTCAGTAAACACTGAACTTTTGATTGAGTCTTCCACCTGGCAGCCTCACTCATCTGATTGTAACAGACTGTCTACAACATGGAACAAAACTTAATGCTATGGTAAATATGGCCCAAAGTTATTTTAGTAAATGTGGTTATGTTATCTGATCTTTACTGTGGTAAATCTGTACGTTGTAAAGCAAGGTCAGTGAGGTGAAGTTTTTATCTGGCCATTCACTACTCATTACTATTTTAATGAATGTATTATTAAGCTCTTTCTATTCCATCGTCAGTGTCATAGAATAATCAGTTCCTCTTTAATATTAAACACACAGGTGAGCACAGAGGATTAATATTTTTTGTTTAATAAAAGGCTTTTCCATGTTGCATGATAGCATTTTCAAATAAAAACAAATCATCTTAAAATAGCCTTTTCTAGAAGAGAATATTTTAATGAATTTTTTAAAACTTTTTAGTTGTTGCAAATTTCCTGTCAAATTAAAAATGAAGATATTTGCAAATTATTTGGATTTTGCCAGCTGTCATGATTCATAAATGATCCCACTTGCTCTGATGAGCACTCAAAAATAATGAAAAATATTATCAACTACAAAAGCATCGTAGTAAACATTTTTCTTTAATGAAATCTCAAACGCTGGCATATTTTACTTCTTGCATGAACTCATAAAATCTAGCATGTAATTAAGATATCTTAACATTTGTTTTTTCATTATGTTCCAGAATATAGTTTTTCTTAATTTATAGGCAAATTATAATGTGGGTTATCTCAATGTTAAATTTGAAGTAAAAACATGTAGGTATTACTGGAATGCCCATCTTTATGACAAGTGCAAGCACTAAATATAAATCTTTTGTGATCAAACCCTGAAATCCTCAGGCAGGCCCTGATTATACAGTACTTGGAAGGCAGTGAACAGTATGGTACAACGTGGAGCTACACTGCTCAAGGCAATGAAGCTCAGCGTTCTGCCTTTTGGTTTACTCTTGGAACATCTGTCCAGGCAAAATACACCTGAAGGCGAAGTACTTCACGATCTGCAGTTTTCTCCACTTTACACCTATCTTACTCCATGGATGTTAATTAAAGCTATTCCCAGCCTCCTCCTCCTCCCATCTTTGCAAATTTGTTTTTTTGTTGGTATAGTATTAAGAGACAGTCCTCATGGTTTGGGGAAGGTAGTCATCCTTTTATGGACCCTTGTCAGACTATACCCTGAGGAGCAACTTTGTGCTTTCCCATCCTTTACCAGCCATCCCACAACCACTGAGAAAATCCAGACCTCATTCTGACTTATCCCTTACACAGTTCAAACTGTCATTGAATCAATGGGATTTTTGCCTCAGTATGTATTTCCAGAACTTGTCTGATGTGTCTGATTTAGTCAGTTCAAAAGTTAGTTCATCATCATCTTCCCCCTTACTAGAAAAGAAATTCCTCTCTCTTTCCTTAATGTTGCATATTCAGTAATATTCAGTTCCAAAAGTCTGTAAATATTTGACTGTACAACCATGATGGCATTTCACTGATATCAGATAAAAATAGCAGAACTAAATGTTGAAGATAAATGCCTTCCAATACTGATTCAAATAAAGACTTTTTTTTTCTTCAGAATGACATATATAATACCAATCTGAAACTCAGTGCCTATTTTTCTAAGGACAAAGAAAAAGAGTTTGGATACAGATAAATCAAGGTCTAAAACACACACGTGCACCATCCTGGGAAATGAGTCTGGTTTTCATGAGAAAATAGACTATTATTGAGAAAACATCCAAAAATATTATTCTGCCCTTTCTCTTTCAGTTCCTTAAGATTCCACACATGATCCTTGAGGTCAAACTAGTTTGACGTAAGCTACTACGTACTACTTAGAGTAAGGCAGAGAGAGCAGAGTCTTGCACATACAAAAACACTATCCAGCTTTGAGTCAGAACAAGGAGTTTTGTGCAAAGAGCAATAATGCCAGAAGCCTTCCTTAGCTACCAAAGGTACAAGGAAAGAGAGAATTAACCTCCTTTCCTCCTCCTATGGAGCAGAGAGAACTTCTGATTTAGTTTCTTTCATGCTCTAGCAATTTGAAAGAGAGGTATTATTAAATTTAGTTTTCAGACCCTGGCATCCATCTGTGAATCAATAATTGTATGCAATTTCATAGCACTGTGCTCTCTGTCAGGGTGCTATGATCTGGTCATGTAAGGGAAATTTCTGGTTGTCATATTCACAAAAGTAAAGCTCGGATGATATTTTTGATTGCATGTTTATTATCTGCCAAGTTCAGAATGAGGTCAACAAAAATGTATGTGAATTACTGCCAAATTCAAATTCTATTTTTGGTAAAAATTCTTATTTTATTTCTTATTCTATTTCCTAATGAGATTTTAGGTTCAATTGTAAATTTAAGGAGAAGAAAAGTTCACTTTGGACAGAGCAAAATGTTTCAGACTTTCAAAGCAAAATGATTATTCCTTTCTTCCAGTATTTTCCTCATGAAGGGCCAAGCCAAAGTGATTTATTTTTCAGTTTAGCTTGCTACTGCAGTATCTACATATAATTTTCATAATTAAAAACCTCAACTACCAGACAAAAGATTGTGTTAAAATCCAGATTTTATTATTAATGGTCATTTCTATAATTTGTGTTTACAAAAAATGGTCTAAAAAGTTAAATGAATAAACTTAAACACACAAATACCTGAAGAGAATTAATCAAACCTTACAATTTTACAAAAATTACAAAGGTTCATTTTTAATTTAATAAATTCATGTGGAGGACTTCAAAAATCTCTGAGTAGCGGAGTAAGATTAACTACATGGTTCTCATCTTGATTCAGGTTACTGCTTGCCTGAATCAAAAATTGTTTCTTTTTTAGTGCAGGTTAAGTTCAAAATCTCATTTAGCATAACAATATCTATTTCTTTTGATACTTCATGATATAAAATAATGTGAGATTTGAGCTACTGAAGTCTAGGATGCAGACCAGCTAATTGCTGTGTCCTTGAGTTTAAGTGCAGAATTCCTCTCTGTTGTTAATGGCTCATGGAGATCCCACATAGGAGAGAAGTAGTAATTTCTATCTTTTATTGTTATATGAGTGCAATCTTCCTTGTGCTAAATGCCATAGTTAATGGCTAACATTTATAACAAAGCAGTTTATTCAGCAGCTGCAGAAGTAAATCCAGCCAAAAATAAAAAGCTGGATTTGTGTTGAAAGTGCTTAGCCAAGCCCCACACTTCACTTGGAGAGGTTCTTAAATGAAAGCCTGTTCAGGTGCATACAAATATTTGCCTACAGCAGCTGCTCTTCACTCTCAAGGGTGTAACGTGTAACTTATGCTTCCCCACATGTAATGCATGGCAGTTCTTTGACTGCATTTATAGTATCCTAATGGAAAGGCTTAAAAATCTGCAAGCCTCAGACCCCAGGAGCACAGAAGTTTCAAAGGTTAAAAACAATGCTGACATGTGCAAAGTCAGCGCTAAAGAAAATAAGCATGTCTCTCGTTCATGGATGCGTACTCAGGAAAATCGTTGTGATGTGGAAGTATACACCAATCCAAAATTTTATGGGCATTATAGCATAAGTAGATGTCATACGTTCAGTTTTCATATTTAGAAAATTCTGTTTGGAGAGCTTTTTAGTTTTGGTTTTGCTTTTTTTTCAGAAAGGCAGGATAGTTAAAATATACTGGCTCAGGTCTTTCCTCCATTCTGTCTGACTGAAATATCTTTCATGCTGTTCATTCAACACAAGGAAATCTTTGCATCAATTTCATAAGTCTTTGGAATGGGCCTTCTACATATAATGTTGTATTCTTTCCATTTTTGGAAAAGAATTCATTTTGCACATGCACTGAAGTAAATGTTAAATCTTTGCCTAATCGCAAATAGGATGTTGATGCTGATTTCTTTGATTCTTTTGTCATTTGGACTTCCATATTTTTATTTAGGAAAACTATTTACTATTTATAGTGATATGACAGCACCACAAAATCCAAGAGTGTCACCTGCTCATTAAGAAATATAGTAAACATGAATGTGCATCCAAAAGTCAAAACAGATTTGTTCAGATTGTAAACCCTCAGACTTTCAGAAACAGAAACACTGTGAGTCCTATTTTAGGTCATTTGTTAAATGTAGTCACTTGTTCCAGCCATCCGTAAAATAACCATCCATATGTGAATCTTTACATATTAATCGGGCAGAATTATGCAGCCAGCTGTTACAACAGCCAGAAAAAACACCTGTCCCTTTTAATGACTACTATCAATAATCTTCCTTGCAGTCTTTTGAGTAAAGTGAAAAAAGTTGTTTTCCTGTGATATTTTCAATCCAGGTGAACCAGGAATCACAAGACATCTTTTAAGAAACTTGTTCTCATGAGTCTTTTAGTAAGATGCTGTGACTGAATAAGCTCTCATAAGCTCCAAGCAACAAAACTCCAAACCTTTTGAGAATCGTCCCTTGCTAATTATCATTCAGTATGTTAAAAACTCTTCAGCTCACTCACCTCCACTGAATTAAAATAAGAGGCAAGACCTGTGTGAATTGATTGAGAAGAAGCTATTTCAGCTCTCAGCAGTTTCTAAGCTGTCAGCTCCCTGCAGCAATCATATAAAAGCAAGGGAAGGATGTATGTTGTTGTAACACTGCAGTTAATTTTTGTTTGTTGCTTTTCCTTTTAGATTCTGGGGTTTTTTTCTGATTTTCCTGGAGCACTCTTGCATACAGCTACCACTTTTCACTTAACTTCTCCTTTTCATTGGTTCCTTCACTGTTATTGTTTCTCCAAGTCTGTTCATACTGAATTGAGCTGAGAAGCCTGTTTGCTTCCTAAGTAAATCCTTAGGTGTGATTTGGCTGCAGTGGGATCTCTGCACCACTTTAGCACATAAAGAAGACCACACCCAATATCACTTCTTTCCAGTGACCAAGGAGGCAAGTAAATAAGGAACATTCTTGAAAATTCCTGCTAGCAAAGACAAAGAAGATAATGAAGATGACAACCTGAACAACATTAAAAATTTTTACACTGCAAATTTCCTCTTTTTGAGAATGAACTCCATTAAAGGGCATATCCTCTCTCTTCAAAAGGAATTCTACCACTTTTCCCCGACTGATTTATCCTTCTAGTTTCCTAGAATAGCATTGTTCTCCTATTTCTCTTCTGTCATTGAACACTCTTGTGCATTAAAATATACTTATCTGTCTTTTCCATTCATCTGATTTCATGCTCTCTTGGTTTCTCAGTTCCTAACTTCTCTAATTCATGCTAATATATTGCTTGCTTTTATATGATGCATCTTCATGGTCAACCCAACCAATTCTCCTGTGAGGTCCTGGCCTTCTGTTGGGTCAAGAATTATTGTCCCATAAAAAGATCATGAAAATATAATCTACTGGGAACAGGAACTATTGTCTGCAAGAGGTAGTACGGATTGGTTTATTCAGTTAACTGTCCCAGCCTATTGTGCATCCCTTTTGTCAGGACTTTTTCCTGCCTCATGAAATAAAAATGTACCACTTCTCAAGCCTGGTAAACAGTTTCTTAAGAGTTAAGGGTCTCTTTTTGATGCTGTCGTTTCTCCCAAAAGTGTTACAGCCTATTAATTAGGCATGGTATTTTTTCATCATTAAGTTATCAGCTTTTACTGTCATTACCTATCAGCTCAGCACTGCTGTTTATGAGCATGCCTGCTTGATTTGCATATAGTCTGAATAAATGTTTTTGCACTCCAGAGAAATACATACTCTATTCTCTCTTGCCTTGGGCAAACATAATTCCAGAAATGAAACCATTAAAAAAATGAACATATTTTCTAATGCTTTATTACAATACAGCAGGGCTTGCACTAAGGTATCTTTATTATTTGCATCACAGTATTGCTGAATGATGTTCATACACTACATACTTAGAAAACTAAATGACTAATCCACATTAGGACAGAAGACTTAGAAAACAGTAGAAAGGTCACAGTAAATTTCATAACTGCAAAATATATATCTTACAATCCCCAGAAGAAACACCCTTACTGACTACTATCAGTAATGTTTCAAATAAAGTGAGATAACTTACTCTCAAAGTATTGCCAAAATAAGTGACTCAGCAAGCAGTACAGCTTTCATTAAGGAGCTTGTTGTGATGGGTCTTCCAACAAAAAGATAGATGTTAATTACCAGAGGAGCAGCTGGAACTAGGAGAATATGGACCAAAGTTTCTCATCCCACAAAATGTTAAATGTTGTGTTTGTTCATAGGTTATGGCATGTTCATAGGTAGTGGAAGTCGGGACCTCTGAATTTTCTGGCTTTGCTTCTGACATCTGTACCCACAGAAATTTTCCCCCTTCTCCATCATCTATTTTTTCCAAAACACCATTCACTAACTGTCTTAACTCCACAGGTGCTTTTAAGGTCACTGGTTACAGTGAATCGCTTTTCTTGTATAACTTTTTATGGGATTTCACATAGATGTTTATTCCAACTAGAACTTACTGTGCATTGCTGTAAGGAAAGTCTGAGAAGATTGCTCATTCAGTGCAAATTTTAAAAGGGAATCCATAGACGAAAACTGTTTCATCTGTGAGGTGTAATCAGAGTATGTCTAATATGACAATAAGTATAACCTAGAAGTGGTAATGGTGCACAGTATAATCAAAAATATGTACCCAGAATGCTGGAAACTTTTATCCAAAATATTATTTGCTTGATTATGTTTGAGAAAAGCCTTCTTCATTTCTACGAGGGTACCCTAATTATCTGGCTCTTCATTACTCTGGAACTGTTCTTTCTGCTGCACGTAATAGGAAATAAACATTTTTCTGAGTAAAACAGAAAAGAAGAAAAGTGAGAGACTGACTATCACCACATAGTTATTGCTATCATGATGTATGTGAAGAAGTCACATTCCAGTCATTACTGCAAAGAATTTTTAATAAATTCAACAAAATCGAACAACTTCAGCAGGAGATTTTAAGAGAGAAGACAGTTCAATGGTTAGAGAAATCTCTAATACCCTAAACATGGTGCTTCATTACATTTATTCGGTATGAAAAAAATACGGGCATCATGACCTCTCCATTCAGCATAAGAAAAAAATTATCCATTTAAATTTTAATTATCAATTAAAAAGAGGTAGGGCTGACAATTAAAAAGAGGTAGGGCTGACATTTTTGAGTGAGTTATTATTGGTGATGCATGTCTTTCCCCAGTCAGAAATTATTGATGCACCTTGTTTTGAGGGCTGTGACATACACTGTTCCTTTGTCCTTGGCATTTCCTAGCAGACAGCTTACATTTTTCTCTGCATAAGAGGCTGGTTTTTAAAACCCCATTCAGAGGGCTCCAGCGGCTCTTCCAAAGATTGCTTAAGTGCAGCCATCTACCAGGGGCTTGAACTTCTTCTAAGCCATCACAGGGCAACTGGGAGTTAAGCTCTCCGAAGCAATGCTTTGTCCTCTGTGGGATCAGGCTCTTGTTAAATTTATGCCATGAAAGATGCATCCCACGTCATGGTAGGACCTTATATCTCACAGCCTTTCACTCTTTTATGCTCACAGCATTTGTGAAAAACAGATAGTGCTAGTACCCCCATTTTTCAGGTGACAGACTGTGCAGTCATCCTAAGCTATACAGGAAGCCTAGTGAAAAAAATGGAAGATTTTCTGAGTGTCACTGTTTTTAGGCTAAACTAACTTAGTTTCCCACCAGGGTATCTTTAATGTAAGAGTGGAGAGATGTCTGCAGTCTTCTAAAGGCACAAGATCTGTGATTAGGATAAGAACTAATTCCTTAGTGTTGTGCCCTATCTGTAGGCATTTGCTATAGTGAGACAAATCAATTTTTTTTTAATGGGGGCAGTTGATAAATTTAGCTAGATTTGGAGGTGCCAAATGAACTACTTTACAGTCAAGATTAGGCTTTGTAGCTTTTATGCCCAATAACACCATTTCACCATGTTTTTTTTCAGAATACCCCATAATAAGAATATAAACTATTATTTCTTAACTAAATGTCTGAATAATTTGGAATGTCGTTAGTAGTCTCTGCGAAGGGAACTTGTTCACCAAAGCAAAGAACTTTTCTAATAAATAGAAATGCTTGGTTCTCTATTTATTATGGCTAAATGGACCTGCATTTTTTGTTTTTTTTATTAACAGGTTTCTAAATGGTACATGTATTCCTGAAAGTTCTGATTTCTTACACAGTTACCTGTGCTGAAATGCATTTATCTCATTTCAACATTGTCAACTGTGAGCCTGCAGAAATAGTTTGACACAAAAGTAAGTTGCTAAACGGTCTTATGACTTATGTTTCATGTACTTGTAGGTATTTTCCCTTAATATTTTTAACAGATAAATGCATGCTAACAACTCTAGGGTGTTAATGTATGAGGGTTGTTAGCTTGTGCTAATACAAACCTACACTAGAGTTTGCAAGTCCACAGTAAAGGAAACACCTTACACTTCAAGAGGAAAGCTCACAAGCTGTAAAAGTCTACTGAAAAAAAAGTTTTAAGTTTTATTATAATAAAATACTTTCCAACCAGGATCAAGCTACAGTTTTGTCACCCACTTCTTTACAACCAGTGAGACTGAGGACACAGGGCATCGAGCTCTGCAGCAGACCGATACTCCTCAAAGTAAGAAGACCTGCTGCTGATTTGCCAAATAGCTCAAAGAAAAATATTGTTTAGGCCAACCCAGCCCTCTATTCTGTCGTGCAGCTTACTATACAATACTATAACATGGGTGGGAATTGGTCTTAAATCCGCTGGTGATCTGCTTATGTATGTCATGTAAAATGAAGATTGATGGCATTTGTATTTTTTTCTATTCAGTTGGTGGAAGTGAAGATGCTGCTATAATTCATTTAAATACCTAATTTCTGGTTTTACCTTAGTATTTTAAAGCAATATTCCCATTCCTGATCAATTAGAAATTGCTGATACTGAAGGAAGCAAAATGGGAAGCAAGTATAGAAAGTGCACAAAAGCTAATAACAAAACATATTTCTTTCTCAATATAAGGAAAGGAAATATGACACATACTCATTAGAAATGTACTCCACCCTTATATGAAAACTAAGTTGTTACTGTCCAGCCCTAAGGACAAAGCAGTTTATGTGCACTGCTCTTTATTCTCTGTGAATATTTTATCTGTCAATAAATTCCCTTATATGTCTCTTTGACAAAGAGTACATTTGTTATTAGAATATTTTCTTAAAACTTGCATCTTTTGTAAATACACCTTTAAAAATAAAGTGTAATTAAAAATAGAACCTTTCTGAGAGCTCAGAAACTTTTATAATTCTGATCAGCAAGTAAGTACTGCTGGGAAGACTAGATACTTCTAGTAAGAGAAAATGTATTCTTTTATTTTTTTTTTGGTTTAAGATTTTCCATTTTGCTAAAGTGGTTACAGAACATCAAGCAAAATAGTAATACTAGCTTACAAGTTGGAACTGTAATAAAGGTGTGGGATTTTTTTTTTTTTATCACAAGTAAATGTAATTATAATTTCTTTTGTAATAGGAAAAGCAGTTGAAACTGAAGTTTACTGTAGTTTCTTCGGACCTTTTGTTGTGACAAGGATTTGGCTAGCTTTTTTTATTTTTTTCTTAGTATTTCTTAGTAAGTATTACATTAGTCTTCAATGCAGAAAGAGTCCACTACTTACTCAGGAGATGGTATAAGGTATTCCATGTATCTATCCTGCTAGTCCTGAACAGATATCTTGCTGTAATAGCAGCATACCTCTAGCAATAACTTTAAAACTGCAAATGCCTATTATTTAATGATGCTTTCAATTAGAGGACTGCTGAGAGCTGATTTTTTTTGGTTCACCAGTAGTTCTAAAAAAAGAGAATTTTGTTCAACCTGAAACAACCATTGTTGAGGAGAGAGAATCAAGCAACATGTTTTGTTTATTTTTCAAGCTTTCAAAGCTTTTGCAAATATAATTTTTGGACATTTTGAAATTGAAATCTTTCCAATAATAAAGTAATATTTTGTTTAAACTATAGAGATTATGTAGTTGGCGTTTTATGAATATTTTTGGTTTCTCATCTCTGACAGAAAGCACACAGCAAAATTCAGACAAAACGTATTATTTGGTGTCATTCATTTTATATTTGGACAAAAAAAAAAAAAAAAAAACAGTGAAAAAATGGATCCTAACCCTACTTCAGGAACCCAGCATGATGAATAATTCAGCTGAGAAACCTGTGGTCTCCACATGCTCCTGTAAGAAATGTTCTGATAAGCTGCTCTGCTTGCTACAGAGAAATAGATGTGAAGAGAGGCAAGATATTCAGTTTTGGGAAAGAATGATAAAAAAAAGACCAGGTGTTTTATCTTTTCATTTGGAGGACAGTCTTTAGACCCAGCTTTTCTGACATAAGTTGCTTTGAGTGACTTTCCTTGAGACAGCTAGCCTTTCTTCCAATGAAAAGAATCAGCTCATATCATATAAAAATGCAACTTAGTTGTTGCCATCTCAGATCTCCCATACTTCTGCTAGTCCATTATATGTGGGACAAGAGAGAAGAGGAGAGAAGACCATGTGTTGTGGACATGTCTTTTGTTAAAATTGCACAACAAAAGGTTTAGGTTTTTTTCCTTGGTAAATGAAAGAGACAATGAAACTGTCCCCCACCAAGCCGAGCAGTAGATAGATGCTACTGAAGTGATATTTACATTCAAATGAATATAAGAGCATAAAATTTTTTAGTTGGAGAGATTTACCCATCAGGACTATTAGCCCATCAGGGCTCATCCATATTAAGTATTCCATTTCTTTAGAACAGCATCTAATTGTTTCTTGAATGATCCTTGTGTTTTGCCTCAGCAATAGCGCCTGATAGGCCATTCCATATGTTTATTACGTTCTAAGTGAAAAAAAGTCTTGCTAACATCTGTTGTGAGTTAGCTTCTCTCTCATTTTCACTTATGTGTCTTGAAATTCATACGGGATGGGAAACAGTGATTCAGGTTGACATTTTGCATTCTCATTAGATTTCAGCCTTCTTCAACAAAGACCCTCTAATTTCAGTTCTGTCTTACAAGTTATTTATAACCTGGTCTACAATCTTTTTTTTTTTTTCCTAATACGTTTCCTATTATGATACTAATACATAAATTTTGCAAACATAACCACTATTAAAATAACTTTCAGGTAAATGCTATTGGCTTGATTGTCTGCTGATGAAAATCAATATTTTTAACTGAAATTAATACTGCATGTTGGTTTGCACCAGATTGGATTTGGCCTCTAAAAATAAAATAGCACAAACCCATAAAAACTAGAAAATTCAGAGTTCAAGATATTGGTCTCATGTCATAAAGTTTAAGGATAGCAAAGTTCTTCATGCAGGAATGTACAGTTCAGTAAGCATTATGCTGTCTGAAAAACTAAAAATAATAATAAGCTGAACAGGAATGGGAGAAAAAGTTTGAGCTCTGCCTTGACTAGTTCTGCCTAAAAGCTAGCTTTCAAAACAAATAAATACCGGTTTTAAATCCTCCACAGAACTGCATGATTCATTGCTGCTGTTGGTTCCTGATGAACATTCAAATGAGGTTTTTCATTAGTATCCTTAGAAGCTATTTGTATAGTAACCAAGTGGCAGGAACTTATTCTGCAAGCCCCAACCTGTCCCATATTCTCCAGTTAACTTCACAGCTCCATTGAGACAATCTGTTCCTAAACAGAGCTGAATCCTGTTTTGTCTCTCTCTGTGTCAGCAGTCCTTTAGAGCGAAGGATTAAAATCTGGGTAGAAATACCAAAACTATTTCCACTATTTTTTCCACAATATAACCACAGATGCTTTCAGGATTTTGAAGATCAGCTTGCCTTCTGCTCAGCATGGTGTGTAAGGCATGTTTTTCCAGCAGGGGCTGCATGATGTACCATACCCAAGGAACGGAGTACCACCCCTCCACTAACTACATCACTGCAGTGAAAAAGCAGGTTGGCATTGATTCTTCCAGCCCTTAGTGTCTGTGAAGTACTTGCAAGGAGTGAAAGATGGTAATGAAAGCATGAATTATTATTTTTCCTCCAAAGTGCCCAAGAGGCTATTTGTGCGGAAACAGAGGAAGTTAACTGGCAAGAACAAGTGCAGACTGCTTTCATTTTCTCTGCCATGTGCTCATACATGTGCTCTAATACATAGAAGTGTGTGTGTGTACATGTGTACGTGCATTTGTATATATGCATATAAAGTGAGCTGCAGAGTTGATATCCCAGTAGTCCGAGGAAATTCTATGAGTCTTGCAGACTCTGCTGGGAAACAAGCTAGCTTATCTTGTTGCTGATGGAGATATGCTTATCTCTGCATTCAATTCTGCATATGTATGCTCTAAACTCTGCTCATTCCTTATGTCTGCTGCTACTGTGTGATACTGATCTTTTCTGGCCTTAAATGCCCGCTGTCCCTATTCTTAGTGTGATTAAATTCTAAAGCTCCTAAATAGCAGCAAAATGGTTGTGTTCCAGGATAACAGTATCTCTGTGACTTCTTGTAGCTAACAGGCACAGTGAACTCACAAGTCAAATCATTCATGTTTAAGCTCTTACTTCAGCAAATTCAGTCTCAGATTTGAAGTTCTGTAATGTATTCTGCTCATATATCATGAGGTAAAGCAAAGTATTTGAAGACATAATTTTATCCCTTTGCCATCTATAGTTCCTTATGTTAAATATTGTCCTCAGTTACATCTGATCACTTTCACCGACCTAATTAATTCTGAGGAACTATGACAGAGATTTAATTTAGTCTATCTTACCTCATAATCCATTCTTCACATGCCTCTATCAAAAGGTATCATTTGGACAAAGTTCCATACCACTTGCTAATTGTAACAGGCTGAGAGAGTGCATCAATACTTGCACAGCAGCCTCCTTCATTGATGACAAGTTATTATTTCACCACCACTTAATATTGTTTGATTGGGCACCTGTGCCGTGAGGTGAAATGTACCTTGCTGCTGAATTGCTAGTACTGCTGATGGTTGGAAGTGTAAATGGAGCCAGACTATTCCCAGAGGTGCACACTGGAAGAATGATGACGGGCAGTGGGCAAGTCACAGTAAGAGAAATTATGATTGGACATAAAGAAAAAATTCTTCCCAATAAGGATGGTAAAACACTGGAATAGGTTGCCTAGAGACCTTGTGGAATTTCTGTTCTTGTAGATATTTCCACTTTCAAGAAGAAAGAGCTAGGGTTCTGCAAAAAAATAACATAAAACATGAAAAAATCGTAAGAACATTACAGTGTAAAAAGAAGTCTGAGTACGTGTCTACCAATTTAACTAAAATAGTTAGAATGTTTACAGTGTAGATTATTTTGTAAGTCTCCAAATGTAAATATTACCTGGAAAAATACCCACATTTCAGCACCTCGGATAACTTACAATTTGACGAGCCATGCATGCCCTCTGCATATACACAAGAGTGGGCCAAAAAAATAATTTTCATAGAATCACAGAATCACAGAACAGTTGAGTTTGGAAGAGATTGTATAATCCAAGCCCTCTGCTCAAAGGAGAGTCAGTTGCAGCAGGTTTCTCAGGACTGTGTCCAGTTGGGTTTTGAATATCTCCAAGAATGGAGACTCCACCACCTCTCTGGGCAACCTGTTCCTGTGGTCAAATATACACATTAATAAGATCCCCCCGAGGCTTTCTTTGCTTGAGGCTGAAAAGTCCCAGCTGTCTCGGACTCTTCTTATATGACAGACACTCCAGTCCCTTAATCATCTATGTGTCCCTAAAATTTTCTGTTTTCTACAGGAATAAAAAAAAGCATTCAATAATGAAAGAAGCACTCTTTGTTACTTCAATATTGTAGTATCTAAAAACTTGGGAAGAAGTTATGTATAGAAAGATAAGATAGAATGTTTCAAAATAAATTTAATAAAAAACAAAGGAAATCATTAAATGTCATTTTAATTTAAAAATAATTACATAAGAGTCTTCATTTTTTATGAAAATTTTTTTCTAGTAAACGTACTATAAAAGTCAGCTTCTTCCTTTTTCTTCTTTCAGTACTTATCATCCAATCACTCAGACTAGCTACTATATATAAAATGTTTCTTTTATATATGTTTATTTTTACAAACTTTATTGTTGAAGATAGATTTATTAATAAAAATGTTACGTTTAGATGTGAAAGTATTCCAAAATTGCCCTTTTTCCCATTTGCATTGAAGTGTCAGAATTCTGCTAGTTAAGAAATTCTGCTCTCATCTCATTCAATTGTATAACCCAGTATGGTACCCATACCACATTTCTGGCTGCCTGATATCACTTGTACAAGATGGTCATTCTTGTTTTCACCTTCTAAAGGGTTTATTTTCTAAAGTGGCCACCTTAGCTGAAATAACACAAGCAGCAGATATAAAACACTTTCTCTGGTATGTGCAGTGCTCCTCCAGCAGTTTGAGCATGCACAGACTGTAGTAAGGGTCAGCACGACTGTTTCTTTATTTATAGCAATGGAGGCTGACATTTCTTTTTCTTTCTTACCTCAGTCATGAGATTATACCATTGTAAGGTGGTAGGAGATTTTAATTTGTTTTTCTCTGTCAAATAATACAATATATTATTTGGTGATAATACCAAGGTGTACGGCTTTATGAAACACAGTGCTAAGTGCCTTGTGTCACCTGTGGTCACCTGTACACTGTGAATGTCTTCTAACTATGTCATTAACTTTTCAGGGAAAGCCATTACATTATTATATGGCATAATACCATGATATCTTTTCGCAACTGTTACTGTCACAGTGATGCCAAATTTAAGTGACTGTCTAGACTTCCAAGGCTCTACTTGTTCCATGACAGAACAAATTTACTATACAACCTCATTTCTAACACTTGCTTACCTGTGTCCTAGATGTTGAGGCTGTCATTCAAACACCATTTATGTAAGAGAGTAGTTCCACATTTAGTAAAACAACCATTTTCCTATAAATATTATCCCTCAGCAAGATAGCCAGGGGAAAGTGTTCAGTGATTCATTCACAGCAAAATTCATCCTGTAAAATCTATGCATTTTTAGTGTAGTAGCCCTGTGGACCATATATTTTGATGAATAAAGGCCAAAAGAATGACAGAGGCAAACATTTAGACAGAAATAGCTGCCACACAGACCAGATCAGCTGAGCAAACTTATCCCAGAGATATTCTGAATTGCTTTCTTCTCCTCGATTACAGACTGAAAACAGGTCACACAGGTCAGAGTGCCCATAGGTCCAGTCAAAGCTCATATTATCTCCGTTCTGCTTACTCTTCCTTAGTTCTTTGTACGCCATGAAATACTAAGCTATCATGTGAATGATGTCTTATAGGTTCCCAGTTTAGGAGGGAATACAATGAAACCTATTGGGGCAGATCTTTTACTGTATTTTCTGTTTTCCCAGGAGAAAAGAGAGGGTTAACTCTGCAGAATAGCAAGTTAGAAAAGAAAAATGGAACTCGCTCACCATGACGTTCAGCTGAACTGAAGGAACATCCATTTTCTACTGTTTGTAGTATGAAGGAATAATCGAGTCATTTTTTACACCATCTTTGCTAACAGGAAGTCTATGACTTTTTTCTCCTTAACTTCCACTTAGATTTTATACCTAGATGAAGGGCAGAAAATAAAATTGAAAATAATATCCTCCAGTTACATAGCAAAAATGAAATATATAGATCAGAGATGCATACTGTTGGTTAGAATGTGAATATTATTGTAATGCAATAACATGAAGACAGTCAAATAAGAATTCATACTTCTTTATACCTGTTTATTAAGATATATAGTTTCTGCCAGGGTTATAGTCTGCATCTATCAAATGCCTAAAACAGAACTTATTTGATAAATTACAAAAATATAGTTTTTATTTTATTTTAACGAATGCTAGATGAACATCTAGATTTACAATTCATATTTAGTCTTCAAGCGATACAAGGAAGAAAAGACCCAGACCTGCCCCTTTAAGAGGTACTAGCCAGACCAGCCGGCATTAATTGCTGTGGTATGGATAAATTCATTTTATAGTACACCTGTCAGTGGGAATGTGGGCATGAAGAAGGCAGGCTTTGTATGAGCTCTTGGCTTCTGTGATTTCTGATCAGTGCTGGAGCAAAGAAGTCAAAGAAACTGCCCTGAATGGAAGAGCAAAGAGGTTTAAAAAAACATAGAGAATCATTAGATAAGACTTAATCAAGGCACCATTCTGGATTTTCAGTTAAAAGGTGACAGCAAGACAGACCGTCAGTAGGCAGCATTATTGCTGATGAAAGCTGATTCTGGCACACTTGATCTTTTCAATGGTATTCTGTTAGGCAGAGGCAGCTAACCATAACAGAGTATTGCCCAATGGAAAAAATAACTAATGAATACAAGTGCATGTGAAGGTATAATGAGAAATCTTTGAAGAAAAATAGAGTTGAGAATAACTAGCTCTGCACTGGCATGGCCCTCAGGAGATTGTTTTGTCATGTCCCTTTGATGTTCTTATACGCTAGTGGAAGAGAGCAGAAAGGTTAAGGCAAAAGTTAAAATTATTATTTTTTTACTTTCAAAAAAAAGGAGATCAGGCTGGACGAAACAATGTGGCTCTGCATGAACCACAGGCTGAGAACTACAGGTATAAAGCATATGTCTGTATTGCAGAGCTAAACAATTTGGATTAGAAGTGTTTATTACAGTCCTTTCTATACAAGGTTAATCACATTTTGAAGCATTTTTAAGACAATTTCCAAATCGTATTTCATTCTCTTCTCTGACTTACAGAATGGATGGTATTTGTTGCCATGTCTACAACTTATTTTAATACCTTCTGTAAAAAGAGTTCCATTATAAATGACTATGTCAAAATTAACCTCTAATACAATGAACTTCTTTTCCTGTTTGCGATTGTACAGGCCATCTACCCTCTCAATCAAAATCCCATTTATGTTTGTGTGGCATCTCCATGGCAACTACAAGAAAGGCTTGTTGGAAAATACTTTGGCAGCTTGTCCTTTTTTCTTGCTGCTTTTTAATGAAGAGCCTCCATATTTTAGAAGTACCTAGAAGGATGAGGAGCCAGTATAATGTGGCATTCTGAGAACAATATCCTAAGATGTTTTATACCTGTATTTCAGGGATTGGGGGTGGGGGCAGGAGAAGCGAACAAACAAATAAACGACAACAACAACAAAGAAAAACAGCAAATGAACCTCAGCAAGAGCACTGGAGCTGCAGATATCCACCTTGCTTTATTTAAGCCATTATCATTAATTGTTACACTCCTATCCCCATCCCCCATTTGGAGGACTTTTCACAAGAACACGTAAATTTGTATTATATACAATATTTCCATAAATTCATTTTTTTCAGCAGATTCGCTTGGGGACAAAATTGTCTATAACTTGACACAGCAAATAGTAGCTATGTTGTATTACCAGTGCCCTCCTAGAACAACCACCTATTTTCACTCTTCTTCTCCAAGTGAATAGTCAATAATTTTGCAGAGAATAGTTGGCATTTCCACAGCAGTGACTATTTTTCACTTGAGAACAGTGAAAAAAAGTAGTGAAAAATAGATCCAGTGGTTTCATTTTTCACAGAACCAGCAATAATGTGATTTTTTCTTCTCAAAAATTAATCTGGGCACATTTGCTCTGGAATAGCCATAAGACATTTTTAGTTTTTGTATCTACATTATGGTAAAATAGTTAAACTGTACTTTCAAAGAGCCTCCTTTTTGATATGCAGTCATGTTCAAAAGCATTTTTATTGACATCTTTCCCACATACTTCGATGGTTCATTTTCAGCGTGCTTTTGAAGTATAATGGCGTTAACAGCTGTTTTTTCAGTTGGATAAATATTGCCAGACTTTTAATACATCAACAATTGAATCAAAAACATCTAAAAAGTACCCCACTATTAAAATTTGTTTACACATACAAGGATTGCAAGAAAATATGTTGTTTTTTCAAACAGCTCCTCCTGTTTAAACATAAGTGATGGCTGCAAACCCCTGCCTTGCCCAGTAAAAGTTTTATAAAGATGTTTGACCATGCAACATTAATGTCAGTAGCAGCATTGACTTTAATAGTGCAGGATTAGACCTTAAGTGCTTTCTGGGCTCACTGCCATTTACTGAATGGTAATACTTGTCCTTGAAAGTTATGTTCCTAATACTCATTACAAAATGAATATCCAACCGTAGAAACTGATCTGCAGTGATTTCCTTTCTAGTCTTGTTAGGTGAGAATAAACTCACCTATAGCTTCCTCAGTGACAAGAGTTGATAGGAAAAATGTTTTTCCTTTGAAATGTTGAAACTAAAAAAATAGAAAAAAAATATACAAAGTCACTATGTTCATCTCTCAGATATCTACTCCATGAGACACAGATTTACCATCATTCTCTATAGCTTGCCATATTGAGTATGTTGAACCAAACTCAATAGGCAAGAATATCATGGTAGTGGGCTGATCATGTAGCAGGAAGAAAGAGTTCTGGCCTAATTCTGGTCCGTCTGAAAACTCATTGAGAAGCTTCTTTGTGTTTCTTTATGAAGATGAATACTAGAGGATAAAATGAAATCTCATGACAAGTATCTCACAGATCCAGTCACCTTTCCATTTCATCAGAAACAGTGCTCTGTCCCTCACTTTGGTAGCCTTTTAGCTACAGTATAAATTCAGGAGCAACTTACAGATTGAAGGTTGGGTTATGCCACTGCTATTAAATCAGCAACAGCAGCAGTCACTCTTCTAGGAGCTGTTGTAAGCGTAATTGGAGGGTAGTGATACACCTTTCTGTTCTCCAGGAGATGGACATCAAAAAGTGGTTGGATCAAACTACTTACTATTACAATACTTGATCTTACAAATCTACCTGTTTCCACTGAAAAAAATGGCTACAGTAATAACTGACTGCAGGACAGAGAGGGAGAGAAGCTGGATTAAGCTGCTTTTCCCCAGAGACCTTGCAAAACATGAGCCAAGTGAAGGAAGCCTATGCCATGCAACAGTGAAAGCTGAGGGATTCAGGTATTACTGAGGCTAGATGACATAGCTGTTATTATCAAATTAGGATTTTCACTCTTTTTTTTCCAAGGACACTTTAGGAATTCAGGTTTTGCAAGCATCGATAGAACTGAGAATATGATTTAGTCTTCCAAGTTCCTCTGTGTATATGCATTATGGCATGTTCTTAATTGAATGATTAATCAATTGCCCTAACAGATGTTATCACATTCAATGCATAAGAAAAAGAGACACTCTAAGCAAGGCAGTTGCATGAGCAGCTTTAAACAAGGCCTTCTTCCCTCTAAGCCCTGGACTTCACATAGCAAATAATATTGATTTAGTATAGATTTTTTGTGGTATCAAAATCTGCATAGCCACTCATCTCATGTTTAGTTTTGAAAAAATATGTAGTTTTAAACACTTAAAATGACAAAAAATAGATAGGTAGATAGATAGATAAACAGACAGATAGATAGACAGATAAGTCCTTGATAAGTCTAATCCAGGATTGCAAAAATTGTTAGTAATGAGTAGAATTTATCTGATAGTCTATTTAATTGCTTCTATTTCATACATCAGTAAAACTGTTTGACTGAAAAAGGTCATAACTAGAAAATGCAGTTCAAGAATATATATCTCTTCCTGTTTTCTTCTGTAATATCTAAGTCAATTGTTCTTAATTTCAGTTGATTTTTGTGTGTGTGTGTGTGAAAGCTGAAAACAAACCAACTGAAATAGAAAGCTGTTCAGCTCATTTTATTTGATTGCCATGAAGTACCTATAATTAGCAGAGCTTTCAAAGTCTTTTATAATGTTTATATGGAAGTTACTTTCTCTGAGCATTTCAGTGTTTCAACTATTTTTGAATGCAGGGGATGTTACCTGTTCTTCACTCTGTGATTATTGGTCTTAGCAGGCAGTCTTTTTGTGTGTTGGGTAACTCATAAAATCTAGGTGGTATCTTTAGAATGTTATTACTTTCATCAAAACCTTGATTGAAAAGCTTTAGATTTCTTTTCTGAACTGTATGGTTTGTTAACTGTTAACAGTCGTGGTTGGCCATTTGTTTCATGGAAACGTGTTTGTATTCCAGAAATTTATACTGTTCAACTGAAAGTTATGTTTCTTATAGGTCTATATCATTCCATTGGTAAAATAATCATGTCTTTCTGAACCCTGCTCACGTAGGGCAATGCATTTCACTGGAGACTATCACCCTTTTGAGCAGGGTTCTGTTATAAACATGAACTTTCAGAGGCCTTTTTCTGAAACTCAGAAAAATAGTGAGTGGCACAAGTATTTTGCCTCAGTGGAAATTGTGGAACTCCATGCCTGTAGGATTATGAACAGACCCAAAACAAAGGCATGGAAATGATTAGCCTGCCCTGCTAACCCCCCTCACTCCCTGACAAACAGTACAATGCATCCTTTGGTGTTTAGGCCGTATTGATAGAGCCCCTAAGTCAGAAATCTGGTTTCATCAGATTTAGGGAACAGTGAGGTAATTTTTCTGCTCCTGTTCACCCAAATTCTTTTCCTGCCTTAGGGCTTAAGGGAGTCTAGAGTTAGAAAATAAGTCTGTCAAGCCCAGAAATTTTTTGAGATACTAAAATTTTTCCAATCTGAATTTGAAACTAAGTTCAAAACTAAAGCCATTTGCAACCTGATAATGAGAGAGAGAAAAAGTCAATTTATAATAAATCAAAGCTTTAATTTTTATTTCAACTTGTTTGTAATTTTGCTAGTATTAGATTAAATTTCCAAAGAAAATTTTGACTTATTCTGCAAAAATGTAACTATTCACCTAGAAAATGTCCAAAGACCTCAAAAGCTGTAAGACTTTTATCCCTCCTCGCAAAAAAAAAAAAAAAAAAAAAGTGAGAAAAATTCCTGCATGTCAATGACTTCTCACAACAAGTTTTCTTTTTTTGAATTGACTCCTCTTTCTGAGGAGTAGGAAATGTTTTCTCAAAAAATTCCTGATCTGTTTTACTTCAGGTTTTCTAGCCTTTCTATCACAGATAATGGAAAAATAATAGGAATATAATAGCTAATACATGTCATCCAGTGATTCCTGCTACAAAAGAGGAGCTTTCTGATTAATGACATATGAAAAGCTGACCCAAGATTTTCTGGAAAATTCTTTTAAGATTGACTGCATGCTGGTTTACTATGGTGTACCACATACATTTCCAAGATTTGGAGCAATGATGAGCTACAGCAACTTTTATTACTATTTAAAACTATCTTCCCTAAAGCCTTTTGGGAACATAAAAGTTATGCCTTCACTGTTGATGGTGGGTGCCCATCTGAATAATGACCCATTAATCAAGCCTATGCCTAGCCAAATTCTTCAGATGCTATAAACCAGTATAGAAGTTTCAAAGCAAACCTCAAACAACAGAAATGACATTTCACCTGTCCTCTATATTTACTGCATACTTAATTGTAAAGGTAATATTATAGCTTTTTGGGGACATCTCAGTTAGGCTGGGGTTGTTCCAGCCAGACACAGCAAGATGTCACCAATAGTGGGTATGGCAAGGAAAAAAATGCAGGAAATCAATAGTCATAATAATGAGATAGACTTTGTCCTCATTGAAGTACCCTAGGGAGGACACACACAAGTAGACGGACTGGAAAATATTGTCATATTTAGCCTACCTAATTTTCTTCTCCATTTAAACTAATTGTGTATAAATAAAGTGACTGTTAAGGCTAATTCTGCTAAAGCCACCCTAAATAATCATCATTGATTTGCATTATAGAATGGATCGATGAGGAACGTAAAAGTAGAAAGCATGGGTAATGCACACGGACAAAAAAAAAACAAAAAAAAAACAAAAAAAAAAACTTCTGGCATTCTTTCATAAAATTGTGCCAAAATGCACACTGTGAGCAAGCACTTTATGTTTTAAATACCACCTCTATTTTACAGTGAGTTTAGATATACACTGGGATTATGGCTAGGCACAAGAATGTTCAAAAAAACCCCTCTGTTGCTTATTTATACAGTGTGATATATGCATAAGTCTATCACAACCACCTAAAAAGAAAATCTTGTATATAGAATTTATTTGATGAATAAATATCTAAATTCAGAATTTCAGTTATATAGAAAAAGCATTAGAAAATGCCATTATAAAGTCATTATAAAAAGCAAAAACAGAAAAAAAATCATGCTTAAGAAAAAGTATGAGAAAATGGGAGTTCCCATTTTATAGCCGCAAGACAGGGTGCCTGAGGTTGTGTAATGAACATTAAATATACACCTGGCTACAAATATGAAGCCACAGTTGTTGGAGTGCAAATTTTACTTATTTGGAAATGGATGTGTATACTTCTTTAGTTCTGTCAAGTGCAAATAATTCAGAATAAAAATGTTGTACATTCATTTCTGTCTTTTTCCATTATTTGAAAACTAATGTCTTCCTTGCACAAGGTATGTAGAAGTTCAGTGGACTTCTTAGGGGAATGGCTGTTGGGAATAATAAAAGATACTGCCTGTTTTGGGAGAAGTTTTAATTGACAAGAACAGCTCAGATATTGTAAAATGTTTTAGTTGAGCTAACTGCGTGGGGAGGTCTTGCATAGTAAAAAGAAGCACCTGTAAATCTCATTGCTCCCTTCTGCATTACAAACAAGCAGGCCAGATTCTCAGCTCATGTAACTTAGTGAAGCTTCATTGACTTTGCTGAGATCATACATGAGTAATAGCATTGTGCTAGTCTGAGAAAAATTGGAGCTATAGCCTTTCTGTTTCAAGGCCAACATCTTAACTGCTATAAACTTGGATTTCCCTATGCCTGGATTTCTCTATGAGGCTAAAACCAAGGAGCCTCCTCATAAAGGAAAAGAAACCCATCCCTTTCCCTTCTGCTGACTTTTAGTGGATTCCACAGCCATGGAACCTTTCCCACTGTCTCTCCCTAGAATAATCAGTACTTTGAAGATTCAGACCCATCCTGACTGCCAGGGCCCAAAGGATACAGTTAGAGTTAGAATTACTTTAGATTACTTTTACAAGCATGACATTTTAGAGAATTATAGGCATTGGAGTTAAAAAAAAAGAATTATTTGATCATTTTTTAGCACCTTTTCTAAAAAGTATGTCCTCTCACTGACACCTTTTATTTTAAATCACCCAAGCAATAAACGACAGCCATTTATTACAGTGGAAATCTAGCTCCTAACAGTCTCATCCCATTAGGGAAAAATTAAAATACTGTTTCAGTCCCTCTGCTTGCTTCCACTCCCTCTGCCACTATCATTTTGGGTAGTAGCAACTAGAAATCCTTTTTATACATATTGGGGAAGCTGTAACAGTATTTTGAAGTATTGTGGAATAAGAACAATTCCATCAACTGCCAATTTTACTGGGGGTGTTGAAGGATATGTTTTTCTTCTCATTTCACTAGAAAAAGTCAGCATGCTTTCCTTACATACCTTCATGAACATGTGGGTTTCTAGACATGCCTCCTATGTTCTCACCACCTAAATGTCTCCTTTCAGTGGCCAGCTGCAGAAGGATATCCAAGAACCAGCTCGCTTATCAAGGGCTGAAAGAGATGTTAACAGTTAACCCTTAGATGAAATGTTAGCAGTTAAACCTCAGTATCAAATAACAACTTGCAAACAGGACCTGAACTTTGGAGAAATATGTGACTTCCTTCAGATCCTGCAGACCAAGTCTGCTAATACTTTGCTAGACACCACCCCTACAAGGACCAAGGGGTCTCCTAAGCAGATTTCCTATAGACAAAACATCCTATTCATGCTCTAGATACATTTATGTTTTGTTATGGACATATATATGTGTAATAAATAAAGAGGCAACCTACCATTTTAAACCTGTGTCAAGTGTCCATGTTGTCCTTCGCCTGTCTATCCATGCCGATAGATCTGAAGATTAGTGGAATATCTATGTTTTGGGCAAACGAACTGGCACATATACACACAATCTTGGGCCTTGCAGAAAGCCAAAAATTTTCTTTGGTTGGCTCCAGTAATGAGGCTTTCACCACCTCTTTTTACAGCTGTTCTTCTAAAAGACTTCCAAAATACTATTAAAAAGGGAAATGACACAATGCTTACTTCCCTTTTTTTGACCAGGGCTAAAGAAACAATATTATAATTAGTTAAATAATTTCTTTTGTCAAGTTTTTGATACTTCAAAACCCAGTGAAATCAACTATCCACAGTGAACCTTTGCTTGTGAGAAGATCCTGTCCATGCATAAATTGCAGAGCATGCTTAAGGATACAAAAATTGTAAACAAAAGGATCTGTAGAGTTGATCACAAATAGCAAGAGGTATAGGCAGAAAATCAGGGACTAAACAAAACAAGTAAAGCTGGGTTTGCAAGGTTAAAATGTACTTGACATTGATCTCCTGCCAAAACTTTGACGTGACATAGGATCAGCAGTGAACAAGGTCCTGCAGCAACTTGAAGTTTATTGACATGTATCTTAACTAGGCAAGGACAACAGGTCTTTTTCGGATGACTCATAACTGGCATTGAAAAATGGGTGAATAAATAGCTCAGGAGGATGACGTGGAATATTTAACCTTTCAATTGCTGATTAGAATCTACCCCAGAATTGATCAAATGCCATCATCATCAGGAATCTCTGAGAAGTCCTTTCGTGAATTATTTTGATGATGTCAGTCCAGACCTCCTGGATACATTTTCACATCACACAAGTTAGTTACCAAATTATAAAGCCAGCAAATATTTACTCTTAATATTTATTCATTCCCAGAGAACTTCTACAGAGATTCATGTTGGGTTTTTCACTGTTTGCTCTGCATATTAATTATCTTGGTGATTGTTTGAATAAGACATGGCTGCATGTGGAAACTGATGATACTGTAAACTGTTGTCATGGAACAGCAGCCAAACAGTCCCTTGTGAATCCTCTTTGAGACTCGAAAAGAAAAGAAAAGCTTTATGCACAATTTTTCTTCAAGTTCTATTTTGCAATTTCAAACAACAAGCTGGTCATTGTGATTATTGCTTATCGACCTCCTAGAAATCATCCCTCAGGAAGCACCTATTTGATTGCTGTGGGTCAGTTTACATTATTGTGACAAAAGGGCTTGCAAAGTTGCATTCATGTTATGAAACAAATGTAATTTAATTACTGGGCATAATGATTTCCAAAGAACTTAAGTCACCCAAGAGTCTAAATCCCTTTGAAAGTCATTGAGACTTAAGAACCTCAATAAATTAGGCAATCCCATGATCCAGCACTAAATTCATGCCAAATCATAGACAAGTAAATAAACAGGCAGTTCTCTAAGTTTACAGGGGCACCAAAGATTTAAATTTCCCCCAACTTGCAAAGATTCGTACAGTCTTGATCAGGAGCTTCAAAGGGCCCATTTCCAAATGTTAATTCTGTGCTTGTGTTATTGGTGACAAGAAGGCAAATGATCACTCTGTTTACTAGTTATGTGCAGTCTTATAATTATAAATATATATATTATATATATATAATTATAATTATATATAATTTTAGATTATATAATTATAATTCTGTGATATATGAAAGTAGAAGCCATTCTACATATTAGCATACAAGTATTGGTAGACAAATAGATGTTCTCAGCCAGTTAAATTTCTCTATGCACAACAATTTAGTTTCAAAAGCTTATTTTGCAGAATTGAGAGACTGCAAAAATGAATGCTGTTTTTTCTGATATCCGGATACACTACTACATTATCAATTTCATTGACGACAGAGAAACCCTATGGTTTATAAGGTCACTTACCTCACTTTGCTTTTTGCAGAGATAACAATTTCCTTTCTTCTTGAAAGCACCCCTAAGAACCTAAAATGTTACAGGAAATAAGTTGCTTGTTACTCTTAAAAGCATGTGGTTTCATGGATGTTCTCAAAAGAGGGTGAGGGGGAAATACAATGTTGCATATACTCTTTCCTTGAGCTTTGTAACAGCTTGAGACTTTCCTGCCCAAAGAAAATTCCCTGCATCATAAGCACAGAGAGTTGGAGGTTGGAGTTTGATTTGCTTTCTAATCCTGTTTTTAATTGAAATAAAATTTTTCAGGGAGAGATCTTCCATGCTTGCTTTCATCCAAGAGTTTAACATTTGGAAAAGACTGGGAATCACATATCAGATTTTTGTTCCTCTATATAGAGCTTTTGCTGGGCTTGTGCACCAAGGAATTCAGTCCTATGGAAAATACATAAAATACTGAATTTTAAATTAATTTGTTGATGTCTCTCTATTTATTAACCCAAATATTTACATGGCTTTTCCCAGTTTTATACCTGAGCACCTCCAGCTGTTTCAAAGTGACAATGCTCCTTTTCACCACTCTTAAATAAATCTTATGTAATCTAAAAGCCAAATGTGTCCTTTTCCTTTCTCCTCTCCTCTCATTTCTTCTATCAGGGAAATTTTGGTAAGGCAAGTTTGTTTGTTTCTTAATGGATCACAATACTTCTGCAAGACAGCTGCTGAATTAAGAAATGCACTGAGTCAGGTGAATAGGCACTCCCACTTTTTCTGGTAGTATGCTCCACACTGCTGATTTAGCTGGGAAGGTCTATTTGTTGTTCTATTACTGACGTTCAACATTTTCACTGTTCCAGTGGGATAAGGGTGTCAGCTGTAGTCATGGAGCTAGCAAGAGAAGTAGACTCTCAAGTAGCTAGCAGTTTTCATGCTGAGCATTGAAAATAAGGACAGCAAAAGGTACAGGTCTGTTTCCTCACTGAGGAAACATTGAAGACAAGTGTAAGTTAAGAGGTGAGTCCCTGATGCAGTCTGAAGTCTACCAGAAGGCAAAGAAAATTATTTTCGAGTTAAAGCTGCTGGCAACAACGTTGTACTAACTCATGCTAAAGAGACTTCATGCAGGCAAATGAATGGAACAGTCCTGCAGTAGCAGTGAAAAAGAACATAAGGAAAATTGCTACCATGATTAGTGACCTTAACACATCAGGTCCAGTACCTGTTATTATATAAATATGCATTTCCTATTTTCCATGTTTTATTGACCTTATGTCAGCTGAAAAACACTGGCCAGCACTTTTGACTATTTCCAGGGAGGAGGGAATGCTCCTAGGATCTGGATACAAATGTGACAAGCTTTATAGATAATGTGAATAAAAGATGAACTGATTCCTGTTCCAGGCTCAAAGAATCTTTAAAGAAATATTTTTTTCCTGTGAGGAAAACAGATTTTCCTGAGTAATAAAATGTTCAAAAGAATCCTTTCTCTTTGATTACTTACAGCATTTTGAAGGCACTGTTCATACCCTTGTTAATCTCTGTGATTGACAAGGTCTACATTTGACTGCATTTTTTTCTTCATTAGATAGCTCTACTTTTCATTTTAAATACTGCAACAAATCCACTGCCATGTAAGTATTTCGATGTTGTCACTAGACCTGTGCTGCAGCAATTTAGAACTTCAGAGGAACATGTGGAATTGAATCCTGTCTTTTTGTCTAAAAAGAAGGAGACTTAAAAACTCTCTTAAAAATTAACTCTAGAAGGTCACTGTCATACAAGAGTTGTTCTGACAAAGACAGAAGAAGAGTAGATCAATAACTGCCTAGGCTGCTATAATTTCAGTATATGTTCATTATAATAACAGGAGTCTGGAGAATTAGTAAAATACTTGTGTCATCTCCTTAGTTCCCATTTCAGTACTATATCTTCTGCCTAATCCCTGATGGGTTTAGGTGTTATTTCAGGAAATTAATATTTTAATGGCAGTTATAGAATGGTATTAGGAAATTAACCATTCAGGTTAGTAAGGCAGTACTTTTTGTTCACTTGTTAAGTACCCAGAAACATATGTTCTTATCCAGGCATTTGGGTCTGAAAAGCTGGACCTAAAATATTGTAAAAACACAGATCTCTTCCTTATACTGAGGTTGGGAATGGTTCATTTCTGAGATGCATTTTATAAGGAAGATCAGTATAGGAATAAATAAAAAAAAATGCATAATTCATCATGTGTCATGAGATGGGATGAATCACTCTTGCAGACATTTCTGTCCTGCCGTTAAGTATGTAAGGAGTCTGCACAACCAGCACAGGTTAGACACCTAACCCAGACTGCTGAACTCAGGTGCTTTGCTCTAAGAGTTTATACATGCATTCAGCCCCCCTCCCACAAAAACGGAAGGCATCCTCCACATGTCGAACATCACAGTTGCAGGACATTAAAGCTGTTGCTCCTCTTGCCTCTTCTTAGGGCTGTCTTGGCTTCCATTGCATGCCACAGAATGTGTGCCTTGTTTTTGCAGTTCTCTGCACTGATTTGCTGAGGCTTCTTTTCATGCAGTATTTTGAATTCTCTGCCCCTTTAAAAGTGGTAAAGAATTTTTCAGCCTCTGCAGACTTCAGTTTGGACTGAGGGACTTTGGTCCTTCTGCAAATTGTAATTGCTCTGTCATGGATTAATTGAAAGATTAAGAATATTTTGGTCCAGATCTCAATCAAAATCCTGACCTTATCAGCCAGCTAAATGGTAGGATTTGTTCTTCAGGCTTGTCTCAGTCACAGAACACCTTATGTTTTTACCATCTTTTGGTAAGTTTACAATTTAAACAACAGTCTCTGTGAGTGATATCCACTGTTCGATCTCTAATTTCTTCAGCTGCTTGTCTTTAAAGAAAAGCTAACAAGACGTCATATCCTCTAACTTTGCTTTAGTATTCCCTAACCTGCTATCATCAGTTGCCTGAGGCCTGCTCACACTTTCTCCTGCTGGCCTGAAGTCTCACCTCTGATGGGACATTAAACTATTCTTTTCTTTTCATTGGGTATTTTGTCAGTTAGTTTTATTCCTTCCTTGTATTTCTCAGAAATCCCTCAGAGGCAAGAAGCCTGGTAAAGGGGTAATCCATCAGGAGTTGTGTAGCTTAGCACGAGCTCCCTGTGAGGGCCTCCTACATGCAAAGTCCAGCACAGCTGTCTCAAGGCTGTGCGTTCTTCGAGCATCCTCAGGAGCAGATCTATCCAGCTGCAGGGCAACTCTGAGACATTCCCTCTATTTTGACAGATACTGCTGAAAGAAAGATTTAATCACCTAAGCTGGGGTCACGGCCGCGTGTCATTTCTCAGGCTCTGCTGGTATTCTGGGCAGATGCAATCTTGTTTTTGCTCAGCTGCTGTCTCTCTGGCACACTGAGCAGAGCACTGGGCCAGGCTTATTAGATGAGGCTCAGCACTAAGGTAATATAAGCACACTGTTTCCTGCTGTCCCAGAGTACAGGCAGAGTGAGCTCAGCACAGAGCAAAACACAGTGTAGATATAATCATGGGTATATAGAGGTGAAACTAGGATAAGTTCAGAAGTGAAATAATCCTTAATGTTGCCCTTGCAGTGTGTGAGCTGGCCATGCTGAACCCCTTCTCTCCCCTTCCCAGATTCTTCCGCGTCTCCAAGCAGTAGCTTCCCTCTCTACCTTTTTCAGTCAGTACAGTGCAGATCACCATCACTGTAGCACTTGCTCACCTCTAATTCCACATGCTCTATTTATTCTTTGGACAACAAGCTACTGTAGCAAGACTATATTTCCTAATTCAGCACAGAATGGGGATTTTAATGATGGGGAACAAAATCGACCCCTACAGAGCTGTTAGCCATAATTTCCTTTTGGAAATAGTTGTTTGTCATTCACAGTAACAGGTCTACACAATTATCATGCGACCATGATGCATTTAAAAATAAAGAAAAAAGGGGGGAGGAAACACCCTCACCCTGATGGAAATCGGTCCCACTTTGTAGACTTTATTGTTGTCTGGATTGCAGTGAGGTTACAGGCTGCAGCGAAGCTCTCAATGAATAACCCTTATTATGTATTACATGCTGCATGATTTATGCTGAACATGGCACCTTATGATCTGTATTTCCACCATCCTTTCATAATGCTGTTGTGACCTAGCTCAGCTTGTCCTCTCTTTAACCTTTGTGCTCAAATTGTATTTACAAGTGTGCATATTTTACACATTCATATGGCATTCTGCCCCTTTGCCTGCTGACTCCACCTTCAGATAATGCTGGAAGCCTCACAGGTTTTAATGCATTCCTGCTTTTAATTTTTCTTTCAGAATGGACCAAGGTCCAAAACCAAAAAAACCTATCATAGCATTGTTCTTCATGAATTGTGCTCATACAAAAGCTGAGAAAAAAGGGAAATGGAGCAAACCCATTCTCATTATAGTTTTAAGTAAAATAACCTCCACTAGCCCTCCGATAAATGTAGTGGGAGGAAAATCTAATGCATATTAAAACAGACTGCTTCTTGCAGACAGAGTCATTTAGCAGTACTGATGAACCAGAAGGAGTTATAGTAATGCAGGAATAATTCCTTCAGCTATAGATGTTTACATATGCTATGTAGTGGGAATTCACTTTAGGGAAAGACAACAAAAACATAAAATGACTTTTATGTTGAAGACTACATGGTTTTTGATTGCTTGAAGATGATTTTCTTTTTAAAGCTAACTTTAAATGTTTCTTAGCTTTCTAAATCATCTAATTGTTTCATAGCTTTCTAAATCCTTTTGTAAGACACTTGGAATTAGATTGATGAAAAGTGCTATATAAAAGCCAGGTATTATTGCTATTAGTAGTAGCAGTTTTGCAGCGTTGAGCTGATGATCCCTCTTTTCCCCTGAATGTCTACCGAAGAGCACTATACTATTATCAGCTTGATACATTTGCAGTGTTATGCCCAGAATTGCCTTGGGTAAGATAACCAAACACTGTAAATATATATGCAAGTCTTTGTGCAAAGCCCACTTTCTTTTAAGCCTATTTCTGTCTTAATAGGATTCATTGCTTCCCTAAGCAGCCCTTGTAATTTTCAGCAAGGTCCTTTAACTCATTTAATGTGCAACATTTGTTCGTGCCTAATTTGTCTGAGCCAGGCCATGTTTGTGTTTTCCTTGAGTTGCAGAAAGGTTGATTGTGAGGGTGGAACTGCCTGCCTCCAGTGAATATATTTCTTTCTGAATTACAGTAATTACCGCAGGTTTCATTTGGTTGGTGCTCTCCTCCATGCCCCTCCTTGACAAGGTTAACAAGCAGAAGGTAACTGAACATCAAAAGATAAGTACCTAATCATACGGGCAATTGTTGACAGTACGATTTCTTTGGTAATGTAATGGTGATAATACTCTGTACTGGATCCTGCTGCAAAGGCATGCAGGAATTAAGTTTGCAACCCTAGAAGTAGCAATTGTAGATGTCTATAGATCTACAGTCTCTCTCCCCAGTTTATGTCCTTAAGAATATACTGCCTCTGCTAGGCAGAAACATTACAGAAGATAAGCCTACTACTTTTTTTTCCCAATACCCTCCTCCAAAACGATTTTTTTTTTAATTACTGTAGCTAACTTTTAGTAAAAGGTAACAACTTTGTATTAAAATACACATATTGATTGAATTACTGACATCTGAGTAGATTCTTTGTTGCCGTCTTTTCTCTTACTCTAAACATATGTATCTGTAGCTGTATAAATGTGCATTTAAAATATATCTCACTGGGAATATATACATAATTATGTCTTATGTCCATGTATATATGTATATGATCTCTCTATATATATCTCCCTGTGTATATATTTGTGTGTGTGTGTGTACATGTGTTTATAGAAGGGAAGATAGAACTCTGTTCAGGTAGAACTCTGATTTTGCCTGAAGAAATCCCAAATTTTATTATAAAACTGATTTGCCCTGAAGTATTCTAAAATTAGTTCACTTGTAAAGTACTTACACCTGTCATTGGACATCTCAGGTTGCGTTTGGTGACCTCAAACTCTTAAATGTAAAATTATGAAGAAAAATCTACCTTTTAGTTATTTGCTCCTGGTGACAACTGCATAATAAGGAAGCAGATATTTTAGTTTTCGCATAATTTCCCTTTGAAGTTCTTCCCTTTTAAAACCTCTCTTACAATACTTTATATCACCAGGCCATCCAGTGCTTAATGAACTGGAAGACCTACTATCAAAAACACATTTGTTAAGGAGAAAAGATTTATTTTTAAAATTTTATAAACATCGAATATCTCAGAAGCTTAAGGTAATTAGCTTAACGAATCAAAAAAAAATTTCTAATACCCCTCACCTAGAACATTTATAATGTCTGCACTTACCCTATTTTTCCCAATGATTAGATCACCTCTTACTTACAACCATAGTTAAGCTGGACTTTAAAAAAAAGATGTAATTGTATAGTCTCTGCAATTGTGTGCTTGAATATTTCTCACACCTGACTGGTATGATGGAAGTTCTCAGACATGTAAATGGCATATTTATAATTATCCTATTGCAAAATTAAAAATCATATATGTTTTTGATAACTTACAAACTGGTTTTCAATCTGATCTCATTTGCTTATGTTTCACAGAAGGGTAAATCCAGTAACTGCCAGAAAGTTTCATTTGATTTATCTTAGTGTGAGAGGCAAAGGAGAATCCCTACTTTAAACAGACACTCATTTGGGCAGCATTTTAACCATGTATTTGGATGTGAAATGCCCTTTGGGATATGCTAAGAATTATTAGTCATTCCTATCATCAAAATAATTGCTATCTGGGAATTTTTCTTAGAGATTATAAAACATAAATCTCACATACAAGGGACTAGCTATTTCATTCCTGCATCCTGGGATGACTAAGGGAATGGAGCTCCTACTCTATCAGGAAAGATTAGAAGAATTTGGTATCTTTTGGTCTAGACCAATATATCTATCTGAAAATATTTATTTTCAGACCCATTATTGCTAGGGAGGAAGAATTGTTTAACTTATAATATCGAGAAGAGGTCGCCTTTGCTGGGAATCGATTTAGGCTGGGAAAAGAAAAAGGTTTCACATCTGAGGAATGAATGAGTAGAACGCCTTCCCAAATTTTTCAATGAGGGCAAGAAAATAAATTGCTATAAAGTGGTACTTATGTTCATGAAAGAGATTTATATAACTAATAAGATCAATTATTGGAATAGGGAATTAAGCTTATTACGCAAATCTTTGGAAAGTCAGAATGGTTGTCTGTGCAGAATAGTTTGAAAAGACAGTGTTTTAATACTGTTATTATTTTTGTATTAATCTCATGCTTTGAGGCTTCCACTGGTAACCTGTGAGGGCTAGAAAGCTGATGCCACTTCGCCTTTTGATGGCTTAGTTCTATTCTTCAAAGCACTGGATATTGGCTGGGTACAGGGTGCTCTGAGTAGCAAAAGATTATCTGAAGTGTCTTCTTCATACACTCTGAGAATGAATACGAAAATCCTATGCTAGGTTCTCATAGGGACCCGAGGGAATTTTTCATCTGGGTAAGACTGTTGGTTAGACCAAGCAGATTCTTCTACGCATTAATATGTGGTCTGTCTCCCCTCCTAACATGAGTTAAGAGTTTAACTTGGGATTTTTGCAACTGAAGGGACCTAAAACATTAGTAATTTCTTCAACTTCTCTTCCTGAGGCATGCTTTTGTTCTAGCTTGTCACACTTTTTAAGCAAATTTTAAATGTGTTATAGAGCCCTGGGAAGCATGTTAAGTCATGATGTGTGTAGCAGGAGTTCAGTGGACCCTTTTAAACTTTTTGGCCACCTATTTGATGGACACTATCAGTCATGGGAGTGAGGGGTGAGATCTAGACTGGGGGAATCCAGTAGTACCTTTTCATCTTATGTTCCATTTTTTTGTTGTGAAGACCAACAACATAGTACACCAGAACACACCCAGACATTCTCTCTTCCATACTAACCCAGGTTTTAGGTCTAATCCTGGATTTTTTTAGGTATTAAGTGACAGGCAGAACTGAAAAGTACAGCTGTCAGGAAACTAAAATTCCTAGTCTAGTAGAAACTGGAATTAGAATGATTTCAGAAATAAAAAATAAAAGGTCATATTTATGTGCAAAAAGTATTTCGAAAGTCAGAAGACCACCTTGCTTCAGTCCTTCTGCAGTATTTCCTGAAACACCCTCTTCTTGGTATCTGGGCTCTGAATTGTTCCTTAGAATCTGGAAGTGTTGAATAATCAATCCTGTGTTTGTGTAGCCTGATAGGTGAGCAGCCCACAGCTGGGGATTCTGGAAACCCTGGTTCCAGAAATTAAATAACTAGCCATAAATTGAAAACTGAACTTGCATATAGAAACAGCTGCATGGATGTAAGTACTGCACAGAAGCTCAGTCGTTTCACCCCAGTGTAGCCCAGAGTATGCACTACATGGGACATATTAAGGAGAAGAAGAGAGGACACCATGGTTCTCCCAGAATTAGATGAGATCAGAAAAAGTGTTGGTCTGAGCATAAACTGACACAGTTTATGGACCTTGATTTAGTGAGGAAGTAATCTTTTCATGCATACCCAAAACAGTCCTACTTCAGCATGATCACTGACCACAAAATTTTGCCCCTCATAAGAATACAGGCAGAGCTGAAAAAACCTCCTGCCTTGAGAAGAAAGGAGAAAGAATGAGAATTTAAAATAGGTGCATAAACAAAGCTTAATTTGTTTATGAAAGGATCCTAGATAGCACCGTTGCTGTTTCTTCATATGACGGGAGAGGCAGACTCGATCCTGCAGGCTGATGTGCACTGTGCCAGCCCCAAGGCTAAGGCCCTTTGCTATTTAGCTTTGTGCTGACATATGCCAGGTGTTAGAGACCAGCCTGCAGAAGGAAAAGGCAGTGGGAACATCTGCTGTCATCAAAACACTGAAGGCAGTGACTGTAAAGTATGCTGTGATGATTATATGAAGAGCTGCAAGTGAGTGGATAATAGGTTTCTGCTTGAACATTGCTTCACTTTACTGAGAATGCACACTCTGGTTGTTCAAGTAGCAAGTGATGTTAATTAACTCCCTTGGGGGAATGGACATTCGATCCGTTTACCTGGGACAGTTAAGGTAGGCACTAGTCAGAGGACGAAAGGCGGGACCCAAAGTTCCTTTTTGTAGTCTGCGAAAGGAGGTCAACACAATCAGAAGGCAATTCAGAGAAACTAAAGATGCCTAATTTAGATGCCTAAACTAGACAGTTGCAAATGTACCCTGCGGTGAATAACAAGAATGTGCCAATGATGTTCCCCAGTAAAAGGATTGCTAACTGCAGAACCACAGTGTAAAGAAAAAATAACTTCATAAAAATATTCTCTACTGAAAGATGGAAAAGGATTTTTTTGCTCAACAGGTAAATAGTACTTTCTCCGTAAGACGGTACATACACTGGAAAAAACTAACATGAGTCCAGACTACTCAAGCTCATAAACATCAGAAAAAAACTTGTCCTCTCTCTTTTGAAACTTAAACAACCCCAGTCCCAAAAACCTGACTGTGTTTTGATAAATAGACAAAATTAGAGTACAGCAACAAATTGTGAGGCATGTGCTGTAAAAAAGAACAAATTCTTCAATAACAACAACCTTTAGACACGGAAACAGAGGACTGTATTCTTGTGGGAGGTGAGAATATTTTATTTTACAACAAAATATTCTGTTCAAAATCATTACTTGAGAAAGAGAGGGTGGGAGTGAGCAGCCCTAATGAGATCTTGTACTGGTTGTAGATCTCTGAGCCACATTCTCTTGGAGTCAGACTCCTATTTTCTAGTGAACATCTGTACTGCCAAAAATACATCTACAATTGTATCAGTACGTTTTTTCTCCCCCATCTTTTGGCTGAAGACAGTCCTCTTCAGATAATGTAGTATTACTGACACACAGAAGGTTTTTCAGGTCATGGGGCTGCTGCTGATTTACATGTAGATTACTATTCAGAGCTACACATGCTGCCAAACTCGTTTCACTCCAGACGAAGAAAGGAGAATATTTCACAGACTTCATCACAAACTTAAATGGGTTTTCATTTTTGTAAGAGGACAGGTTTGATACTATGTTCTGCTTATAAAAATAGTTAAAACCCCGGCTAGATTTTTGCACAAGGTCCCATGACAACCCAGAGCAAGGCTTCTGAATATATGGTCGGCAAAGATGGAGAGCAACTGATGCTTTTTAGCTTTGCTTCCAGGCCAGCTGAACTTTGTCCCATGGAAGAATCAGCTGGTTGAAAATGAGAAAATGAGAAACAGAAAATGAGAGTGTTTCCTGGAACCACTAAATAATTTATTCTTTCCCTGTGTGCTTCCGTGTGATTCCCTTTAATGAGTATTTTACTGACATTATTAGGGAAATTTTGATAGCATTCTCGCTTCATTTCAGCCTAAACTCTGGATGAATTTCATTTTGTCACTGGCTGACCATTCCCTTGCAGCATGCAATGACCTACCTTTCAGTGTGTCATAAAACCTCTCCAATTTTTTCTGGCGTATCTGTACTGCACCTTCCAAAATAATCTGTCATTTCAGTCACACTATTTCCATGTAGCCTTTTTCCTACCTTTAAAACCATATCCCTGTGGAAGAAGATCGCTAAACAAAGCAGACAGGGTCCTTTGAAAAAGATATTACCCACATTTTGTTTACCTTGTATCTGAATACCCAAATCAATGGATCTAACTCCCCTTCCTTACCTTTTCCCTTCCCCCACCTCTGTCTTGCCTATTACCTCTACACAGAATCAAATGTCTAGTTGATTTTATTGCAAGCTCCTCTTTATTTGTACCCGAAAAGATGCAGAGACATGTAATACCAGCTAAGGGCTCCCCAGAGCAAACCATAGAGCCTGACCTCCATAAGCTACCTGTCCCCAAAAAGAGCATTGCATATCTTAGAGGGTTTATTTTGTGAGCTGATAACTGGAGAGCACTGAACAGTAGCCATCCTCTGTGGGTGGGAGTCTGGAGTGATTTCATCATCCAGCACAGGAAGACACTGTCTTCTGACAGGGTCTGGAGTCAAGGGATTTTAATGCACTCAGACACATTTACTGAGAGATGCAGAGGCACTGCAGCAGCAGACTCAGCAGCCAAGCCCAAGTGACCCATTCTGTATAGAAGGGTTTTTGCTGGAAGTGTTCAGGGTCCCAGTGGGGGTGCTGCTGAGCAGTTGCATGCAGCAGGTGGCCTCTCCTGTCTTTAGTGAGCATCCTAAGTAATGCTAGGGGGGAAAAGCACATTTTAACACCTGAAATATGGTAACAGTACTGTGTAGGGAAGAAATCTATGTGCAAATACTACTGTCTGTTTTTATTACCTGCAGAAACAGGGCCCACTAGAGATGCAATCCGGGAGTAGAACACAGTTATCTTTCCTACAGCTTATCCCTTCCTTTCTAAGTCTGCACATTTTATTTGATCTATTAGATAGCCAGTAGATAAAGAAGACAGACAGTGGAAGTCTCTCTCTTTTTTTTTCTCCCTCTCCTTATCTCTCTTTCTCTCTCTCCATATATATGTATACACATACATTTTGGAAGTGCAGAACTAACTCCATTGATTAATTTTCTATTTATTAATTATGAACCATTCTTAGAAGAACAGAAGAACATCCACGTAAAAATGCATCAACTTAAAACCGTAAACATTAGACTTTAAGACTACACAGTTGCTGCTGGTATTGACACAAATACTGTCCAAATTCTCAGGTTTCTTTTCTGCTTCTTTGTCCTTCTTTGCACAGCCATACTGCTGCATCTAGAGTGAAATTAGATGTACTTCAGTAAATACATATAGCACACACTGGTAGAATGGAAATGACATGTGCAGGCACACCCAGAAAAACACATACATGTGTACATCTACATCTGATACACTGATAGAGATGAAACTTCCATGAGACTCATTTCATCTTCCTGTAAATTTTTGCTGTCCTAAAGAAAACACAAGTGAAAGACTCTTAAGAGCTGATCATGGATTTGGTGGCAATCTGAAAACAATATATAGATCAGCTGAAAACCTAGTCTAAGCAGCTCTAGCGTCTTGGCATCACACACTGGGCAGGGACATCAGAGGATATCTGCAGTTTCTATCCCCTCAAGGCCACTTTCCCCCAAGATGTTTTCTTCTGAGGTGTTACTAAAACTGAGCAGCCTTGCCTCAAGCCAATACAGACAGACTTCACTGTAGGCTTGCTACCTTCTGCCTCATAGAGGTGTGGACCAGAAACTTTACTGAAGCAAAAGTGATATGTTGTTCATTTCTTTGTTTTAACGGAACATTACAAAAGTGAGAAACAATTATGGGGAAAACAAGCAATATTCCTATCTTTCCCGAGAGACAACCAAGCAATCCTAGAAGTCTAGTTGTCTCACGTCTGTGGCGAAATTTATATTTTCCCATTGTGTCATTATGAAAATCCACCTCTTTTGCTTGTGAATAGATAGCCAAAGTTCTAGTTAGGTGGTTGCAAGTCCAGAAGAGTCAAGAGCCATTAGGCACAATACTATTCACACTTCTGGGGGAATAGGGAGGAGATGAGGGGGGAACTTGGCTTCATATAGACCCTATTTAAGATTTTTGCTCTCTGGCAGAATATAATTCATAAAAAAAAAAAAAAAAAAAAAAAGACTAATTTGATTCAGTGTATTCAACTCTCTTCTCATACTGGGAAAAATGTTTTGGTTTCACTACTAGTAGTCTTCCCACCAAACTGTATCCAAATTAACTGATATTAGAACAAGTCCTCTCTCTGAATACAATGGATTTTTAACAAGTAATCCATCATCCTTACTTGGAGCCTATGGTTCCCGCTTGCCTTCTCTCCATGCCCTCAGTTACATAAAATGGTCTCAAGGACACAAAATGGTATATCTCTGTTGTAGATCTGAAAAGTTGCTATTGTTTTGGGGAACAAGCCAACAGTGCTTTTAATTCTGTTAAATGCTTTGCAAATAGCTCCTTCTGGTCTCAAAGTGGCAGGCCAGTGAGTATTTGTCTATCAGCAAGGATCTGTACTAGGTAAATCTGGCTTACACTTCATTATTGTTTGCTGTCCTTTCTGTTGCTGTTTACCCTCACATTTGAAAGGAACCTGACAACTGAAAAGTTGGATTTGTAAATGGATTAATGCTGTGTCCCACAAAGACAACGGAAGAAATCAATGACAGTTGGGTCTCCCCCGAGAGCTGTATCATATGCCTCATAAGAGCCGCTTTACAAAATTGATTTGTGCATTGTCTATAATAACTAAGCTCTGTTGTTTATTTCTTCATACACTGATGTGAGGTTTAGCATTTCACACTGGTCGAAGTTTTGATTCTTAAAGGAAATCATTAAAAAAAAATTGGAAATTGACCAAGGCACTTAAATCTCATATATCCGGAGATTAAATGAATTTCTGTACATTATAAACAATGAATTAAGTAACTAGAGAATTGTAAAACATGTCCTCAGCTTTTGGAGGCAATGCTAAGTGGCAGACTGTGAAAGTAACAGTATAACTTTGAGGAAATGCTTTTATTTTATTAGTGTTCTCATCATACATAGCAATGGGAAACGAAATCCGGTAGCAGTAATATTTCAGGACTCTCATAAGCACTAACGATGATTGTTTGAAATCAGTTTTAATCAGTTCAGATGTTCAGGACTGTAGACACAACTCCAACAGGAGCTATAGGCAGTCACAAACCTTAATAATTCCCCTCCAAAGCTTCAAATGACCATTCTAAGCTTATCTGCTCTAATATAAAACAAAGCAGGATGTATATTCTTAAATGATTCAGCTTTCAGGAAGAAATATTAAGTCTAAATACTGTGCTACAACTACAGTTTGCCCCCAGAGAAGGGATATGGGAGAGAATTAATCAGATAGAACGTCTGGATAGAGAACTTCTTATTCAGACTTTGTTCTTTATTTGATTAGTGGTGATATTACTGTGAATTATCATCTAATGTTTGGGCTATGATAGTGTTTGTTAGTACTCAATAGTTCAGTTAATGGTCAGAATCCAAAGACGCATACACATAATAAAAAAATTAGTCTGTGCCCCAAAGACATTTAATTGTGCCATTTCAGTAAGAAAAAATTTCACGGCACATTGCAAAATTCTCTTTCTTGCCTGTCTCTCCTGCTTGTACAGAAAATAAAGGAAAAATTGCTTTTAAATGTTATTGTTTTATAAGTAAATTTTTGCCTCATGGCAGTGACATCTTGTTTAGAAACTAACTGTTGTAGTAGGAAGCTGGTACTCCTTTTACATCCTCGGTTATGTGTCTGTGAGTTGAGGTCAGAAAGGAAAATACTTGAACTCTTTGATTTTTTTCATTGCCACAAGTGCCTGATGCAGTTAGCAATGTCTTTGTCCTTCCCACGTTCTCTGTTAACAGCTTTCAGTGCATTGTTGCACAGCTCCATCATTTGGCAATGGTCTTTCTTAAAAAAGAAAACATCTCATTTCTGCTCTTTTCCACTCTTCTGCTACAGAGCCTTAAATTTAAATCTTTCAGCTTGGGGCTTTTATTAGTTTCCTTTTCTGTAAAATGTCTGTTTTTTAGGCACCAGAAACAATGTTAAGGCCTATGTGCAGAAATATTTTTATTATAAATGATAATTATTAGTAAATAATTCTAAGTGACAGTTTCTCTCTCTCTCTCTCTCTCTCTTTTAATCATCAGTAGAGGTACGTGCCGTTATTTTAAGTTTGTGATAGGTGTACTAATGAGATACAAAATCTGAAGGAAGCCAGCATCTCATCTTGATCCAATGGATTTAACCATCAGTCATTAAAAAACAGGGTACTGCAGTAATTTTCAGTAATTTTATTTGGTGTAGCAGTTTGGAGAGTACAGAATTGTATTTGTTATCTCATTTTTGTGAATATTCTGCCAGAGGCGCTAGATACAAATTTTCTAAACTTGGCAGCTATCTGTATCTATTTAACAAATTGCTAGTCCATGTCATTTTTCAGGGCATCCATTGCATATCTTTTCTTAACCCCAACATGCCACTGGTGACACACATTTTTCTGAACAATGCATAGACAAATAAATATGCACATATCCAAATGGCAGAGGACTGAGCAAAGATTATTCTGAAAATCTTACTCCAATTTTACATGTATGTCTACAAATTCAGAGCATCCATCCACATAGCAATGAATGGACTTGATAAAATTAGTCTCAGTTATAACTCCCTGCTCATCTTAGGGAGCAATTGTTGAATTTCCATTGGGAATTTTGTCTTGGGAATTGTCCCTGTATTTATGAGTATATATTTGTTCTGGTTGTCTTGCTGAGGAATAACATTGCATTATACTAATGAAACAATCACTTCAGTGTAATAATGTGACATAGACTATGATACTGCTTTCTCTAAATGTTAGTATACTATTTAATATTACTGGCTAGGGAATCATCAGCAAACTAACTGTGACTTTGAGAGAGTGGGTTAATATTCATGCTGATGTATTTCACTGTGCTGCTCCTTAATCCTCAAGGTTCAATGCTGTCTCTGTCACTTTGTTATAGATGCTGTACATAATCCTTGAACTAAATTATGCAGAGCTGTAAAGTCTGCTTAGCCTGTCCTGCTGTCCATACTACAGGGCTTGCTTTGCCAGTGTGCTTGGAGAACATGAAAAACTATGCGTCCTCTCAAAAGTTTGCCAGCTGAACTTGAAAAAAGGTGAGGTTGTAGCACTTGGCTCTCGAGGACCCTCTTCCACATATTTTCCACGTTTAGAGCTTTGACTTTTGGAAGTGGATGGTATAGTTTTGCCTCTAGTCCTTGACTCACAGCCTTCTGGTCTGGCTTGCATACTCACAACTAGCATGAGTAGTACCATACTCAGTATAAACCCTCCCTGCCACAGGGCACTCCAGCGCACAGGCTCAAAGGAGAAGAGAGCACTGGTAGTGACTAGAAAGGGGAGGGTTTTTCGTTTCTGACCCTAGGACCTTTTCTAGCCATGCCGTGCCATTGATTCTAATCTCAACAGTGACGCTATCATGCTCTTGATATTGTCCTTTCATTTTCTCTGAATGTTTGCTTTTTCTCTTCTCTGCAGAAACAGCATTTCCAAGTTGTGACCATTCGTCTTATCTGGAAACGTGACCATTCAGTTCATGCCATACAAAAAGGTCTCTGTGCCGGATTGCCTGATAGAACTAGTCTGATTTATTGTTCATCTCAGATACACAAAGCATATTATGCCTGTCTTGGCTTCTTCTTTCTCTTTCTCTTGTCGCTCACTTCTGATCAAGCATGGAATTGATTTTTTTTGAGATCTTTCTTCTTGCATATAAAGCTGTATGTGACCTGTTCCATGAGCATGTTGTGTTTACTGTCTTTATACAATGCTCTGCATGTCAGCTTGAGATTGAATTGTATTGGTTTGATAAGCATTGCTATATCTATCATCTGATTTCAAAGTGACATACCACTGTGCCTTGGAATATTCTGCAAGGAGATATTTGTTATGTTGGATCTTTTGATCCTGCTCTGAAATAAACTGGAAGTGATATTTTACTGAAGATTCTTCTGCTTCTTTAATATCATTCACTTTAATTTCCTTTTAAAACAGCATCCAGCATTTTACATATCCAGTATGAAAAAAATAACATCAAATCAAGCAGCAAGGATATTTTGAGAGCTGCTTAGAAGTTCAGCAAGAATTAGGTTGTCATAGCTATCACTTAGCTGTGCAAAAAGCAAGATTCAGCTTGTATATCTGAAAAAGAGGCAAAAGCACACTGTTCACCCAATTCACAAAGATTAAGTAAATGGGAGGTAGAAAATGAGCAAGGAGCACCAGATACTATAGCTCTACTCTTTCCTCCTCTTTTTCTGTTCAAAGTGGCTGGAACAGAGCCAGCTGCTTCACAAAAAGGGAGAGCGATGAAGAGAAAGAGGGCGTGGGATGCATTCTGAATTTATTTTTTTTTGACCACCTGCTGGGGTGGAGGAACTGGGCTTTGTCCTTTTGATCCTTTCTAGAAGAAAAAAAAAAATACCCAGGAAAGGTTATTTAAAGATTCCCTTTGATCCCAGTTTGAGATATCTGACACTCTAAGTCAGACCTAATTGTGCAGATTGCATTATGAAAATGGAAGTATGCCCAGAGCACAGAGTACACAAGTACATCAAGCACTTGTGAGAATGGCTGTGATGCAGAAAAATATTACGTAATATTGTCTATCATATTTTACATCTATATAATTTATAATTAGTATATTTCATTTGTATTATATAATTTTAAAATTATTTATTACATTTTTATTTATATTATTAATTTCTATTATTTATTACTATCTTTGAATAAGACAGCTGTGATTTAGCCCCAATTACATTTTGACCAGAATAGTTAAAATGTGGAGTCATTACTTATCAACTAACGCTTCTATTAAATAAATTCATAAATGCGTAAAGAAATAAAACCAATATTTTCTTTGCCACCTAAACTCAGCTCAGACCAAATAAATCATTTAAAAAAGAAAGGAGTCTCCCAAAGGGAAATAAAAGAAGGAGAAAAGCACCCTGTTTCAATTCTACGACAGTGAAAAGAATGGAACGATGAGTATCAGAAAACTGTAGGTATAAAATGGAAAAGGTAACTGATTAGCTGAACGGAATCTAAGTAACGATGGACTGCCAGGTTGACCCCTGTGCACTGCTTATATACATTCACAGTATGGTGTCATATCTGCCATTCTCATTATCTTTGTTTTTCATGATCCTCTGGGTATATTTCAGGACTTAGATGTAGGCACCAGCTGCCAATCAGAAGGTAAAGGTTAATGAATACAGAAATGTTATAAAACATGGTAACATGGTAATGTTAGAAAGTAGACTAGTCTTCAGAGATGAAACAGAGCTGCACTCAGGAAAATATGATTATTTAATCAGCAAAAGAATAACTAAATTGACATGAACTGATAAAAACTTTTCTAATTATTAAGCTCAGTGGAGGATGAATCTAAAACCTTCTATAGCTACATTTTACAAGTCAGTGCTAAAATCAAAATGAAATTATGGAATTAAAAAAATGGATAGATGGTGATTGCCCAATCAAGGCACAAAATGGAACAGGTAGACAAATGCAAATAGAGGAAGCATAAATTATTGCAGAATTATGTATTTATCAATTTATGAAGATTGAAGTATAGGAGGTTAAAGTAAGGAGAAAATAGGGTAAGAATTAGGACAACTACAACGCATGAACAAAGCTGTGATAAGCTGGCTTAGCATGTCAAAGACCATGCAAATGAACTGAAAAAGTGAGAAGCAGAAAAAAAGTCTTTCTGTTGCACAGAACACAAGAAAAACATGCATCAGAAAAATGTTTATAAAGATGAGAAAGACCAATGCTATGTAAAAAGAATCAATCACCAGGATCTTCAATGAATTTATTAATGTCAACTTAAATTGCAAAATAGGATCTCTTTTTTTATATTACATATATATCATATATATAATATAAAGCATTTTATTCCTGTGCAGTAGAACTGTTGAACACAGCTGACATTCTCTGTAATACCTAGACTATATCGGGTTTAACCTATGAAAAGTGGATGAGCTCAGATTACAAACTAAAAGAATGTCACACTCTGGTACTAGTTAAAATTGCTTGAATTCAGTCAAAAGTATCTGCCAGTATTTTTTCAAATATCACCTGCATGTTTGTTTCACTATTGCTTCTCCAGTAAATTTATCTCCTTTTTATGCTTGGGCTGGCTACTCTTTTCTTGGCAGGAGTATTTTTGAAAACCAATAACAGAAGGAGTGTGTCAGCACTGGAAATACTCAGTGCTGGACTTACAGCAACTGTAAGATGTGAAGCAAAAGAGAGAGTTTTATTGGCAGAACTGGAAGAATACCTGTGATGTTGACTAGTGGGGAAGGAGGATGATGGAGAGGGAAGGGAATGACGAGGAAAAGTAACTCAGGGTTACTTCCCTTGATGACTTTTCAAAACCAGGGAGCAGCAAGTCTTATCAGCAAGACAGTCTGTGGCAGCATTGACCAAGGAGAGAACCTGAAATCTCTTTACTAATGCTAAAAGCCCCTTCCTGTCTTACCCCTCTTTATCTCCAGGGCTATTTCCTGCTACTGATCACTTGCTCTGTCATTCGCTACTAAGGTGAATTAATTTTATTTAATGCCATTCTCTGGACATTGCCTAAGCATCAGATGTGATTAGGGCATCTGTCAGCCTCCTAATAACAAACCCTAGCAAACCACTGCAAAGAAACAGCAGCCCTCTTTCTGCAGTGAGAATCATCAGAAAAATCACATAGGGATCACACAGAGCATGCGGAAACTTGGGCTGGGATCTCCTCCTCAGGCTTTTCCCCCAGAAAACCAAGGAGATGTGAGCCTCTTCTTATCTCCTGACCTTGGTGAAAAGTAAAGTAGCTAAAACACAACACACAAGTGAGGACACCTCTCTATGTCCAAGCTATTTGGGTCCTCCAGCCTCTTTCAGCTTCAGTAGGGTTGAATATGGACCACAGTACGTGGAATCTACTACCAAGAGGAGTTGAACTTTCTGAGTTTTATTTAAATTACTTAACATTGCATGGCAGTGCTGGAAGGCCAGAGTACTGTTGTAGCAATACATAGACAGTTCAAGAGAGCAAAGAAACATTTCTTACTCATGCCTATTACTTAGCCTGAACTATAGCTCAGGTAAATATGAAAATCCTATGAATGAAAATCTTTGGTGCATATGCACAATTTAAAGACACTTAATTTGTTTTTATAGGCAGCAGAGAGGGGGAGAAAGACATGGGGAATACTGAGAAATTAAGATTAGACTGCATGTTTGCTGCAGTTTAGAATTCCTAAAATATTTGGCAAAAAATGTCTCAACATCTCTTCAGACTACAGAAGTACCCCAAAATTTGAATTTCTCTTTGTGTATGCTCACACAGACCACCTCAGCCTAAACATTGCTTCTGGACTCATGGAAAACTGGAGAAGAAAAGATAATTGCAATATTTTTAATTTACTTTTTAAATGCTAACCTCCCAAAAATGAAGATTAAATTCAGGTTAGCTCTTTTTTAAACTAAACTCTTATGCAAATTCCCTTAAAAGGCATGCATGCACATGAAAGCCACAGTAAAGTATACGAGCTCTTTTGCTGTTTGTGATTTTTGCACGGGTCAGCATTTTGTATTGACATTTATGAAACTCAACAGGTCTGGATTTCATTTTCATTTTAAAGTGCTTCTGCTCTTTCTCCCTAACTAGAGCCTGAGTTATGAAGGTCAGCCTACTAGGATCATTGGCTGAGCTTTGCAGAAATTTTACAAGCAGCAAATAAACAGGATTGTCATAATGATTTTTTCCATGCCAGCCACATGCTTGCAGTTGAAACCACATTGCATAATACAGATTTCCATTCACAGGCTTAACACATTTAAAACTGATGAGACTCTTCTGTGCCACTACAAAGAATCTGTCCATGGCAAAGATGTTCTTGTGGCTTAATGTGTAATGTTGTACAAAAGCAGATCTAAAACTGCCTCAAATACAAAGCACCTAAGAGCTTGTTTGTTTACTGTCAGGGATGGGTCACAATAACCCTTGTGACCTACTTTCTCTAGATATGTGTGCATGAGTTAAAATATGTTCGTTTCAGAAGCAAATTGGTCTTTAATTGTTTTCTTTCTTCCACTATTTGCTGATAGAGAGGTGTTTAAATTAGATTATGATGCCTGTAGTAGAAACTCTAGCCTGGGTTATGATCATAACACATGCCTCTAAAGTAAACCTACATTAGCACAACTCAATGTAGTAATTAAGATAGAAAAAGGCAGTACTAAACTGCATGGCCTATCAGATTCCTTGGGGAGAAAAAGACACTGACGTGACTTGAAATGTGTCCAAGGGGCTTAGTTAGCCTCCAATTAGCTGCAAAGTTCCTCTATTAAAATGCATAACAAATACCAGCCTACATGTCCCTGAACCCTTCATTATTTAAGTCCTAATTTCAGATGGTTCTTTTATTATAGCATATATCCCAAAAGCTAGCACTGACTTTTAATTACACTATGCAATCATTGCTGTCAGGTGATAAGTTGGAAGGACAGAAGACTCTAGGGCACATCTGGGTGAACCACAGAGGCTCAGCTCTTAACCAAAAGCAAACAACAGAACAAAGGCAAACATCCTAGGAACAATCCACAATAAAATGAAGGCCAAATGGTCATCTCTGCTTAACCTTGCATTTTACACTTGTCATGAAATCCAGAGAGTTTACTCAGGCAGCCAGACAAAAGTATGGGGACTAGGAATGTTAAATGAAACAGCATGTGAATTGTGCCCAACTCCTTGCACTTCCTCAAGTTCAGGAAGGACACATACATTTTTTTCTTCCAGAGTTACTGCTATTGATCTCCAGTTACAAATGTCATATTGGGAGTTGCTTGCTGAAGATTCTCATACTGTGCCACTATAATTAATATACTTGGAGGGGGGAAAAAAAAGAAGTGCATTGGACAGGTTTTGATTTTTGCCTTTGATTTTGTTTTAATGTTGTTTAATGCCTCCTGGCCACTGTCCATTCTAACTGCTTCAGTGTGCAAAACTTGACTTTGAAGATGGGCCACAGAACTTGATTAGATTTTGAAATGTGGAGGCGTTCATATGTCCTTGGGAGTGCTGGAAGGTTTGGACTGCTGATTCCCAATCAGAAGGACATAAAGCAACCACCAGTGGGAAAGTCCTGGTCAGAAAAGCACAGAGAAAGCAGGGAACAGAAGCAAAAGCCAGAGCCAGCAGAAGGTGTTGAATCTATATGCTAGCAAAGCTTTTCTGAGCCAAGGCATCCTCTAACAGACCAGATCCTACTAGATGCTGAAGATTCTGGCTTTTGTTCACTTGGCTGTTTAAATGCATGTTTAAAGTGAGAAGTCTGACTTTAAGTACGCTGTGAGCTCTGGTTTTGAGGACCACCCTTTTAAAAATGGGAAGTCTGTCTGCTGGCTTCATGAAAGCCAGAGCTGGGAGAAAATCTACATGAATGGATGCATAACTTTTCTAATATTATTATTTATTGTCTACATTAGTAGAAAATAGGCCACTTAGGCTGGAACAGCTTGTTTAGCTCTTTAAATGGGGAAAAACATGACAGCCCAGCTGAGGTACAATAAAACAATGCATATCCCATCAAGAATATATTGCTCAGAAATATATTCTTCTGCCTGCTGTGCACTCCTTTCCACTGTCACAATGCTCTATTATGTGGGAATCTGGAGAGCTTAATATGCAGCTAAGGTGTATGATATGCAACAACCCTCTTTTTTCTTTCCTATCTTTCAGTGCAACTATGATGTCTCTGCCATGTGAGCAAGTCACAGAGGGATCATATAGAAGTTATATCGGAAACATGAAGTTTTCATTTTGTTGCAAAGTTATATGTATTTTGAGGATTTATGCAGAATGAGCTTATCTATCATACATAAATGTCTTCTCAAAAGCAGGTTTTCTTTCCTTGAAGGGAAGAAGAAATCAAGCAAACAAAAAGCAAACACTCCTTTTTTTTGATTGTTTTCAAATAAAATCCACTTTTTCTAACAAAAAATAGCATTTCTGTTATGTTTTTATTTATTTATTTTAAAATAGCTAAAACAGTAAAGTCAAGATTCATGACTGGTATAGCCTTCAAATTCTTCTTTCCCTCCCAGTTTGCTTAAATTTTCCAGGAAATTTAGTTGTGTTAGTAGCTGCTAGTAGTTGAGTACAGTTATGTAGGATGGATGCATTTTAAAGGATTCCATAGTAAATACTAAAATTCCTAAAGTGAAAGAAGCCTGAAAATGTAATAAGCAACATTCATGACAATGGCAGGTCAAAGGATGCTGAAATCTCAATTCAGTACTCCTATAATTAAGTGCAGGCTGCATTCCTCTGCTGAATTTGGCCATCTAAGCATATAATAAAAATAGAAGAAGGGTCACAGGAAGCTATAAAGTAATGACATGAGATCATTCAAAGCTTATGCAGCCATTTGGAAGTCCTAATTTGAAATGTCTAACCACCTGAAATCAGCACCTTTTGGGGCATTCTTTGAACAGTCAGAGGTATTAAAATGTCAGATATCAGCTTAACATAGAAATGCAAAGTTAAGTTGTAGGAAGTTATTAAAGAAGTGAAGAGACAAATAAATACCACTATAATACTATGAATTGCTGAAATATAATTATTTGTGTTTGTTAAGGTTAATATTCGCCTTCCCAGACAAGTTTCACAGGAATGAGTTGAACATTAAGCCTAAGGTAAAAGTCAGTCACTGAATAATATTGCTCTTTTGATGCTGGAAACTCAGTGTGAAATGTTTTTTAATCATGCCATTAACCCACAGCAGACAGGTACAAATCAACTGAATGTATATAGCCATGTCTTCTATTTACCGGTGAGGTATAGTCACAATTAACAACAAATCGATCATGAGTGATAGAAGATTAGAGTGAGAAGCATTTCTGGATAAAAATGTTTAAAATAATGTATTTAGGTCAAGCTTTTGGAAGCAGATATTAATCAGAAGCATGAAGAGAGTGACCTGTTTAAAATACTGCAGAACCAATCTTTCTGTAAGCAAACTGGCTATGGATAGGCGGCAAGGAAAAGGGTAGTTTTGGCTGCACTGAGCCCCAAACCAAAGTGTTTTCTATTAATAGTGTTTTCTACTAATACCATTGGTGACTAAACTAATCTGAAGCTCAAGGTCAAAACATCCGTATTGTGCTTAAGGAGTTCAGAGCACAAAGCATCAACAGAACAGCTGGATGGGGCGCTAGCCCCCCTTGAGTTGATATGGCCAGACTGCATGGACCCAAACATGGACGAGCTTTGACAGCTTAACAGCTGAGCCTATAAGCTTTCCTGAGCATGTATTCACATGTGAATAGTATGAGTGACTGGTGAATCTGAATGAAAAATGGGTTTGAAACTTCATCTAACTGACTGTAGACTCTCCCTTTGAGGGGTTTCCTCTACAAGCCCAATCTGATTTTTTTTTTCCAACAAGTGAATATGTATACTTAAGTATTAACTAATAGTCAGGGATTCATTCTGACAAGAATGTCCTTTTACCATATTGCTCTTTTCATTTTTTTTGTGATGGGAAACCAGAAAATGACTGGAGTTTGGACTTCTTGGCCAAGATTGTTAATTCAGATTCTTCTGCAGTGCTCTAAAGTATAAGTTATTTGTATTACTGATTATACAGGAACTAAAACAGATGAGGTTCAGAGGTCCTAACTTTAAAAAGTTACCGGAGTTCCCTGAATCCATCATCAAAGTGTAAAATCCTGGATAAATAAAGGCATAAGGGGCTATGAGGGGTTATCTTGTAAATGCCTTTATTGGTATTGCCACTAAACTCATTTCTAGCTGGCCTGTTCTGAACAAAATCCAGTGCTAGAGACTCCATGATCTCTCTAGGTGATCTATCCCATTACTGTTTCACTACCCTTGGGATTGGAAAGATTTTTTCTCAAAATACTATTTTCTCTTGTTGCAAGCAAGCCTATCCCATAGGCTTACTAAGAGAGATATACTCACAATGGACCTGGAGAGCCCCCTCCCTTTTTGGAAACTGTGCAACCCTTTACATTTTCTTCTTTAGCCTAGACAATCCTGATTCTTTCACTTGTTCCTTACAGTCAGCGTTTGTAGACCTCTGATCATTTCCTTGCTGCCTCAGAATGATTTCTTTGTGATCCTCATCTTTTTTCAAAGCCAAATGCCCAGAACTCTCCTCAATGTTCCTCCTAACTCCTCAGCAAGACTGAGTGGAGTGGGAGGATTGTATCAAAACTGCAGTGTGCAAAACACCTGCTATGTATCCAAGTAAAAGGTTTGCCTTTTTCACAAGGTTGGATATATATTCAGTTTGGGATCCAATATAGCCCATCTTGTTCAGCTATTGTGTCGTTTCTCATCCTGTGTTTATACAACTAATTATTCCTGCCTAACTGTAAAACTTTGCATGTATTGAATACCATTCTACCTTTCCAGACTTCATTTTGCTGAGATTTTGAATTCTAATCTTGTTCTCCAAAATAGTTCCAGTCCCTTCCATCATCACATGGCTCTCAAAGGTTAATAAATATTTTCTTTTAGTCAGCCAGATCATCAGTGAAGTTATTGGAAAAGCTTTAAAAGCAGAGCTCTCTCTGAATTAATCATATTCTATGCTTTCCTCCATTTTGACACTGAGCCACTGATAGGTACAATTTGAAGTGCAGTTTACCCTCACCCAATAGTACCTTTATCAAAACAATATTTCCCTAGACTTATTCTAAGTCTTGTGACTGCAAAAAATCATGATGTATAATATCTCCTGCTTTCATCATTAACCTTGCTATCCCAAAGTGAAAGGAAAATATCAGTGGGCACTACTCAGTTCGTTGTTATCTAACAAACACTTAGCTGAATTGTTTGTTCCAGATTCTTTTGACGAATTGAAAATAACCTGACTTTGTTAATTCTTTTGACTTTTCTTTTCCCTCCTCTCCTCCTTGGCCTCATTAAAGACTGACACTGGGTTTGCCTTCTAGCATCCCGTGAGTCTTCAAAGATAATCAAAAATGTTTCAGAGATTTCTTTAGCTGAACAGCTGAGCTTACTGAAATTAAAGATACTGAAGTATTGGATACACTGAAATCAACTAGGAAATGGATGGAGATACCCATGAAAAGAGTTCATGCAGAGGCTTGTTAAAGTAACGCATTTTGGCAGATGTAGAGTTCTGATTAAGATTTTTTAAATTCAAAATGTTATAAATTTAAAAACAAAAATGCTCCATAAAGTTCTTTAAAATGTCACTGATAAGATGGTTTCATTCCTTTATAGACATTTTCCTTCATGCAATGCAATGAAATATACTAGTGCATGAGAACTAGAGTTGGAAAACAACCCCTTTGCTTTCACTGAGTTTAAAAATATATGTATATAATTACATTTTTAAAAAATATATTATATATTTTACTGTTGATGGTATATTTGCTACAGATATTTTCAGCTACTACAGCTGGTTGAAAAATCAAATTAATATGATTAATTTGGGAACATTTTTATATAAACTTATTCCATACATAGTTCTTTATTATTCGTCTTCTTTCTGACTTGAACAAATAAATCCAAAGAGAAATGAATGTATTCAAAAACCATTCAACAGTTTGCAGTAAATGTTAGTGAATTTGCTTGCTTGTTGACTACCTAGTAACATGAGTACAGCTAATGGTCCTTCAAAACTATTTTGTGCTTAATGATTAGTCATTTTGCCTACACAATAGGAAACACTTTAGAAGTGGTTGGATTTTCAAGGTAAGTTATTGCTGCTGTTGAACACTGGGGTCCTTTTATTTATCTCAAGGTGGGCATACAACAATTGACTTGATAATTTCCTTTTATACTATCTAATCTCAAACCAAAAGAGGACAATTGTGAATGCAAATGCCAACTGCTGGGTGCCAACCTCATGAAAGTGGTATGATTCGTAACTCTCACAGTTTCTCCATTCTGCATCAGCTTCGTGTATCACACAGCAGAAACAGGTTCTTTTTGTCAGAAAGTAATTTGAAAGTTTTCTCCATAAAGCAATCATGTTGCCATACTTATTTACTATATTTTGTATTTTCTCTCCCTCGTTTGCCCTGCCCGTTGGTGAGGCTGCAGAAGGAGGCAGTGGAGAAAGGAAACAAAGGAGGAGGGAGCAGAAAAGAAAGGGCTATGAAATTTTTTACTCTGTTTCATCGAACTCTGTACTTTGGGGGTTAAGATATATTTTGCCAAACAAAATTTAGCATGCTTTGATGCATCTATAATCCCAGCACACTTCTCTGAATAGGTATTATGGACTAAAAAAACTTACTATTTTCTGCTTAGCTGAGTGAACTACAAGGAGAAGAATAATTCTACAACCTTAAAAGCACTGGTCTGAAGAAAAACAAATAGCAGAAAGCAATCATGGAAGGGGCAAAGGGAGAACAGCCATTCTGCTAAGGAGGAAGCAGCCTTCAATTAAATATCTATTCATTGGTAATGAATGCCAAATAACATTAAATAAGCATTTAGCAGAATATTAATCACACACTTCAGGGCTAATTGCAGTATATTAACAATTAATGGCCCTTTAAGAAACTAAATATACTATGGCACATAATAAGTGTTAATTGAAAGCTATTTCAGGAACTTTATTTTGCTTTTCTTAATTGGACAGTGACACAATATACTGTTTCTGAGCCCTTCTGTCCTTATACTTTTAAGTACCGTAGTTGCTGCTATCCTGCCAAACACAGCTCCTCCCTCTGTGATGCACAGTCTTCTTCTGTACAGCAGCAAGACAAAGATTTCAACCAGCTGGGCTCCAGGAAAAAATCAAGTGTATTTTGCATTTACAAAATGTTTTTTTTATTGGCCTGCAATAATCCTTATTGATAGCACATGTGCTCTTTGTCCAGTAACGTTAGTTCATTCCACATAGATGTCATCTTGAGAGAGTTACTCTATGTTTAAACCTATCTCCCAGCAATTATGCACCAAAGCCTCACCCCACACACACTTGAAGTCAGTGAAACATTCACATGGAGAGTTCTGAAGCTGTCAAAAACCAGATAAACCTCATTTCAAACATGGTGTAGCTGTTGAGACTTCTTGGCTTGTTTTGTTCATGAAGTGGGATATAGTTGCAATAAACTGTAAGCCTAGTTCTCTGTAAAAAACTCTAAAAGAAGGAAGAGAAAAAAAAACCCTAAAAATAGGTGTTTAACTCAAAGCAGAGGTAAGAATTGTGAAGAAACTGTAGGGAGGATCTAGTAAAGTTAAAGTCTATGGTGCAAATCTTCAGTTTTCTCTAAGAAGCATCTGACAATACCCAAATCAGAAATTTGCCTCTGGCAAGATCTGAAATTTCGTGTGAAGTTTTCAGAAGTCTCTTGTTTCTCAGACAAGGCTGTCATATGTATAGGCAATTTTCCATGTAATTCCACATCATGGAGCTGTGATGCACCAGGGGTAATGAACACCTTGCTATCAAAAGATTCTGCCTCGATTTTCCACTTGGCACTTGTTCTCATCTCCTCACTTTTCTTTCCCTTGCACTAGCATAAATGTTCATGTAGTTACAAAGCTAAACACCTTGGAGGCCCGATTCAGATCAAATAGTACCAAAAGAAGATTAGTTCTAACTCAGGTTATCTCCCCAATTAAATTAAGTAAATCCCAAAGGTCATTTGTCTAAAGTGTCGTGACTAGATATTTTCACTAATGGATTGAAGCTTAGACTTTAGCTTAGATACTCTGTTCCCCATTTATTGCAAAAAGATAGTCAGTGTAGGATCAGCTGTCTCCAAATAGCTTTTCTACTCGCCACAATTCATGTAGCATAAGGAACGTAGCACTTAATGGTCAAAGAAAAACATACCTTGTGCTGAACACAAAGTGCTTCTCGAGTGGAAGACACCAAAGAAAATATTTATAAATTATAAGATAATGTGTTTTTTCAGGGCTTTATCGGTGCAGTTTTAAAAAGTCTGCTGAGGATGTTCATTAACCTCTAACAGGAGTATTGCAATACCAGAACTCAGCAAATTGCTGTATAGAGCCTCTTTATGCATTTTTTCAAAGTTAATTGTGCTGTATAGGGACTTAGGACTTTACCCATGTGAGGAATGTATTTTTGTTTTCTCTGTGTTTGTTATGACAATTGCAGCATTCTTACTCCAGTCAGAAGCATAGATGAAGAAATCCTCGCTACCAACCTATTGACATGTGGTTTCGTAAGTGACAGATTGAAACGATAATAGTCTGAAGTGGAAATTTGTTACTAGCAGGCTTATAATGACAAGATGGCCACTAGCCTATGTTTTCCTTAGAAATACTAGCCATCTATTCTTCCATCACCTTGGGATCTGAACATCATGAGACATTTTGGACTATTACTCTTACACTCAGCTGTGAGTTTTGAGGTTTGTTTCATTTAGTATTTTTAGAATATTTAAGATATTTGTGGACTCCTATAAGATATTTATATCCACTTTATCAAAGATAAGTTCAATCTTAGATTAAATATTGAGATGGTGTGAATAGCTGCAAATACCTGACTGTCAGGACAGTTGCATTATTTTGCAGGACCTGAAGATATGCCCTTTTATTCTACATAACTAGTAATTATAGAATTACATATAATACCTCAGAAGAACCTACCCAATATTTTTACTCAGTTAATTACTCTGAGAAATGTTTTGCCTTTACGATATTTAAGTGCTTTCCTGGACTAATAGAGTAATTCATTTCCACAGTGAAAGACATTGGATGATGCAAATCAAATCTGCTTTTTGTATATAATAGTACACAAAGGTAGATGTAAAACAGAAAGAGTAGCAGCCATAGCTAAAAATACATTTGTGCATTCCTATTCTTCAGAAAAAAAAGGTCCTAAATCTGTGCTTTAAATTGTGGGCCAAAAAGCATAGAATAGTACAGTATAATTTATATGTCTGTACTAGCATAGTGCACATTCTGTGAAACAGAAGGATGTTGCAGGAAGCAACAAACTGGAAAATATAAAAGGGTGTCAAATTAGTATATGCTGGGAGCCACTTCATCTGTGCCCTCTATCACCTTATGATGGGTAGAAACTGTCTGTGCCTATTCAGTGATTTGTGACAGATCATCACAGCTTTTCAGCATTCTACTCTGTGTTTTAATTGCTCCCTATTCTAAATTACTCCAAATTCTAAAATATGCGTTTACATACTAAGTTGAAAAATATTATCATACAGTTTCCTATTTACAGTTCCAAATGTTAATGTCACATCTGAATGCCATGTTCAAACTGCGGCCAGTCTCCAGGATGTCAAGAACACCCATTAAAATGTTATCTATTATTAGCTTCTTGAGCAAAATTTCTTTGTCTCTCTCTGTCTGTCTCTCCCTTTTTTAATCCAATTCCTTTATAAAAGAGCTTTCTGTGAGTGGGAAATGTGACCAAAGTAAAACAGTACAGGCTGATCTCTTCTCCAGAAAGTCCAGAGCATGCTAAAGTAGTTCAAAAGCAGGTGGAGTAAAACAGCAGAGATGGGCGGACTCACTGTAGACTTCTACTGATTTTGATGAGAAAATGTTCAGAATAAATTCAAGCTGACATCTCCAGAGGCACTCCTCTTGCCTCTTCCTGTATCTACTGAAGAACAACTACAAAAAAAGTCACCTCCCCAAGAAACCCAGATTCTTACTGTGAGGATTTACACCTCTCTGTAGCAAAAAAGACAAACCCAACCTTAGAACTCAACTGTAAGTAGATACTTTCCTTCCTGTTAAGCACCTTTAAGATCTTGGCAATCAGCCTCTTCCTCATGCTCCCACAACTACATGTCATATTATATATATGTAATATATATTAGTGTATTTATTTAATAAAAAAATCCAAGAATATTTCAGTAATACCTTTGCTTTGTACTGCCATCTTTCTTATTATAGGTAGAAGGAAATATTTCTGGCAAAAAATTCCTGCTGATGGCATTTAACTGCGGTATAGTTGGCTCTGTACAGCCAGTGGTGTATTATCCCATACCACAAAAAAATGGCAGGGTCAAGCAGAGTACAAAATTCATCTGTGCAAAAGGTCCTCTAGATCAATGTCAGGCATTTTCTATCAAGCACTGCGTGTGACCCCAAACAGTCTATGCCACTGCTGGAGCAGTTCTCGGTTACCATTTTTTTGAGCAAGGAATAGAACGGCTTCATCTTTTTTTTCTTTCTGAAAGACAGTCCACATTTTTCTATTTTTTAATTTTCATATAGGTCAAAGCTTTTGCTGTTTACCATATGAGCTCACAATGACCGTCAGGCCTGGAGGATTATGGGAATTGTAATTCACAGACATTTACATTAAAGCTCTGCATTTCTGACAGTGGTGTTGCTTCCTGTGCTGAAAATAGATTTAAGGACAGAAGGCACCCAAATTTCTAAGACATGATCCTAACAGCTATCTATTCTGTCTTTCCAGACAATAAAAGTTACTTTCCAACCTGTAAACCGAAAAGCATTCAGTTCAGTTTATGATCCAGAGCTAGATTTCTGCATTGCCTTGCTGAATTTGCTGGCAGCGCCTTCTGGTATTCAGAGATGACTGGTCCAGCTGTGGGAAGCTGGGCTTCTCAGACATACAGAGGATTTAGTACTGGCACATGCTGAATATACTGGGGTAGGCACAGGCTGTGTGCTGGGGTAGGAGCTCCACAACCACAACAAGCAAGGCAAGCTCTACCCAGTAGAGCTTCATTAGTAGTACCCCCAGAGAACGATCAGATGGAGAGTGAGAGCTCTGAGCCTTCATTAATATCGCTTATGCCCGAAGACAGCTTTAGCCTGGCATGACTTTTGCAAGTCACGACTTGCACCTGATATGCCTACCCTTTTCCAAATGAAATCTCCTCACCTTCCCCACGTTTGCTGCTAGTTAGCTCTGGGCAAGGATTATCTGTTCCCTAACAAAGACTCTCTGATCCTCCTTTCCCACCTGGTCTATGTTGTCCCTCTCTTCAGTCAAATCTGTTCACTCTTCACACTAAGTACTCCTGAGATGAACACTGGGAGGATAGAGCCAACTGTGGTTTAGAGTAGTTGAATCAGAAAAGATTATTCCATTCTTTAGCTATGGAATGAAAAAGATTGCTCAATTGCTTCATGAGGATAACCTCTATCTTTTGTGAGTTTTGAGGGGATATGCCATGTTCAGATTCTTTGGGCAGATAAAATCTGAAAAATATTTGCTGTCAAAAAGCTGAAAAATGTAGTTTTGAATAAATTTGTATCTGCCTGAACATGAATGGAATATTCCCAGGGACTGCAGGAGACACACATCTGACACATGGGCATTATCCTATAAATATCAATAAATATAATTTTCCTGAGTTTTGTTTTTGAGAACTAGAGTGAAAGTGAACTGTTCTGGCTGAAATTTTGCAAGGAAAATGTAACCTGAAGTCTTCTTCACCTATATACATAATTTCAAAGCAAATAACTGAAATATGGCTAAGTGATGAACAGGAAACAAAGTCTTATAATGTTTTCCTCATAATTTCTCAGCAGTAAATTGTACAATGATCAAACCTTGGAATAGCAAAATGGAACAGATATACCAGATAGTTCATTCTCACACTGATTTTCCTTTCCTTCCCTGAAGAATGATCTCAGGAGGCATCTACTATCTGAGGAATGAACACATAATAATAGATGTTAGATGATCATGCTTTAACAGTATCAATTTTCCATCTCACTTGTCTTCTATATGTTTTGCTGCAATATATCACAGGATGATGTACTAAAAAATCTCCAAGGACACTGCATTCTCCAAGGAAACTATACAGCACTCTTAAAGCTGTGGCCTACAGTTTTAAATATGCAGTGTTCAGAAGATAATAATAAAGGAGATTTTTGTTGCTGTTGCTAAATGCTCTATGCAGAACTGTAAGTGGATAAAGATATGTCATTGTAAGTGTCCTTGAAACTAAACCTTAAAATTGTACTTCTTATTAAAAACAACGAGGCTTATCAAGATTAATGCTATCACAAAGTAGATTGGGGGATTAATACTGATTCATCTTTAGAATTATTCGTTTAAAAAACAAGAAGTGCCTCCACAAAGCATTTGATCTTCGGGTCAAACCACTGGTGGAATAAAGAGCATAGGTTTTGAATTCCTAGACATTGTTCATGTATATGTGTATGTATATAAACTTTTCTGGGTGTGACTGAGCACTGTTTGCTTATTTACTCAGCACTGACTGTATGCTTGACCTTGCACAACATGCTGATATCAAAATAATCCATTCCCTACAGGGTTTACAATCTGGAAGACAAACATGAATGATCAGACACACTAGGAAACCCAGGTGATAAGTTCCCTGTTAATGGTGGTTTTTCTCTCTATGTTGTTGCTTTGGGCCTTTTATTTTGTTCCTCATGTAGAGATGGGAAAGAGTGGAGGTCTCCAGTCCTGTGAAAGTGGATGACAGGAAGTATCAAATGTTCTTTCACCTTCTGTTAACTATGGGAAAGGAAGTTTTCCAATGGTGCTAACAGCTAATTCGGTGTGGTCTTGCATTCCTTTGTTTTTAGAATAAAGTGAAAACGTAATCTGTTTTACATGTAACTAGAAGATTTTGTGTGATTTCAGCAGAGATATCAAATTAGCTTACTAGAACAAAGTTCATGGGATTATTCAACCTACGACCTTTTCAGTCTATGCTGATGTGCTCTAACTCAATTTCTGTCTTGGCTCACCATCCAAGTTCTGCTGGCTTCATTAGGAAATTATATTACTGGTCTCAAAGACGTTCTTTAGAATTTTGTGAGCACACACATATGTGACCATGTATGAATATGATAAATGCACCATCAGTTTAAATAGAAGAGGGCAGCTGTGCAGAACTTGTGAAATGCTGCAGTGTCTAAGTATCCTTCTAGATAAGCTTGTAATTATAGCTAAAATTGCAGTAAAAATGATGTTTTATGGTCAGATTTTTGAGTGATGTTATTCATCTCCTATGGAACACCAACAGTTTCTCTGAGGTGAGAAGTTGGATGTCTTTTTCTTGTTCTGGATGTAAAGCAAGAAGAGTAAGAACGCACACAGAGAAATACGTATTTATGAAATTAGCTTAACTATATTAAACTACAGCAAAAGCTTGGGTCTGAATGACAGATATTTCCTGTGATGAGCTGAAGTTAAGAGGAGATGCCAGACGCTTACTATCACTGGTAAAGCAAAGCCTGCCCATGGCACCTGGAGGGGCAGTGATATTTTATTCAAATGCTCACTCTTTCTGATGACAAACATCATGTGAAGAAGGAAACTAAACACACCTTCCAGTAATCTCACTCACAGCCTGAGGCATTCTGGAGGTGACAAAGTGCACAATACTTGATAGAGAGAGGGAAAATATAACTGGATGACAGGATGACAACCACCGAAAAATGTCAGTTTACCTCACTAACAACAAATTGTGTGTACTCTGCTAACCTACATTTATGATTTCTGCCTTCACTTTCATATCAGTTAGCATTGCATGCCATAGAATAAAGTGCCAGAAAACGCAGAAGCTTTGACTGCTTTCTGTTGCCATCTTTCCACCAGTTCTTGACATTTGTTACCAGGGCTGTCTCAGGAAAGTTCATTTGGAATGACACTGGCAAACGGCATGCCAGAAAACTCAAGGCTTGGTTTGGTCTGGTTTGAAGTCATTGTAAAGTGAAAGTCAGATATGACTGCGCAATTAAACACTTACTGGTGTTACTGACCTGGAAAAGGACAGATATGAAGTTAGAGTATGGTTTTTTTTTCACAAGCAACATTCAGTATGGTATTGCAAAGAAGTAAAGCAAGCCAGGCTATAGGTTTGCAGATCATTAGCATTGCATTCTAACTGTCCAAACGTATGTATTCATCCCATGGTAGGCATGAGGTAGCTTATCTCACTTTCACTGAGATATAGCCAAAACAGAGGTCTGTAACACCCATAAATGCACACTAGTCAGGATATAATTAATACGAGATTGCCTTGAACCTGAATATAAGCACATCAAAATCATGCAACTAACAACAGTATATAAATATATTGTAACACTGTGATGGCATAGCCAGGCACAATGTATAATTATACACCTATGTGAGCAATGTGACTAAATGTGACTATAAATGGGGCAACTAAAGATTTGTGTAGTTGAACCCAGTATGTGTCCAAGTAACACGAAGTTGCCAAAGGAAAAGGTGTGCACAAGGGACTGCAAATAGGCAGGTCATCCTGCCAAATACACAAAAAAGATGACTGGCAAGACAAAAGAAAACAATATAAGCAGTATCAGGAGCAGAGGAGAATCTCTTTGCTGGGGGAACAGGGACTAATATAAAAAAGTCAGGCAAAAATTGTCAGGCAGTAAAATTGTCAGCTCAGGACTATGGCTTAATATATGGCATCAGCTTCCAGATATTATATGCTCATAACTAATTTAGAGCATAAGTGTTAAGACCAACAGGAATGTATATGTAATAATGAAGATTAATAACATGTAAGAATTAACCATTTGCAGGAAGTGAATTTGGTGAAGTTTAGTTTTAAAGATTAAAACTGTCCCAATTCATCTGTCTTCTAAACACTCCCATCACAGCAATTTTTAATACATACATATACATATATTCAGTTCCAAAAGAGACAATGTAATTCTACACATGAAATCATGGCCCTGCCTATTTATTCCCTGCCCTGTCATTTGTGACACTTCCCTCCTTTTACAGAGGAAACCTCCTGGTCACAATGTTGCCTGATCTTTACAGAGATGGCTCAAGGAAAGGGAGGTCACTGACAGAATGGCTGGAAACTTTGCATCTTCCCACTGTAAGTCAAAACATCTAGCCCTAAGAATATAAATGGATAGAGACTGCTTTCCCTTCATGGCTGAATGAAGATGGATGAATTCTTACTTATATGGCCTTTGATATGTTTTCTGATGATACACCCTATGATTTGGGTTGTGATGAGAACATACGTTATAGTTACCGAAGGAAGTCTAACAATAAACTATGACCAGTACAGGTAGAAATACACAAGCACAGAGAGACAAATTGAATTGTTGGTGCAATTCCACTCACTTCAGTGGGACTACACCAGGGGATGAAATTGTCCCTCAGTATTATTTAAGGTTCAAACAGTGCATTTAAAACACAATAAATGGATAATGCCCAACCTCGGCACTTTATTACCAAGTTTTCTTGCTCTCTTGGGGGATGATCCAGAGTCAGTGAAGTGTTATAACCTTTCGTTTTTCATTGGTACTAACATATATCACTACGTACCCAAAGTACTGTATATGAGAAACTCAATAAATGCAATGCTTAGATGATAAATGTTTACAATTTACTTCTTTGTTGCTAGCGTGTCCTGATAAAAATAACACCTTTAAAAGAAAGTGAGGCTACGCTTACAAAAGGAAAACAGTTACTTCTTCTTAAGTATAGAAATGTGCTGTAATAAATATATTTTCTTGTTTTCAAACACTAGGACACATGGGTGTTTGGAAAGAATTAATTCTGTCACAAAAAAATGATTACTAAACTTTAACTTTTTTGACTGCCTGAAAGGTGATAGGCAGAGAACTGTGTGCTTAGAGCTCAGAGAAGTTGGCCTGAACTTCATTTTTTCTTTGAATCTGTGATTTATGTGTGCAACAAAGCAAGTAGTAAATGTGAATGAATTCAATTGGTTTATCTGTCCCTCTGTCTCAAAAAACCTTTCTTGCTGATGAAATATCTCAGGAGCTAAATAACCCAGTGTCATCATATTTTATGTGAAATGGCAATAGAGAGTTTCACGTCTCTTTTGAAAGGCAAGACAACACGATATGCATTTACAATGTGACAAAGAATTTTTCTGATTTATGTATAGCTTCTTTTTTAACTTACACAGTCACTTCCCTCTTGCATGGTCAAGTGATGTGCCACACCAGAGGGAGAAAATAATTCACTCTATCTGTTTTCCCAGATGAATTCTTTGCATTTATATATTTGCTGCCTGCCCTTTTAATACTTTGGTGAATGTATGGCATAGTGTTTTTAAGTGAAGTGTAAACAAGGGACAAAATTCCAGAATGATTCTATAAAAACTAAAATCTCTGTAATTACATCTTTCTTATCCCATAATTTCTACATTATAAAATATTCATTGCCCCACCTAACAACCTGTAATTATAACTCACTTCACAACAATTCTATCTTTATCTCCATTGCCTTTCCTTCTGGAAAAACATATATATCTTTGTGAAAAAGACCTGGCTAATCTCTGGATTCCCAGCCCAACTTTGAAGTACAGCTTCATCCACCTACTAATATAGCAGGAGTAGACAGAACTCTTGTTTCTGACCAGTAAAGGCACTCCAAACTCATCCAGCAGAGAAACTATCGAAGTGAATAAGACTGCTGCTTCCCCCAGTTCTCTGAGAAGAGAGAACTTCTGAAGAGGGTCTCATTTTTACAGTAATGTTTATGAAATTCTTTCCATCTTCCCATATTATATACAGAAATATTGCTACATGTTGTGCCCTTCCTCTCAAACCAGAATGACTGATTTAGTCAAGGTATATGACAAAAAGATGTGTTTGAAAATTTGACACATTGCAAAACTGTATCTCCTTGCCAAAAAAAAAAGGCTCTATTTTTTCTGCTACCTCCAAACCATTGAAACATGTGCCTGCAACAGGCAGGAAATTGGAAGCTATAAGTATTTTGCATTTTGAAGCAGTCAAAGAAGTACTTGGACTTTCTTAGACACTAATAGGCAAGCAAAATCTTTGATTTTCATGCTTAGAAAAACTCTGGTTTGTCTTTATTCATTGTTTTGTATCAGATATCCAATATCAAGCCCTTCAGGAATGATGATGCCTTCTGAATAAGTTAGTTCATTTTGCAAGTTTTGGAGAATGACAATGTTAAAACTAAAAGATAAAATAAAATCAAGTTTGCATAAGAAAAAAAGAAAGAAAAACAAATCACTAGTGTATACACATAATGGCCAGTCCATGTGAGAATATCACCACAAGAATTCAAAGAGTTAAACAGGTGAAAAATATAGAGAACCTCTTTGTTCAAAATGACAAGTTAATGTTTTTACTATAACTAAAATGGAATAAGCAAATACACTATATTTTAATCAACATGTGCTTTGAAAACTGACAACTAAATTTGAATCTCATTATCTGTGCAAGTAAGATTAAGAGAAATATATATACAAAATCAAGTATTGTATTAAGAACTGGATCAAAACAGATTAAGAGCTAGTTCACTGGTAGATTATAAAAGTTATTGTAAATGAGAAATAATCATCCACAAAAGATTTTTTTTTCCACCAGTATCTGAGAGAGATCTCGTCTTGGCTTGGTACATTAATATTTTTAGCAATATTTAGAAAGAAAATAACAAGTTTTCTGAATTCTAGTAAAAACTGGCAAATGACATGAAAATTTGGAATGTTAACATAATGACGGGACAAGCAGTTAGTCTAACCGTGGATTCCTTTGAATAATTGAACTTTTACTGTAGCCAGATGCAGGTTTGGACACCAGTGTCATGCTTATGAGAAGAGCTGTATCCTGGCTTGCAGTGATACTGAGAGGAATTTAAGTGTCAAAACAGATAATGAAATGAAGAGTGAAATGCTGTAACTAACAGGGTGAGCATAATCCTATGGAAGCTGTATTGTCCCCTATCAAATAGGAGAAAGGAGACTAGCTCATTAAGGGCATTCACTGAAATATACTGTTATTGAAGCACTTCATGTAGTTCAGGTGTTGACACTTCAAAGAAAACCTTGAAGAACTAGGTGGGGTTTTAAATGAGAGCTATGAAAAAAAGGTTCGCTCAACATACTTTATCGTTATCTTGAGAAGCTCCATGTTAGCTGGTGCAAAAAAGAAATAGTAATAATTGTGACTCAGTCCTAGTCTACAGGAAGATATGTAAGGAAGTGGTTTAAACTTCATAGACAGAAAGAAGATTAAAGACAATCTTGTGGCTGAAATCTGAAACCAGGAAGATGAGCCATTGGTACAATTAATCACTAGAAAAAAATATGTAGAGATATGTTGAAAGACTGCAGGTGATAGAAAATTCAAATAAAACTGGATATGCTGCTAAAATGTATGCTGTAGCCATATGACTTAGAGACTTGAAACAGTTTCGGGTTTGATTCTACGCCCTGGAACATAGTGGTCTGTACTGGCCATAAAATTTTATAAGGAGAACATACATGAATCTCCAGTACATAGTACAAGATGGTCCTCCAAGAACATAAAAAATCTACCAAGTAACAAGCTGATTCTTCCAGGAAATCCCTGAGCATGGGTAATGTTTTCATTCTGATTCAAAGCAAAGGAAAAGTACGACCTATAGTTTACTGGGAGAGAAGGCTGCTAAAGTCCAAATGATTAAGGTGGAAGATCACAGGAGATGGCTGTTAACCCTTTGAAGACAACTGCTGTCCTCCTGCACTTGTAAAAGATCTTACCTCTGCTATATGACTATATTTCTGACTATGAGTCTTTTTCAGCCCATCACAGGCAACTCTCTATAGTAAATTTAGCTCTAACTGTTCAGACTCCAAAGGTAGTTTAAATTGAGCCTTGTCTGCTAGGTTTTCATTAAAATAAGAACTATTACTATAGGTTGAAGTAACCTACATATTTTTAGCAGTATGAACAGAATTCGCCAACCAAACACATCATTCTTTTATCTTTCAGCCTTTAGAAATGAACTTGTATGAACATAGAATGGATTGGTCCTCGAAAGTGATCACCAGCTAAAAAACATCAACATTCCCCAAAAGGTAATTTTTTATTTCATGGTTATATAGAACTAACATTCCAAAACTGCATTGTACTTTACATTCCTGCAGTGAAAGCTATAATTATCTTGCTAATATTGCTGCTTCATTTTAATTTTTGCCATTTCCCTCATGTATCCTGATTCTGACCTGAGTAAATCGGATCTGGGCCCTGATTCTGTTGTGTTATCTCTACTGTGAAGTTTCTTGGAGTTGTAACATTCAGTATAGGTTTTTCATGGCAGTGATTACAGACAAAGAGAATTCAGCTCACTTACTATGTTGTGAGCCTTTTTTCTCTAGCACTGTGTTTTTGCATCTCCTGCTAAATCACCAGAGATAGATCAGGTTGCAGACTACTTCTCTCTCTGTATCTCTCTGCTTTTTTCTCATATTTTTTCACATATGCACATAAATTAAAGTGAAAAGTTTACAACACTGTTTTAAAAATATCTGTGTAGCTCTATGTGGTGGTTTCAAATTCCCAGAACAAATTATCATGTTTCTTTAGCAGCAATGATCAAAACCCCAAAAGGCTGCATAGTCTTCAGTGACATCTGGTGATCTAGAGATGTTCTTTTTTTGAATTTCATTGGTGGAGTAAAGTGCTTTCACCTGCACAAAAAAAGTAGATGTCATCTTCCATACAGACTCAATGATTTATTTCTAACATGCTTATTTAAAACAGGTAAGTATTCATGTATTCAATATCTGACAATGTGTCCCAATGTATACATCATCTCTCACCTTTTACTGATTCAGTTTTTATGCCTGAATTCATGTACTCTCTACAGAGGAAATTATTTCAAACAGCATCAGCAGCCATATTCCCTACCCCTTATATTAACCTCAAGTTTAACTACTTGAACTAAAAGAAATATGTTTATGGTAGATGTGTATGCTAAGGAATTCTTTTATTATTGTCTTTAAAGAGGAAAAAAAAATCTTGCCTGATCATAGTGATGTAGAACACTTCTACTTTTGTGGTGATTTTTGAAACAGATTCCAAGTATTTCTTGGTCCATGTACTACCATGGTCAGATTCTGCCAACCCCTTAGCTTGACAACTGTGCAGAAGAGCTGGAAAATGTGGAGAACATATGGAGCAAATATATGAATAAGCATATGTGTTTGCCATTAGATCATATTATGATTTTAAACCTCCTGTAGCCCACCATGAACACGCTCATGGTATTTGGTGCTTTGGTGTGCTAGAGAGAGGCTAGGATATCAGATTTTTATACCTGGTAGGAGGAACACAAGCATTTAGATTCAGAGGAACTAAGTTCGTCTTCCATTAGCAATGCTCGATGAGGACTGTGCTATTTCACCCACACAAACTCAGGTGTTATATGGTTGATATTCACTTTATTTAGGACTTCCCAAGGAGCTGCAGCTTATAAAATCACTAACTTTTCTCAAGTCTTTCATGTAAAAGCTTAGTCATTTTCTCTTACCATTCTGGTTCTTCTCTCTTTTCTCATGCGATAGTGTTTTAGTGCAGAATTCTTCTCACCCATCTCTCTCCCATCTCAATATTCAGGATTGAGATCTAAGGCCTTTCCTACTAATGGGCTAAAAGAGCAACATTTGAGAGAGCAGACATGTAACTGGTAGGTGACCTGAAATCTAAGCAGGTCTTTTGTGCCTCTTACACTTCAGAGAGGGAACAACCAAAGCCAACATCATTGCTTTTGCAGACCGAGCCACCCAACATACAGTTGTGTATTAAGCCAATTAATCTGTCAATATCTGTCCATAAGCTATAGAGCCAAAAGACTTCAGCAACCCTACCTCATGAAAGGACACACTGAACCACTGAGAAAAGGATGAGCCATTAACTTTTGCTGTGAGGCAGCGATAAAGTATTTGTCATCCCTTTAAAACACTGGCCAGAGCAAAGGAGATGACAATCTTTTTTGACCAGCAGTCTCAAATACATCTATGATTTTAAAAATGTAATTACACTGTTCTCTGCCATGTTTACCAGCTTATTAAAAATCAGACTTGGCCTACTGCAGAATGACGCCTTTAACACTTCATGGAAGGATTGAAAGAACATTCTTTTGTATAAGAGAAGATAATACTTATGAACAGTCACTGCCTTTCCTAGTCTATAAAACCTGCAACTAATGTGCTAAAAATAACTCTGTTGTGCAATATAATGCATGTAGCAATTATCATGAAGGAATTTGATTATATTCATTCATATTAATGGAGCAGTTTTCATTTATAGGTCTGTAAACATTTCAAACTCTATTACCTAGCAGCATTATTTCATTCTGTTGACAGAATATATTATCTTTTGTTTTATGGCCACAACAGAGTTCAGAAAGCAAAGAAGCCTATAGCAGCCAAAAATTCATTCTTGATTATAAATCTGAACTTGAACACTAGCAGTATAGAAGGAACTTCTCCTCAAAGGTCACTGCAATGGATCCAAAACCTACTTGTCATCCTAATTCGTAGTTGAATCCTTCCTTCTCAGAATGCTATGAGTTCAGCACCATGGAAACCATTTATCAACTTGGCAAAGCTGAGAATTTAAATTGTCTATTTGGAAAATGTATTTAATTGCAAATGGAGACCTTTAAAAGCCTAACTCACTGCTCAAGATATAGAAATTCCCTTGTGCATACTTGAAAATGTGAAATTATTATGTAGGAGAAGTGCAACTGAGAAGAGGAGGAGGAGGAGGGAGGGAGGTCATTTTTCATGATAGGTCTAAAATGAAGTTTATTTAAGTGTAGCAGCAGATTGAATTCTAGGACATCAGCAAAATATCCAAAAGGGATTTGGAAGTGTTCTGATCTCTAGTCTGAAATTTTAGATGTTTGCTGTGGAAGCACAGCTGTAACAAAATTAATTTTGTTACCATGTGCCCTGAGTTTTACCAAGTTTAGCAATATGTACTTGAATGCTTTTTAGCTGATAATCATTTCCCCATGGCAATTTTTTTTCTCCAATAAATCAGTTTGAGTAAAAAGAACAAACTGTACTAGATTGTTTGGGTTTGACTCTCTATTGACACCCAGAACTCAGAAAGAAAATTATGTACTGACAAAAGATGATAATTTGGTCTCAGACGCTAATGCTTCCATTGCTTAGAAAATGTCTGTAGACTTCAACAGCAGCTAAATGAAATTTTATACTTCTAAACAACTTGAGTCCAAATTCCCCAAGGGCAGCATGTCTGAATGAAGCGATCTTGCCCTACTTTAGGGCAGCATAAACTGCCTGATATTTCATATGTGCCCTACTCATTTCAATGAGAGTTCTGCCTCTTAAGCACTTCTTCCAGGAAGATCAGCATGTAAATACACTCACAGTTCAGATTTTTCAGAGTTCAGCACCATCAAACTAACCTGGGCATAGGTTTGCAGCAGTACTAATCTTTTATTTTGGAACCTCAGTAAGAAGTTTGCCTAGATTTTCAAAACTTCTCTGAGTCTAACATAATAATTTTGGAAGTCCAATGACTTATGCAAGAGAATACGGAAAACTGAACTGCTGGAACTCCAGCTCTCAGTGCTGAATTATATGAAAGGACTGCCTTTGTTTTACTCTGTGTGTGTGTGGAAGTCTACTTTTGTTCAGCATTTCCACTGAAACACATGTTGACTTTCTCCTTTCTTGTCTATGGCTTATTCCAGCACTGTTCAACATGATTATGTTCATAGCTCCATTAGTCCAATAGCACAGCTAAAAGTAAAACAAAAGACTTACATAAGATATAATGTTTTCAATAAATTTAAGCCCTACTGGGTTTACAAAATCTTGATGACTAGGCTTAAGTGTTACAGCTCATTTATAATTTTTTTTTTTAAGACATCCTGTGTGAATGTATTTCTTGTAGTTGATCTTCAGTTATTCCTGCTTTGGCCATCTGTGTCATGGAATAACATTTATACGTTCTAATTCAGTGGCTTAAATTTTCCAAGCACAGAAGAGAGAAACAGTTCTTGAAAATACCAAAGTATTCACATAAATACCTTTAAATAAGATTTATAGGGGTTTTATTTTTTTTTCTAACTGTGACCAAAGCTGGTGAATGAGATATTGCTGTGTCACAGTGCACAATAAATAAATGAATGAGTGTTAACACAAGTGTGTCAGATATAATCAGGCAAATATCAATGAACAGCCATTCTGCACTTATCTCTAGTCCTGAAACATTCCATTCCATATCCACCATTGCCTATTTTCTACTGTCCTTTGATAAATAACTATTGCAAACAAGAAAAGTATATAAAGAATTGCATATGCATTTGACAATTGTTCTAGATAAAGGATTTCCACTATCAGCCCTTTCTTACCAGGACCAGTCATACTAAACATGTTGACTATCATCTCTCATTATTTTCTTCATTCTGCTTTCTTTTCTAGATTCAGCATTTGCATTTTATCCAGCAGAGTGGTCACTTTTAATACATGAGTGCAGTAATTTTTAATTGTGCAATACCCTTGGCACTTGACGATAGCTTACAAAATATTATCCAGTTTTGTGTTTATCAGTTAAAAAACCTACCAATAGTGGAAGCTTTCTTCTTTTGTGGAGAAGTAAATAAAATGTTATAGTCCCAGAGTGCTACTTGTATAATGTTTCAAAACTTGTAGGTGAAGAAAATAAGTCATTCATGGATCATTAATCCAATGGAACCCTGTGAAAGAGTCAGGAAAGAGGAAAAAAAATAAAGCACAGGCAAGGGATGGTTTATTCTGTGGTTCAGCAAGTCTTCAGTCTAAATATTTACAGTTATTATTAATGTAAAATATTAGGGATTAAGCATAGGCATACACAGATCCGCAATAATTGGGGGGCTGTTTTGTTTGTTTGTTTGCTCATTTTCAAGAGATGACTAATGCAAGTCAAACTGTCACCAGGAAATTATGTCAGCTGCTGTAATTTCCCCAGCTTTTAATCTCTGTCTCACTTTCTGCAACAAATTCTTCACTCTGTGGTTAAAAAGTTCTGAAAAAGCCAGCAAGAAATGTGGTGCTCAAAGGTGTCTTTCAGATGTGTGATATCTCTGCACTTGTTCTTGAGGCTTACGTGTTTTATAGCATAGCCTCAGCATCTTTTAATAGGTATTCAGACTTTTTTATTGTCCATGGAGACACTGAAGGTTTCCAAAATCAAACTCAAACAAGAATCTGGCTAGATATTGGGGCCATATCCAGCTGCATGAAAGGAACAGGCAGAATTGTAAACATCTGTAGGAAGAATCTGGCATACACTACCAGTAAAGTACCTGGCAAAAGCACTTCCCCAAAAGGGACACCTGACGTTTTGGAGAAGGGGATTATTACAGGAGATGCTTTTGTCCAGGAGAAAGGAAGAAAAGGACCCAGACCACAGAGCAAGGTAATGGGATAGACACCAGGATGGATATGGAGGTATGCTGCTGGTGGAAGGGAGAGGAAAATGGAACAGGAAAGAGTCTAAATATTTCTATTGTATACAAAATACCAGTCTCTTTTATAGGACTTTAAATGCATCTCAGTTGCTCTTCAAAAGAGGTCAGCTTCCAAATCAGACAACAGATGCATACTTCTGCTGAAAGAAAAACTTTTAACAATAGAGAAATCAGGTTGCTCTAGAGCCACTTTCATGATGATGTTTTTTAGATAAGCAACTTCTCTAGGTATTAGAGAGCTCTTTTATGACTTCAGTTGACAAGAAAGGTGAGGCCATTAGACAATATGTTAAGATGAAGTTTCCAAGGGGGAAAAAATAGAGAATCCTTTTCTTCATACAATGTAGCATATTTACTTTATCAATCTTTGGTTATAGGTACTGCATATGGGTCAAGTATATGTGTCTAAAATTAGCTTTTTCCTTAGAACTGTCACATTGGTATTTCCTGAATGATATGTCCAGTGTTAACTGTGTAAATGTAATCTTCCATTTGTATTGACACTGCCATCCAGATCTGAATCTACAGGAAATTGGCTCTTTGTAAAAAATACACTTTTTGCGAGGAAGGAGAAACAGTCAAAGTTCCTTCTGTGGCATCCCTGCCATTTCCCAGGATCTAAGGAAAAGTGAGGGTAGTGGTGAGGGTAGTAGGAAGGCCTATAAAGATACATATCCCACCAATAACCAGTATATCTGAAATTAAGTAGCAAAGGCAATACATTGCCAAACTATGAGAAATATTTCTCTCTATTATTCCTTCTAACGTACAAACCCTACTATCAAACACAAGCTATAAAATGCATTCCTAACAGCTGTGTTCCCAGGGAGCAGAGAAGGGAAAGCAAAGACCAAGCATAGTGTGAAGATGTAACACCTCTGGTGTCCATATTGGGGATTTCCATTCTGTACAAGAAAGAAATCCTTTCCACCACCCTGATAAAATAATATATATATGATGAACGAATGAATAAAACTGATCAGAGATTTCATGCCTGATGTTTATAAAAATTTCTCCAGTGGCAAAGCTGCTCTAAGGGGTTCCCTACACCCATGGCAGGGCAGAGCGGGTCCTCATTACCTCGTTTAAAAGGTGTCACTTCTCAGCAGCTAATTCATATAACTGAGAGAAAGAAAGGATTTTTTTTTCCAGCTGTATTCCTCTCTAAAGAAAACACTTACACCCTGCCTCCCTTCAAATGTCACTCCAAGAAACCAAACTAAGTAGTTGTCTATTTTCCTCACCCTACCTTCTAACCTGGTCCTTAATTATCTCTAAATCACTGAAGTCACATGAGTCTGTGTACTGATCTTTCATTAACTTTTCTTAAGTTTTTGAGTGTTTGACAATTGATCCCTAACAATTACAGTAGCTTTCAGTGTAATTACCACTTTCAGCTTGCTCTTACTGATATTTAGTATACCACTTAAATGTCCCATGTGCATGTATTCTGGAGTCATTCAGAAGGTCATTACTTAAGATCATATTTAATCATCCAATTATTTATTCTCAAAAGGAGAGTACTAGGGATCAAACAGTACAGCTCATGAATATAATCCCTATTGATTTTCCATTTTTCTACAACTAAAGTGTTTATTAGCAATTCTCTCTTTAAGCCAGAATTTCCATGAATAAAATAACCTCTCCAGTGAATCTCTAAATAATTCCCCTATCTTTGCCTTCCAGTGTAATTCAGGCCAAGCTGGTAGAGAAGTAGGGAGAACATTTTCCAAGATTTCTTTTTTGTTTTGTTTTTTTTCTTTTCCTTTACAAGAAGTAGGAAGTTGAACACTTCTGTCTGGGTGGGAAATCACCTAGTCAGGATGGATCCCCTAAACTGAAGTTTTGGTCTGTCCACTAGAATCTGGATATTACTTAAAACAGTTTCTACCTAAACCACATGCCACAAGAATCATTCTGCCTCAGGCATCCTGGTTTTGATAAGAAAATGTTATTTATGGCTCAGATACTGAATAACGATAGCCACAAGAATAACATCTTGCAAGAAATGGGACAGGCATTTACCCTCATCAGAATTTATTTAGCTTTTGGACAGTAGTCATTTATACATAATTGAAACCACAGAGCAATGTACATGGAGGAGGGGAGAAGGGGTCTGGTTCTCTTCAGTGGGAGAACATACTGTGTTTTTTCCTTAAAGTTTAGGTTTCAGAGAAGTTAATAGAAGTTCTTGGAAAGACAGTGACGCAACTCAGAGTTAGCTGAACCTTTGCTCTCTGCATGATGCTTCTGAGCTTGACTCTCCAATCTTCAGCCTACCCCCAGAGAGAATTATGTATTTCTCTTATTCTTACACTTAGCCTCAGCTGTGTATTTTACATCAACGATACCTGCTCAGTGAGTCTGTTAACAGCCTGTCTTCTCTTTCCCACAGAAGCTTTATGATTAGTGAGTGTATAGTTACAAAAGTAACATCAGTTATGCAATAGGAACAAAGCACAAGAGAAGAAAAGATTTTCAGACAAACTCTAGGGCATGTCACTTATTTTCCCAGGATGACAACCACTTGGTGGTGGTAAACTCAACAACATCATAGAACAACTTCCCTAGACAATTCTCTCTTCCACCTCAGAGGTCTGTTTTCAAACTCAGTGGTAGTTCTTTTGATCTGATATGTATTCCTAGGCCTATTCTTGCCCCGGGCTCATTTCTTAACAACCCTGAGAGGTTATGAAGTAGTTTATCATGACCCATGCTTTTAACTTAAGCTCTCCATTTTTCTGCTTATTATCCATTCTTAAAATGCAAACTATTTCTCTATTTGGCAAACCTTTTAGTCACTTTGAGCAGACAAAAATCATTACAACTGAGAAGTTCTAATTTGGTCACGTTCTACCCCACCAGATTTATAATAATTCAGGAGAAAGGAGCCTGGCTGCTTTGTTTTGAAAGAAACAGAGTTAATTATTCCAGGTTTTGAAGTACCCACATGGCTTATAAACAATATTGAAATTATCTTTTCAGCACATTTAGAGGTCCTCAGGTATTTTCATTCTTGTAGATGTAAAAGTGAAAGAGAAAGGCATTAATCTTCTTACCAAAGATTATGCATTAATAGGGGAAAGTTGAAATTCAGCTCACATTTCCATATTCCTTATTTGCAGGTTGATATATAATATCAAAAATCTCCTCAAATCTTTTTCCCTTTGTTAAAAATAAAACCTGTACTTTCTGTAATCTTCCATAGGTCTTATCATACTTGGATCCTACCATAAAATATCCAAATACTCCTGAATACACATGCACCGATCCCATGTTTTATGTACTTTCAAAGTTCAAATTACATCTGGTTCCCTCTCCGCAATAGATTTTATAATCCATTTCCCTAAAAACCCTTTGACTCCCACAAATATTCAGAAAGCTAGGTTCCCACTTCCATAGCTCCAAACTCGTGGACAGATCAGATTAATATTTCACCTCAGAGATAAAAGGTAGTTGAAGCACATATGTTATTTTTACTTCAGGTAACAGTTACAGAGCATTGCAATCCAAAAACACCCAAAAAAACCGACAGTTAGTTTTTCCTTTATATGTTTCCTTAACAGTCCTCAGGATTCTTTGATATTTGAGTTTTTCTGGGTGTTTAGTACCTTGTTCCTTTTCTGTGAATATTGGATAACCTTTCCTGTGAGGTCCTCCTCCCAAAAAGATGAGAGCCCTTCCTTTTTATTATTTTTTTTCTCAAAAATCTATCATCTTCTTTCCCCAGTTCCTTCTTTTTATACTACATTCTCCTAGTTGTATAGTATTTATGTCTCGAGTGAAGGAATAGAAGAATATCAAAAGAATAAGAAGGTGTGAGACCTGAATAGCACCTGGAAAAAAATGCATTCTATGTTTCAAAAATGAACCACAGACCGTCTTTCCTTGTTCTTGCTTTTATCAATGGGTTTTTCCTTGTCCACTTTATTAATACAGTTATGGATTGTTTGGGAGCAATTCCAGATTTCCTAACAATATGTAGCCCTCTGTCTTTTTTCTCCACTCCATATTTTATATACCCATGAATACAAGTTACAGTGAGACCAGTGGATGTCACTCCCATTGAGAAAGTATGTGAAGCATCATCAAAAGCCAGCAGACATAAATCCCCACTGAGCTCAGGGTAGCTTTGATTCACAGAAGTATTCCACTGACCTCACTTTTACCAGCATCCTGTCAGTTTTAGCCACCATATACACACTTTGAAGATGAAACATATTTCTTGGATTTATGCAGAAAGATCAAATTGCATGATTTGTTTTACACCCACTCCACTCCAAGTGCCACTGCAACTCAACATAAAACTATGAGTCTTCCTCTTGAAGCTGTGCAGAAATGGCCAACAGAAGTAATGAGCATAGACAACTATGTCAATAGATATTTCCCTAAGAACTGACTCCGAAAAGAACAAAGGAAGAGTGCCTTTCCTATTCACTTTCTATTTAAAAGCCTTCCTGAGTGCTGTGGCGAGAAAGTGTCACAGAAGGGAACAAGCAGGGACACAAGTCGCTGTTGCCTGCAAGGGTATCAAGAGTATCAGTTTCAGATGGAGTGACAGAATGAGATCTGTTAGAAAAAGAGACGAGTGCTAGCAGGACAATCCTCACCAAGCTTAGGCTGCTTACATACTCTATAAGGATTTGTGGGTTTCTAAATATTTTCTTTCTTTTAGATCTGAGTTTGCCTGCAAAGCTCTGAATCTCAGGAGGATTTAACAATGATTAAGGCAGAGATAAAAAAAAAAAATTTTCCCCCCTCAGCCTCTAAGCAAAATACAAACCAAACAATTTGCAGCTTAAATGACATTCTAGTCTTTACCTATGGTTAAAGTCTTTTTCTAGAGATAAGCTAGGGTATTTTTAGAAGAACAGACTTAAATGAGTTTTGTTTATTCTATAAATTATTAACCATAGAATAACGTATTCAGGTGGAAGACTTCAAATAACAGTTTGAAAGAGGTCTGGGACAACTAGCTCAAGTGCGATATGACTATGAAAGAGAGCCTATATCACTAATTTCATGATGTCAAGATGTTTGGAATGTAAATATCATACATAAATACTATTTCTGAAAAAATACTTAGTAGGCATGTGAAGACATATTAAAGAATTGAGATCATAGCTGACAGAATTAAGGCTGGCTCTGATGAAGAAATGGTGGATAAACTGATTTCATATATGATCCTGTTTTACCAGTTACAGCAAGATTTGCAATACCCCAGCAATAGGATTTGCTCAGTGAAAGTGCAGCTAATCAGTCACAAGTATGTCTCACATTACATCACAGACTCCTATTTCTCAGATTCTGTTAAGAAGAATAAATTTAAGGTATAGTAGCACAAAATTTCTAATGCATATTATTGATTTTTTTAATGACTTACAGTACTAAAGAAATGGATGACATATTAATAATCAATATATTAGCTGATTGGCAGACAGAGCTCCCTGTAGCATGGCAGAAAAATATTTTATGCCCCTGTGGCCTAGGATTTTGCATTTAGGTCTCTATTTTAGCAGAAAGAGGCATAACATTACAATACTGCTTAAGTCAAAAGGCAAATAGACATTACATATCAGAATTGCTGTTTCTGTGAATTTTGAGTTTGTTTTATTTTGCTTTGCTCCCAGCAAAACATGTACTAAGTTATAATCAAAAATCCCATTCCTATTGGACTTGTTTCAAGAGGAGGTTGTGTAAGCAACTGGTGTAGGAAGAGTCAAACATTTTTGACATCATACGGATGGTGTTCAAAGAGAGATGAAGTATGCATATATAATATGCCCTAAGTTTCCTCTGCAGGACGATGAAGTTCCAAGGCTGTGAAATCCTTATATTAGTCTTTAAATCCCACTTGAACACAGCCTGGTATTTCGTTCTTTCTATGAATGCACAGAAAAAGTTTTATACAACAGTAAAACTTGCAAATCCTTCCTAAATCCCCACATTTTAGGAATTTTTATTATTATTATTGTTATTATGGGTGTGATTTTTAGTTTTTAATAGCTAAATGATTTTTTTTAAAACATCATGTTGCCCATTAGGAGAAATCTATTGGAGCTATATCATTTGCAACAGTCGTCTTTGCTCCTGTGTTCCAAAAGAAAGGGTGACCTTTCATCTCTGCAACAACACCCACATCTTGGCATAGCAGTGACAGCTGTTGCACTCCATGTGCTCTTTGAGATGGAGCAGGGAGCAGCTCGGGGAAGGAAAGCCATCTCAAGAAGAAGGTAGTTGCAGTTTGTCAATTTAAGTGTCCAATTAGTAGCAAAAATCACAGAATAACTAACTTCTCTCACCATAAAAATGACATGAGAAGTGTCAGCTTGTGAAACTCAGAAGAAACCAAACCTTGAAGATATTTCAGACTTCTGTGTTGCAATCCTAAGAGGAATAGATATTAGTATTTTTAGCATAACTCTTACATTTCTGAAGGATGAACAAAGATTTCAGGATTATACAAAATATTTTCTCAAATTAAGAACCAAATTCTTTGCTTTTTTCATCTTGTGCTCATACTAGAAAGCCCTAATAGCAAAGAGTATAGGCCATCCTCCAGGAAGGGAGAGCACAAAATAATTATAATGGTTTAACAGCCCTATGCCTCTAATCCTGTTGCCTCTTAAACCAGAGCTGTCGTTTCCAAATAACCTGAAGCTGCCTTTTAGCTGGCACAATATTAATCTGCCTGTCCCAGTACCATGCCCTTGCATATGGTTTTACTCATTCTCTGTCTGTAATGGAGATAAGTAATATTTGGCTCTTTTGGTTCTTCACAACACTTTGCTTTAATTTGAAATGCAAATTTCCTACAAATAAGCACAGAAGGAATTGTTAAAAATATCTGAATTGAAGGGGCTTCAACTAAAGCTTGAATGAGATTCTAGTGGACACTTAAAAATACTTTAAAGTGGTATTCAAATCAGACAAGTTCTTTTACTTGTATTATGCAGCATTTTTGTTTTCTATGAGAACTTTCTATAAATTGAAAGTTTTGTAAATTACTCTTTTTGAGAAGTGCACGCACACATGCACAATAAACCTCCATGCCAGATTTCTGTGAACTGAAACAGCATTCTTTAAAAAAAAAATTTAAAATGTTACAGAAGAGAAACAGATTTGGGGTTTTTTCCCCATTTTTTTATCAATTTGGATAAATAACTTACCGTGTTACTGAACCAAGAACTTCTATCTATTCTGGGAAAAGCCAGATTGCCCATAAATTATAAACTCCAAAAAAAGTAAGCAATTTATTATGGAAGTATTCATTTTGTCATTTCATCCCATATTGGGAGGACATAATAAGCAGTACAGGCTTATTCAACACTCATGCTACAAATCATGCACTACGCACCCTGATTATTGACATTACCATTACCACTAATGGTTCAGCTGACATTCAAGGCTTCTGGAGCAGATTGATCTCTGAATGTACTTCACTAGCATTCTTTCTTGCATTTTCCCCTCTGCATGTGTACAGGGATGCTGTAAGTCTGAATGTCTAGCTAACAAGTTGGTAGTATATGAAAAAAGTCTGTGAAGGAACAACAATGTAGGACCAGCTATAAGGTCTTAACAGAAATGAAGGAGTATTTCAGCACAAATGCTGACATAACAGCAGCCAGTTTTGCAAGAACCAGTTTGATTTTGATTCTTTAAAGACAGGCACACCATAATGCACAATCAATTTCAGGAATTCCAGCCCAACGGCATCACTCGAAAGTTTCAGCTTTGTAGCTGTATGCATGTCTGATAATATGCATTCATGTCCAGGGCACAGAGGATGCAATTGTGTGAAGGACCTATACTTTGCTATAGGTCTTGGCTTTTTGGTTGGTTAAATCCTGTATCGTCTGAGCACAGCTAGCACAGGAAGGAATTGATCCATTATGCAGCTGAAGCTGGCTGAAGTGAAGCAGATGGATTTCAGGTAGCTGGAGCTCTCCAGTTCACCAATAAGATTTTTCCTGTAAGGAAAATTGCAGGCAAAATAACCTAAGTATTTACTTCGGTAATACATATTCTGCAACTAACTTAACTTTTTTGGAACATCATATGAAAAGAAAAAAAGAATTGAAAGTCCAGCACCCTGAAACAAAAACACACCGAAGTAAATTAGATCGATGAGCTAAATAGGTACTGTGAGTATAATGGTTCCAAACACAGTAACAGAAATGGATGTAAATAGCACAGTTGATAGATTAAGAACTACCGACAGCTGTTATTAAGGTTGCATTTAGAATTCCAGCACAAACTGAAAATGTTCTCAGTCACTCAGTGTTTCCAGAAACATTCATTCGTCAACCTGCTCTTTTTTCAGGACTAGACTACAGCCAAAATCTACTGCTGTGGACAAATTTTCAAGAAAATTTTTCTTAAAGAGGTTCATACAATTCACTTTCTTTGTAAAAAGTGCTTATGCCCCATTTTTAGAAATCTCAGCACAAAATCACTGTGATGTCTGAAGTTCCAAGAGAAGGTTTGATAAGTAACTTTCAGTGTGGATATTCCTTTTTGATTTGGCCAAATGTAAGAGCTTCCAGTATGCATTTTGTGTATATTTATTGCTTGTTTTGGCTAATGTGAATAAAGAATACTTGCACGTGCACTGGGAACAGAAAGAAAAAAAGCTTCCTAAGCTTCTGTCTCAGACTTTTTAAAAAGTGTAAAATTATTTTTTAAGGACTCAATTCAGGAAAGCAATGAAACGTGTTTGAATGTTTTGCTGTGCTGAAGACAAAGGCCGCAACAAATATAAATCAAACAGAAGTCCTTGAAAATCTGTCCTTTTACTTTATTGCCCACCAGAAATAGATTGCTCAGCAGCTATATAGGACAAGATGGGCAACTACAAATGTATTTAGATTTGATTATTTACACAGCCTTTAAATAATAGGACAACTGTTGACAGGATTGATCAAGTTCAAAACAAATTCCAAAAGCAAAAAGCAATAAATCAAAGATAGTCATAACATTTCATAATTCTTTATGATTGGCACCTTTTTATTCCAAGATGTAGCATGATTTGTGGACCATTTACATATATTCTCAATATACAGCTAATAACTATACACATGTAAAAATTACTGGCTATATCTTGCACATTAGTCAAGTGTCTTTCAGACTCAGCAATTACTTTTTTAGTATGATTTATAATTTTCAGACATTTCTACACTCTGAATTAAATTATCATGTTTTAGCATGTCTGCCTGCAGAAAATTTTAATGGATGTAAGGCCCAGTGACCTTACTACTTCTTCTGACATAAAAAATGTGTTCTCACTGACTTAGGTAAAATTATGACTGATTTCCATTGGCGTCTGTGACACCAAAATCTGTTGCTATTTATAAAATATTTATCGATTGCCTGTGCCTACTATGCTGTTAGGGCTACAGTGTGCATTTTTCCTCTGAGAACACACAGGTTTTTTGTTATGCAAGTATAATTCATTAAAATCATAACTTTAATTTAATGCATAGCTCAATATCTTCATAGTGCATACAGTTACAAATATATAAGTTTATGGGAAAACAAAGTACTTATGATTTTTTATTTTTTAAATTTATCAAATTTTGGATTTCTAATTACTGTTAATTTACAAAAGTAGTCATGCACTTTTAATTTCTGGTTATCGTAAAGCCATGTGGTTTAGAGCAAATAAGGTATTCCTTTTCTTATTCCATTTTTATTCCATTTGATCTTCTTTTGTTTTTCTTGCAATACCCATTTCAGCAACTTATCACTCAGAAAAAAGATAAACACATGATGATAAATAAAAGGTCATTATAAACAATTATTCTCACATTGCTGTTTGAATAAAAAGAAAGTAATTGTGAAATAAGCTAAATTTTGATTATGATTATTGCGAAAAATATTTTTAGCCTTTCTAAGTAGTGCAAGTTTAAATTTTGAAATTTCTTTTTTTTAATGCCAAAGTCTATAATTGAGAAACAGATAGGGTACATTTTGAAAGAGAAAAGCAAACAGTTTGGAATCTTTATGGAATAGCGGATTTTCCTGATGTAAAAAAAATTACTTTTATTATAATGTTGTGATATTTTTGGTAATAAACTGTTATGACAAAATACATGTCAAAATATGCAATTAAACATAACTAACATCCACCTCACAGCAAAAGTTCCCTTTTACAAAAAATAAAAAACCTTGCGGAATGCAAACCTCAAAGTTTCAGTCAGCAGTGTGTGGTATCACATTGTCTACCAGCTGCTTGATTACCCCTAAAAGTAACTATATTAACTATTGTCAATATAATAATATAACAATGTGTAATTTCTTTCTAAGAAAAAGTCATAGAGATATTAAACATTAAACCACCTGTACAAGTATAACTATTTTCATTGTTCTGGATTTATCTAGTATTAGAATAGCACAAATTTAAAACATCTCCATATTTGCAGAGTCCATCATATTTCTGCATTCAGAACAGGCATTGTTCTAACACAGAAATGAACTTATATCTTACTGTTACAATTTTCCTTACAAAAAGGGATAACTTGCAATGTGGAGTGAAAATTAATTTGCACCTCAACAGATGTAAGTGAAAACGAAATTACCCATCTGCCACGTAAGAAATTGCTTTAAAATGGAACGAAAAGCTTTAGCTTTCCTTAAAATTGAATTTACACCTTGCTTTTGTGGGGGAGTATAGGTAATGAGGTCACTCAGCATATATTTTATGGGCCTCTACACAATTCTTCACCGTCCTACCAGGAGTCTTACCATACACATATAAGCAGAGCTTATAAGCGGAGTTTTGCATGAGCATTTAGGCATGAAGACATAAATACGCTTGCTATTTCCTTTTGCTTTTAGAATGTCTCCTTTCCTATGAATTGTCCTCAACATTGACAATTCTGTCATACTTCTAAATACATATGGTATTTTTAATCCAGCAGAATCTTATGAAAGATAGAAAATTCCAGATCTTGCCTTTGCAAAATTGTCTTGTCTGAAAGATGGGTTATGAAATAACAACAGTAACAAAGGCTTCAATTGACTTGCTAAATGTTCAGCTCTAAAGATGTGTCTACAAATTTAGATATGTTATATCTCAAGGGCAAAAAGTCAGTGTAACCTCCTTTATTACTGAAACATTTAGGTAATAATCAAATACGTGTTTCTTCTGAGTGCACAGGGAAAAATTAAGGAAAGCACAGTATATATATGGTAAAACTGTCCTTTCAGAGGCAAGTTTTGGAATATATCATACCTTCCCTAGGCTGTAGTAACTCCAGTCATTTACTTCCTTCTGGAAGTAGGTCCAGCCGCAGGAAAATAGAGTAAAACTAAACACGATTTGTGTGGTGCAATATAGCAGGAGATCCATGAACGTGACAGTGCCAGGTATTTACCTCATGGAAAGAGACCTTAGAAGGGCACCTTAGAATAAGGTAGTATTTGAAAACTAGAAAAGAGCAAAGAGCACAGTTACTCAAAATACTGACTTTCTGAGGGGACTTCTGAGAGCAAGAAGTGTTTTTTGTTTTGTTTTACTTGTGTTGTTCTTATGCTCACACTGGAAAAATTTCCAAGAGAAAGAATAATTCAGAATCAATGTTTACAAGTGTTGCAATGTGTGATATTTGTTCTCTAAAATAAAACCGAATACACTGGTTGCCCATGATTGCCTTGCCCAGACTGTTATCAGAAAAACTGCCAGTACAGTGCAGCCTTTCTGGGTGCCTGAGGAGCACCCGTTAAAATTGGCATCCTAAGATTTTCTGGCTCCAGCTGACGAATCGGGAACCCAGAGCCAGCAGGGCTCCCATTTCCATGCAGGAGATCTGTGATACACAAACCAGCCTTCAGATTGGGCTAGCCAGGTGCTATGGACTTGGACGAGGAGCTGCCCAGCACTTTGCCACAAAAGCTGGCAGAGCATCAGTCAGCTTCATCACAACCTTGCCTGTATTTTGATGTGAAGTGTCAAAACAGAGAAGTATTCATTTTGTAAGACTGTTCCTGACCTGAGAAAGGCCTGGGAGACTTGTAAAAGAGCAGCCTGTTGGCAGATGTCTCCAGTGACAGATCCTCACAAAGACAGAGCTGGACACAGACCCTGCAGGTAAATCAGAGGACCTGCAACAGGAAGAAATTCTTTCCCCATTTCTAGAGATCTCACATTTGATGTCCACATTAGAAACATTGACTGTCAAACACTTTACTAGTCCCAGTGCTGAACTGGCAATACAAATAGCTCAAAGTACCACAGTTTGACTGGAGAGAAGGGCAGAGTATGTTCTTTAATGTATTCATTACTGTATTTATTTTGAACTTCTTTTAACAGTGTTTAACTTCTCAACACTAAGATGGCACTTTTTTTTTCATGAAAGAAGTCAAAAAGAAGGGGACCAAAGGTAGCTCTACCCAGATAGCTAGACTTTGAACCAGCCAGATGGAAGACGTGTGTCTCCTGCTTCCTGCCTAGATTTCTGGCAGACCTCTGGAGTCCACAGGCTGGGGAAAGCTCTGCCAGACAGGCTGTGTTCCCACATTTTCTTTTCCCAGGGCAGGCAGCCACCATGGCTTTTCTGGGTTCAATGGGAACTTGAAGGATTTCAGGAATCACAGTATTAAGCAGAACTGAGGTCTCAGATCCAGAGCCCAAATCCCTACAGGAAGCCAAGGACTTGGGATGGGTTTCCAAGGCTCTGCACTCTGCCGTATGCAAAACTTGAATGCTCTGAATATCCTAGTGGCCTACCTGGTGAAGCTGTCCTGCAGTTACTGGCCCTGATAGTATCACTCAGCATCTGCAAAGTCCTCGTGAATATGTTTTGCTTCTGAAATAGCCATCTGTTTCTTGAATCTCTGTCTCGTGTATTCTACTTGGCCATGCTACTTACTGGCACATTTCAGATCAGACTTTAGCTCAATGAGCATAAATACTCATTATTATGTGGAAGGATATTTGTCTGGGTATCAACCAAGTGTAAAATCCAAAAAAAGCGCTTGTACACTCTTCTGTTGTACTCTTACACTACTGGCATCACTTCTCCTTAAAAAGAGCTACTATTCCCATGAGGCCCAGAACTATAAACTGTAACAAATAAATATATAGCACACATGTATACCCAAAGAATCTATTCATACAAATAGACATACATACCTATATATCTGTAATGAGAGATCATTTACATGTAGCAGGAGAGGCAGAGGGAGAGAGAGGAAAATACGCAGGATGAGAGTTACTGTGCATGCTATAAAATGACACAAGAGCCTGCCATCTTTTCATCTAATGATAACTACACTGGGCAGAGTTTTCATTAAAGAATTCACAAATTAAACTAAATAGCCGTATTAGAAAAAAAGTTTGGCAAAGAGACTGTGGTAGAGAAATGTGATTTATTTTGTTTGGGGTGGGTTTTTTTGGAATTTCCAGCTGTTATCATTAGGAAAAAGAATAAGGATAACTAAGGAAAAGGAAGTAAATCTGCTGTCAAACAGGAACAGGCTAAACCAGTTTCCTAAAGATACAGTTTGACCTGTATTTTCTGTGAAAATGCAGTCCACTTCCTACTGCATTTTGAAATGTGTGACTGACATTTGCTCAGAGGTAAGACCTAAGAGGCCCATAAATAAGAGCCTCATCATTCAGAGCACCGGGGAAGTGAAAAGTATCCTTCCTTATGGAGTTTACTGATGTCTAATAATTATGTAGCATAAAGCTTTCACTCAGAAAAATCACTATAAAAAAGCAGTTGCAGTAACAAATGATGCAGAATTTCCCTAGGGAGCTTAGGCGTGAAGGGAAAGTTTCAAATTGGATCATCCAGAGGCCAGTTAGATCTGTTCCAGATTGCAGACAGGCGTAGGACATTGCCTGCTGGAAGGAGAATGAAACATGGCCGGGAAAAATGTATGCAATTTTTCCACCCTCTCATCCAGGCCTTGGGCCATATTACCTTTCATAGTTGTGAGAAATTGGAGGCAGTCATCTACAGCCAGGACCACGAAACAAAGCACATGGTCTTTTGGACAGCGTGCGCAAGCAGGAGCAGAGTTTAGGTCCCACTTCTGCTGTGAGGTCAAGGCATTATTCTGCCCTGTGAAACGAAAATCTGGTCAGTTGGTCCCAAGCTAGGGGTTCCTGCAAAATGGGATTTTTTTCATCTGGATATAAAACTTTCACTGAAAATCTCAGGCGCCCTCAGACAATCTCAGCTGCTTATTCAGACAAAGCCTCCGCTAATTCCAGTAAACAGTAAAGACTATAGGATTCCCCCTGGCTGTAATGAAGAGGCCTCACAGAACGTGCAGTTTGGTAAGGAACGTAGGAAATTGTTCTGTGTGGACGTTTTTTTGACAGTTTTATTCTCCTGTGCATTCTTGACGTGAGGAATGTCCCTGTCTGGGCACCGCAGGGGCCGGGGGCTGCGAGGGCACCTGGGCCGAGGGCTGCCAGCCGCCAGGGCCTGTCCCCCCGCCCCGAGGATGCAGGGCCCCAGGGGACCCGGGACAGCCCCAGGGCCAGGGGGCATTGGGCACCGCTGCGGGGCCAGGCCGGGGTAGGGGGTCCTGTGGCCAGGCAGGGGCTGGGACGCAGCGGGGCTGGAGCCAGCACCACGGCGGAGGCGCGGGGCAGCGACTGATGGCCCCAGGTTGGGCCAGGATGGGGCTGGGCGGAGGGAGCTGGGGTGGGCAGGGACTGGCAGGGCTGGGGGGGGCTGCGGGGGCTGACAGTCACAATCTCAAAAGAGATTAAAGAATTGTGACAGTGTTAGAGAATAAATGATGAGAGGTGGATCAGTGTTTAGTTCACCAATTTTACTTGCTCTAGCTTTCTTTGTGGCAGGGAATAAACATTAGTCCTCTTTTAAAACATATAAAGTAATGAATTTACTAAGAAAAGAGGTTTTAGAAAGTTGTTGTAAATAATATCCCCAAATGTGGACTTTTCCACAAATGCTACTGCTGAAAGATTGGAAATACAAGCTGGTAAAATTGGGGGGTTTCCTACCGGGTATTATCAGTTCTGACAAAAATAATCTGCAATTGGAAGGTCATGTTTGGTTGTTTACTCTTATTTTCAAATAAAGCATTATTACACCTATTATGTATGATATAATATAATGCAATATAACATAGCATAATAATAATAATATTTTTCAATTATTTTTTCATGGCAAAACCCACAAATTTCTCAAGTAAAATAGCTTAAAAGATATTTTCCTTTATAGATGGTGTATATAGATCTTATAGAAGGTCTTATAGATGGTGGTATAGATTTTTTCTTATAGACATAATTCTGTCAACATACATGCTATATTATACAGTAATATATATGTATTCTATATATATATAAAATGGAAAATCAATATTCTTATTTTAATGGATTTAAACAGATATTAAAGAAATACTAATACGTTCGTGTTTTCATTATAACACTATTATAATATGAGACCTCCATTCATAGCCATTTTTAAATACTATATATTTGAGAATGGGCAATTTCAGCTTTCCCCGGAACTTCTCCATAGTATGCCATAATCCAGGATTCTCTGCTCTAGCAGTGGGTGGAGACATGGGCAGCAAAGCTTTAATGTGTAGAAAGTAGGCAATAGGATGCCAGGAATGGAGTATGTATGATCTGAAGGCATTCTCTCTCTCTTTAAATGATTGGAAAGAGCCAAAGGCTTTCCCTTGGAAAGAGGAAATTCAGACATACGGCCCAGGTAGAATACCTGCCGCAGAAGCTTGCTATACAGTCCAGCTCCAGTCACATGCATTCAGACTTCAGGGCTGCATTGTGCTGTCGCAAAAGTCATTTGTTCATATATCTGACTACTGAAATGACTTACAGAGCATCAGTCATCACAGTACCTAGGCTTCATATGCAGAAATATGACTGACAAATCTTTTCATGTAGTCGAGTTGCTACCCTTTTAACCTGGATCTGGTCGGTAGCAAAGCACTGCAGCATATAAATTATAGACATCTGCAGATGAAGATTGTTTGTAACTAACTATAAGCATGGTGTGTTCTCAGGCCTGAAATAATTTGATATTTATTTGCCTTTTGAAAACAGTTGGAGTTTCTGTAGCTATAGTAATTCAGCAAACAGTTGAACAGGACCATAAAACCTCAGTTTAGTCTAAGAGAACTGTAAAGATGACTTCGGCAAATGTAATTGTTTTCCTGTTGATTCAGGGAAGAGAAAGTGAGAGACACCTTAAGGTCTGGAGCAGAAACTTAACCCTGAATCACCTTCTGGAACAGGATCTTCTCCTGACCCTAAGGAGAATATCCACTATGGTTATTGTGAATAACTATTGCTATCCTGAAAAAAAGCCCACACCGTGTCACGAGGACAATACAGACAAGGGCAGCAGCTGCTGTTGAAAACCTGCCAATCACCAGGGGAGGTGGGAAGAAAACTTTTCCTAGGTTGCTAAGCTGAGATGTAATGCTTACTAGTAGCATCTCCCCTTAAATAATTCAAGCAGGTTTGAAGAAGCAATTGGGCAATTTAGCAGTAATTGTTGTGAGATAATTATGATGATAACTATAAAATCATAGAGAAAATACAAAAATAGAGCAGAACTGCATGTTCTTAATGCATATTTGTAACAGGCTCAATTTTAGGTGCCTCTTTTTTAAATGTGATGAGGATTAGAGCTTTGTCCACTTCATTTCTACAGAGCTTTATGTGGTTACTGTCCATCCCAAAGCAGCCAACTATGGGAATGCAAAAGATGTTTCAGACACCAAAAAGACTGGGACACTGAGAAAGAGAAGTCTTGAGAATGCAGAAAATAAAATGGAGAAACTTGTAAAGAAAAAAAAGGGAAAAATGTGATGGCATAATGAAAGAGGAGTTGCAGTGAAGCATCTGATGAAATGTAACAGGCTGTTAGTAGAGGAAAAGCAGAGAAAATCAAAGAATCAGGAGAAATAATGGAGGCTACATGTTCTTTGTCTCTCTTCCCTATTTATTAGGTATCTCTAAGTTCCTGAAAACCAGTCTGTCTTCTCTTCCCTGGAATACTGGAAATTTCAAGCTCTGAAATTCAAAACTGAAATGAAAAGCATTTATGACAAATTGTTTGGAAATAGTTTTCTTTGGACTTTATCATTTGAAATATTGTATGATATATACTAACTCACTATTACTTTGCAAAGGTAAAATATCTTCAGTGAAACATCATTTCATTCACATTTTATATGTCAAATTATCAAAACATTTTATTTCAGTAAGACTGAAACATTGTTTTACACTCTTTTGTTTAAGCTGAGAGGACAAAATCAAAACAAAATATTCATTTATTTTCTTTTTGAAATATTGGGTAAATCTATTTCTGCCCATGAAATATTTGATTTTACTCAATCAGCATTTCGTAATGGAAAAAATGTCTCATCTAAATGTTTTTGAGCAGCTGTAACGCTGTGTGAGGGACGGAACTTATATTCCTGACCTCAAAATAGCTTGCAGTCAGTTAGCATTGTGCCTATAGAAAGCTGTAGGGCTATCCTTGATAGCTAGCTTGGATATGGATAGCGGTATGGAATGCAACATAAGCTGGAAAAAGAAAAAAACTGAAATGAAATAGTAAGGAGGTAAAACCATGCTGAAATATGGCAAGCAATGTGCATTTAGATTGATATTAGCATATTTAACTCGTTTAAAGATCATTTTATATACACTTCTGATCTTCAAGTCACAGTTTGTGGCTCCTCAGCTGCCTTGAACATCATCTAAGGCTTCTGCAACAGGTAGCTAAGAAGATTAAGTCTGCTGCCAATAAGGTTACATTTATTTCACAGGAATTTCACCTGTATCAAAAATATTTTAGGGAATCACAAGCCGAAAGTGGTTGAAAACCCACTCATCTACACTATATCACAGTGACAGACATTGATGCATCTTTTGCTGAGAAGTGAACATGGGATAGCAACACACACAGAGACCAGTACTGCATCATACATCACTATTATCCTACAGAGGATTTTTTTCTCCGGTAATGTTTTACAGCAGAAGGTAAAAGGTTTGCACCATCAGTAAATAAAATCAGAATACAGAGTATAGAAAGTGACATACAATTTAATGAGAGTGGGTTTTGAGAAGATGTTAGATAGAGAAAAGTAGACAATTATAGTTTCCTTTGGTGACCTATCTTGTACAAGAAAAAATATTATCTACTATTATCTACAGCATAAATCAAATGATAGCTTTTTTCCTGGTATGAAACAAAAACAAAGACATTCTAAGAGTCAAGATTAAAATATAGTAGAGAATGTACTTAATAATCGTTTTCTATTGTCTCCAAAATTATTATTTACAGAAATAATATGAATGACATTTTCTTTAAAATTCTGAGGAGTATAGAGAAAAAAGTAATGTCTACCTATAACTGAACAGGATAATCATAATGACCACCTGCCCTTAATGAGCAGGGTAGCTGTAAAGTCAATTGACCATACAAAATTGTTGAAATAAAATAGACATGGTCCTGTACAAATAAAAATGTTTTGCAAATTAAATTAATGGTCAATATAAAATGGTCAATATAAAAATGAAAAGAAAACAAATCCTAACAAAATAGTGTACTTTGAATTTGCAATTTTAAGAACAAAAAAGGGGGCAATCCTGATACATTAAAATATCAAAATACTCTACTGGGATTTAAATTACTTTTACTCTTTCTAGCTGGAATTTCTTCCCCTTATATAGCACAGAATACTTATATATAGAAGAAAATGTAAGGTATGAATAAGAGATACAACAAATCTTAAGATTCCTACCAGCAAACAAAATATAACTCTGCTATGAACACCTGTATTAAAGCAACCAAAGTGCCAGAAATGATCACTACTTGCGGAATTGCATCCTGACTCAGACAAAAATTTTCTTAAATGGAACTACACATGTATTGAGTTAAAAAGGACTACTTACATGAATCAGCTGAGTATGATTTCTCCTACAGCATAGCTGGCAGAAAATTCACCCCTCGGGAAACAACTGCATATCAAGCTGCCAACTTCAGCTTCATATTGAAAACTATGCTAATTATCTAAATACAATTATCTCTTCTGTCTGTCTTTTATCTTCTTGTCCAGCCTGCAGCAACTGGTGATTTTTAGTTCTGGGGAGGAAAAAAAAAAAAGATTTCTAAAACACTTGCAGAATTTTGTGATTGCATTGCTGCATTAACACCCTTTACAGTTAATGTACTTCATTTTCTAAAGGTGTTAGACAAGTGTTTAGACGAAAATCATATTGTGCATTATTACTTACTAACTCAGTAGAGGAGGCAGCAGTGACTGGGCTTCTTGGCCTGCAGTCTGTCCTAAAATCTCATGTCCTTCATTACCCAGCAGCTCTGGGAAGCTACTGTCCTAGATCCCCACAGAGCAGATTGATGGGGCTTTCAAAGTCTAGGCAAAGTTAAGCATTCATCAATATTTTTGATTAGCCAAACCATTGAGTCTTGTTTCATCTACTGCTTGTCTTGTATTAAACCAGGTCTTGGCAACTATCCTCGATCAACAGCAAATGCCCCAGATGGATTTCTGATTCTGCTTTCCAAAATTTAGTATCCTGAACTGGAATTGAGCTGAATTTTACTGAATCTGGTTATATTTTTTCTTCTACCAGTATTGTATCCATCTTTTCCTCGTCCTGTGCCCACACCACCTGTTCATCCATCTGTGCTGTTTCTGTGTCTGTTGCCTACATCTCTTGCTTTACTTTCCTAGCATCCAGTAGCTCTTTATCTGTAAATGAAGCCTGCTGCCTTCATCCTGCCAAGCACGTAAACCCCTATCCTAATTTATTCTCTTGCCTTATCACGATCCCTCTCCGCCTAAGATCAGGCAGGCTGAGTAAGCTAATATTCTGATACACAAATGGTTCTCCCACCTCATTGCCCTTGTGAGGCTGAAATCAAAACACCCCCTGCCCCGAGGTTCCCCACACTCCTCTGTTGTACTCCACAAGATACCTATGTGCTTCCTTACTGCCTAGCTTTCTCATTTTAACAGTAACACTGCACACCTCCCTTCCTCATGCCTAAAACTCCATGTACTCCCCTAATCTCTTCATGCCAAAGAGGACTGTCTGTATGTGCTGTACCTTTTCTCTGTATCCCCTCTCCTTGACCCTGATGTTCCCTTTCCCCTCTTCTTGTTCATTCCTTACATTCACTACACATGATAAGATCCCCCTGAGCTTTCCTTGTTCAAAGCTAAACAGTCCTAGCTCTCTCAGCCTCTCATGTGCGAGACGCTCCAGTCCCTTAATCTCCACAACCCTTTACTGGATTTGTTCCCTACATCCATGCCTCTCTTGTCCTGGGGAGCCCAGCACTGAACATAGCACTCCAGATGTGACCTCACCAGGGTTGAGCAGAGGGGAAGGATCACCCCCCTGCCCCTGACCTGCCGGCAACACTCTTCTTAATGCAGCCCAGGATGCCGCTGGCCTTCTTTGCCTCAAGAACACATTACCAGCTTATGGGGAACTCATCCACCAGGATCTGCAGGTCCTTTTCTGCCAAGCTGCTTTCCAGCTGGTCGGCCCCCAACATGGTGCATGAGATTATTCCTCCCCATGTCAGGTGTTCTTATTTCTCCTGCGTGTCTCTTTATCATACCTTGTCTTCCAGTATTAATGAAAAAACAGTCAGATGACAGTAAAGCACAGGATGGATGAGCGGAGATAATTAGATACAGATATGCTGGAAACCATCAGCCCTTTGCTAGATCTGGAGGTCATCAGGCATTATGGTAGCTGAACTACAGTGACAACTGAGTATTCGTGATCCCTCTTTCTCACCTTTGCTTTTCCAAGAATCCTCTCAGGTTGTGGACACCAATACCAATGGCTTTGCAATTGTGCAATTGCTTAGAAGTTGTATTCAAAAGTATTATCCTGCAAATGGAACAGAAATGCCATGATGGATCACAAGACAGTTTCAGTCCTTGTGGCATAGGGACATCCTTACCTTGTGAGGTGCCTTTTTGACACAGTAATTAAACTAGCAGTTTCACTGTGACATTGTAACTGCCAAGCCATTTGGGACCTAATGATAATAGCATTATTTTCTTGGCAAGTGGTCAGACAAACAATTCAGAACAATTTATTAGAAATGCTGTGTGGAGATGAGACAGGGGTCACTGAACTACAAAGTCTCCATCATGATTTTAGATACATATGCATGTTTCCATCTCCTATATCCATGTTATGAAATGTAGACTTTAATTTCTTAACTTGCCTTTGTTCCATTTACCAATAAACAATATCTAGCCATAATACTAACTATCAGATATTAAAAAAAAACACAAAAAAAACCCATATGTTCCTCATTTTCTTGCTGTTGTCTTAACATTTGAAGCTTTTGCAGAGCTGAATTCCAAGCGTGGGAACATCAACTTCTTTCATTCCAATGGGTTTCATTGTACCTTGACGATAGTTTGCTTTCAAGTCTAGAATCTCCCTGTGGACTATTCTCTTGTGTGTTTTCAGATGATCAAGTACCAAAAATAAAGAGAAACTGTAAAACCCATGAGCATCAAGCTTGAAATTAGTCACAGATAAAACATACATATATGCCTTCAAAATATTGGAATAAATCAAGAGTTTGATTTTAATTGAGTATCTTTTTTGAATATCTCAGCAGATTATGCCACTCAGTTTGTATTTGCTTTGCTAGCTTTTCATCTTCTGTTGCTGTTTTCCATGAGCAAAAAGTCCAGTAGGAATTAAAGTGCAGCAGCAGCAGGTTCTGCACAAAGGCTAAAATGGCAGCCCCTAAAGGCAATGAAGGATATGTAATATGCTAGCAAATAAAAATACCAACAGTGTTTGGTGATATATCAGTAGATGCAGATATGCAGGCATCTGTAAGTATATGCACATGTAATCTCTCCCATTTTCAACCAATTTCGTTTATGTCCCCATTCAACACTATAAAGTCTGCCACAGGTTCTCAGTATCCCTGGTTGGAATTGGTCTACATATCCAGTTACTGACAACAAACTGTTGAGATCTGAGACTCTTCTATCTCTCACATTATTGTGCATGGCAAGCTATTCAGTAGCCATCATTTCTATACTCTAAGTATCCAGTCTGTCCACCCTCTGCGTGTATCACAGCATAACTTACTTTACTCCCCTGATGCTTTGTACCTCAGCTGGTACTTAGCAGCTGCAAGGTTCATAATTTCAGTTGCAGTAACACGATTCCAGATAATGATGCCTCCTGCAACTCTCTCTTCTCCTGCAGCTTTTCCATTTGGAAAAGGCACATATGGTTCCATTTGTTGTGAAAATTATGCTTAGTGTCCATAGGTGCCCAAAGATTAAGTTTCTATACAGACTGTTTTGCATTAGATACACTGGTAATACAAGAACTATTTTTTTGTGTTAAAATCTGAGGAAAAAAGGGATCTCAAATCAAAACACAGATACAAACTCAGAAATGAAATTCTAAGTGTAATTAGAAAGGCTGTGGAACTGGTTAAATGAAGCAACTAAGAAAGGTCAGAATCAGAGAAGAGAAGAACAAAAGGCCACATAGGTACATGGAAGCAGTGACCTTGAGAACAAGGAGACACAGTCCTGAAAGTAGGTTCAAGAGAAAACTGCCACCAGTTGTGGCAGCTGTGGTATTCTTGTGTGTTCAGGTAAGCAGGACTTTGTATATTCTTTGTAAATATACAGAGTTACATTAAGACTCTTAAGTTTTGGGGTTGCTTTTGTTATTCAGGGTTTTTTTTTTCTAACTAGTACTAATATGATTTTGGTCAGCTGCTTGAGCCAAAGAGAGACTCTGTAAACACAATTAAATTTAAGAGACAAAACAGAGAAGCCTAAATTCAATATAACTTAAAACAAGGCAGTAAAAACAAATTGCAAACAAAATATTATTATCTCTGTGCTATGAAAACATGGCAGTGGTTGATCTTCAGGATAGCAGTCAGTAGACTATGAAACATTAACATGTAACATCATACAAAAATGATTTGACAAAAGTAGATACGAGTCTTTATTATTGTGATGGACAGCATTGGTTTTATTTGTTTGATCTAAGGTTATGTTCCTTAGAAAGTGAGTATGGAAAAATTGCAGAAAAAAGAGGTCACTCCTTTCTTTGGGAAGCTACTCAGTGTGCCCTGTAGACCTTTTTAATTTAAAAGCCTTTTGGTCTTCTCATGAAATTTCATTACAGAAAACACTGTTGCCACTTAGAGGGCAGGTGACTCAGGGTGCTACCAAAATTTCTTGAAAGTAACAAAATTATTTCCTGACGGAGAAATATGCACCCTTTTTCCAAAAATTCAGGCTGAGATGTACTTGCTGTTCTGAGATGTTCATATGCTAACCTATAGGTGCTTCACTAATTAAATCAAAACTATAATATTGCAATGTCATATTTTAGAATAAAAGTCATATATAAATAATATTCATCTTTTTAAGCTGAGTCAGAATAAAACTTTCAGTTAGTTTGTAATTCAGTCCATTTCAAAATTTTCTCCTTCATTTCACAGTATTTGGATTTCATTAGTTTGCTTCTCCAAAGCAAAACAAGGTCACTGTTCTGTTCTTATATGAGAATACAATTCCTCTGTTAAAAAAGGTCAAAGTTTATTTCCCTCCATATATCCTAAATATGCCCATGTTAAAGTGATTCCTTCCTAAGCTATTTATTTTACAACTCCAGAAAAAGGACATTTCTCCTTTAATTAAAAATTCAGCATTCATACACGGTGCAGCCGGCCTTGCTTCAGTCTAGCAGTTTATCGAGCCTCTCAGTTAACCTAAATCTTCACTAGAAGATGATAAATTTTTTCCTGTTCTGTACTGTCAGTTACAGTCTCATGCCTAACCATTGCTCAGCTGCCCACATTTCAGATGCTAAAAAGTTCAAATTCAAGATGTGATCAGTTCTGAGAAAATGAGAGTGGTCACTGTTTTGAAATGCACCTGTTCAGCCCAAAGTAATTTATTTCCTCCATGTGTGCAGCATTATTTTATTTCCCCATTTACTATTTCCACAGAGAACACTGTTTGACATAGTGCAGTGTCAAGTTAAGGGATGCTCCTTACTCTGCTTTAAGATAGTGTGGGCTGCTAGGAGAAGAAGGGGCAACATAAATATATATGGAATATTAGGGTCTCTGTAGCTGAGGGCAAAGCAAATCCTCTTTAATAAGAGGACAATGTGTTTTATATAAAGAAAAACACTTGCAGAGAAAGAGTTAAGCCTTGCTTCTCTGAAAGCAAATAACAAAATGTCTAGCAGTGAACGATTTAGTTAAAATTCTTGCAAGACAATTATTGTGGATTACGTTTGGATCAGGATTTCATTAAAAGAAATGTGGGCGAGTCAGTGACTACCCACATTTCAGGTTCAGTGAGCTTCAGTTACTTGGCTGGTTTTCCAGAATTTACCAAAACTACAATAAAAAATACACTTTTTCTAGGCAGTGATGTATTTTCAATTTCAGTTTCAAATTAAAGAGGAAGAACTTGATGATTTGAAGAGGCCTGGATGTCCAGTCAATCTCAGAGTGTCTTTGTTTACTTTGATAATAAGGACAGATCACAAAGATAAGAAAATAATGTTTCAGAAGGGAAATACTCCAACTGTCATAGAGGAACCAGAGACATATCTCCCAGTAAGAGAGCATCTGAAAATAAGATAGAGTCAATTTGGTGTTGGCATAAACAAAGATAATTTGCGTTTGCTGACTCCTGCCTCTTTTTGTATGAGCACAATTAGGCTTTTAACTGTTGAGTGTTTGATTTCAGGTTTTCTGTGACCATCTAGTAAGGTATTTCCAGATTAATTTAACTAATAAATCTATGTCTTAAATTGACTGGCCATTGCCTGTACATTAAATTAGCAGAGTTTGGATATGGTAAGATACTGGACTGGACAGGTGGACTACTGGATGTGTAGAAAACTGGCTAAACTGCCGAGTGGTTAAAAGCTCAAAATCAAACTGGGAGTTAATAATAAGTGAAGGTCCTTGGAGATCGATGCTGGGTCCAATACTATGCAATACTCAATAAACAATCTAGATGATGAGATTGAATGCACCCTCACCAAGTTTGCAGATGACACCAAACCAGGAGAAGAGGTAGATATGTCTGAAGGAAGAGCCACGATACAGATGGGCCTTGACAGGCTGGATGACTGGCCAGCAAGAGTTGCATGAGGCTTTAACAAAGATAAATGTGAACTCCTGCACGTGCAAATGAATAATCTCAAACTCAATCTCAAGTGTAGGCTGGCGTCTGACTGGTCGGGGAGCAGCTCTACTGAAAAGGCTCTGGGGGTCCCGGTGCACGGCAAGCAAGTTTTAGAGGCACTCTGAAGTCCTACACTGGGAATTTCAAAGTCTATATACATGCTCTGAGGTATACAGACACTTCTCATTAGCACCCATAGCAGCACTAGCTATTAGTCATCCCAGCAAGTGGAAAATGTCAGTATCTCCTGGGTTAAATTGTTGTCCTTTGGCAATAGCCTGGAAACAACTGTGCCCTGTTACATGTGGAAACTTGGAAGTGATGCCTTCTGATAACTCTGTTCTGAAAGGAGAAAACAAGCAACACCAAAGAATGAGTGGGATGATGAGCATAAGGGAGAGAAAGAGAAACACCTGCAGGCAATGGTAATGAATCCACATATAATGTCTGCTCCACATGTTACATAATCCAAATGCAAATAGACTGAAATGAAGACAGACAGTATGCCACTTTGGAGATTTAGCTAAATAAATGAAAAACTCTGTGGGTCTGGAGTAAGTATCGTAGTATATCACTTAATGTCTTTAAAATCAAAATGAGGATCGACATTCCTGTCTGAACCAAGCCAATTAGTCAGCTAATCTTGTAAATCACAATTACTTTTGTGACTTGGAGCAGACATTCCTTAAATTAACAGGATCAGGGATAGCTCCACTAGATATAATAGCCTCAATTCACCTATGCAAACAGAGGAGTGTTTTGCAAGGAACAAAAGGTGAATGTCAAAAGATCTGGAAATCCAGTTTAGTTTATATAAATTCTCAAATTCAAAACACATCTGAGTTACACAAACGTCCTTTATTGATGTCACTATCCTTGCAAAAACAACAGCAAATAACTCAAAAAAACTGAAAGTAAAATATATGTCCTGAACCAGTTTTCCTTATTTCGTCTGACTGTCCCTTCAGGGTGCCTTATTTTCAGTCCTTTAGAGAAAGGCAGTCATACATTACATTCAATAAATTCATTTTAATGTTGTGAACTACGTATTTCTTACATCTAAATTATGCCTTTCCTACTCATTAGTAGATCCCACTAAAATCAAATAAATGGTAATTATTGGCTTCAGTGGTGTGTGCATATGGTTTTGCCCTCCTCCTTGCCAATTCCCTCCTCTTTTTTATTATGTATAAGTTTTGTTTTAATTAGAAATTCTATGGGATTATAAAATATGAGCATAATTATTCAAATCATTTCTACACTAGGAGACAGTACTACCTTTTAGGTATCTGTAAGGCCAACTGTGATTCAGACATGGTATTACTGATATATATATGTATCTTTTCTTTCTATAAGTGGGATCCAAAATTTACCAGTTTCTGACAGGAAACGTTCAAGCATTGGAAAACATTAAGGAATAAAAGTTTGTAAAACTTTAAAGGCTTCTGAACTCCGCATAGTATCTCAGACAGTGTAATTAAACAGGATTTGGAGTATATTAACACTGTTGGAACTGTACTAATTTATACAATCTGAGAGCTAATTCTTGCCTCATATATAATTTAAATTTTGATGGTGAATCAGAATGTTGTTATATATACCATGATTCACTGGTACAGTTGAAGTTGATATGTATCATGACTACACTTTGGAAATCATATGGACACAAGAAAGTTTGATGATATGGGACACTTTTAATCATAGCTGAGGCTTTGTTGTACCCTCATTTAAGATATGTATGATCTTACCCACAAAGAGAGGAAAGTATGCACTACCCTTATATCAAAGGAAAGAATTAAAAATAGCCAAGAGCAAGACATTACTTCAGTAGATGAAGTACTGAGTAGACCTAAATATTTTCAAATACAAAAGGAAAAAGTAGATTGGGTTGAAAATGCCACTTCATAAGAGTTGATATTTTATTTGTTTACCAAATTTCATTTAAAAAAAAGGGAAAGCATTTTAGTCCATTATGGAGTAAATTGACTTTCTTTCTGAAGTGAAAATTTTAGATTTTAAAATATCCTATGACAAGGAATGTAAAAAGAACTAATCAAAAAGTTTAATTTAGAAAAATCTGAAACTAAATTGACCCTGGATGCACTGGTCAAGGGTCTAGACATCTTGTTTCTCCCTAGGTGTACTGGTTTGACAGGGATTTGAATACCTAGAAATTCTGGGAGCCACAGATAACTGGAAGACTGGTCTGTGAAATTCTCTCACAGGTAGCTTGGAAGAGCTTTGGCTGTTTGATATAGCCAAGCTTCTTCAGACAGGGACCACAATTGTTTGACTGCAATGGTGTGGACCATTATTTTTCATATATTTCCTATATTCTTTCCTGTGGACCTGGGAAATAAGCTTGACATCACTTGATTGACATCAAGTTTCATAATCCTGAGAACACCAAGCAATGACCTTGAAAGCCCCTGTCCTGGGTAATCTGAAAACTCCTAGACATTGAAAATGCTGTAGTTTTTCATTATAAGGCTGCCCTTAGGAATCTATAGTACAAAGTCAGAAATCCTCAAATCCCTTGAAGTTCTTCACCTGATCAATTTTGCAGACTAGGGTTGCCCTGAAACTAAAGACTGCGATTTCAAGTTCCTCAGCAAATCACTAATGAAACTAACAGAAAAGCAGGCCTATATTTCATTGAAAGTTCAGTGACTCCAGTAACTATCACATTAGTACGAAGCAGTTAGATTTAGAAATGCCATTTTCTCAAAATAGTCCAATCAGATTTTAAAGACATTAGAATTAAGGCCATTTTTCCATGATATATTTGTTTTCCTGCTGTTTTTTCCTCAGACAGATTATGAGGGCAATCTAAAGGTTACAGGAACATAGAAATTGTTATGCGAGATTGGTTTGAGGAAGATAGCATGATATTTAACATCTTGTCCAAAATCACTGTTGCCTGCCTGACTGAGAGTCATGTAACTGTGAAAACACTTTCTGAATCTTAAATTCTCAGCTTTAAGGACTTCCTGAGCGGGATTAGTGCGGGGAAGGAGGGATGAAAGAGAGAACCCAGTCCAACAACAGCAAAAAAGAGGGGTTTTTTATTATTATTTTCATGTCATAGTAGTTTAATCCTTCCTTCTTCCCTTGCTACAGAATGGGAATCAGTTTCTACTTTTCCTGCATCTCTCATTCTGGGGTAGGCTGCCTGCATACAGTATTCCAGCTGAGGCCATGCTATTGATTTATGTAAAGACATTAGGACACTCCTTGTGCTAAACATCAATCCTTACAAATGCTGATATCTTAGCAGATGATTTTTAAAAGGATTTATTTGAGCTCTCTGCATGATACCTGGCTCCCTTTCCTGAGTTGCCACAGTCAGTTAAGAACCCCTGTGAGGTAAAGTAGTAGTTCACATTTTTTATCCCCCCAGAACAATTTAATTTACATGTACCAACACTTACTTCACTTGCCACTGTGTAAACCTTTCTCCTAACTTAACATAAGCCTAAGTTTCTCACAGTCCTCCCTCATCTCAATTATCAAAAGATCATTGTTTTATTTGAAGCTGTGTCTAGCTCGTGTCTGGATTCTTTTCCAGTTTGTTAATACAAGTGTTAAAAAGGCCAGGAGACCTACTGTAATCTTGAATCATGCTGCTTTTAGATTTGTTTTAGTAACACAGACCACATAGTCTTATGCTCTGCATTCTGTTACTTGGTCAGGTTCCAGCAAAAGTATCATGTCTCTTCTGAGGACCATTTAGCTTCTTCTGTAGATTTCTGTGAAGGATTTTGGTAAAAGTCTTTGGAAATTAGCATGAATTGCTAAACAGTTGTCCTCAATTGCTTCATTTTTAATGTATTCAGAGAATTCTGAGAGATAATGGAGGCAATATAATTTTCTCCTACACTGAAATATTTGTTGTTTGCATTAGATCTAGCAAGCTTACTATCCAAACAGAAACCATCTGGGCTTTTGAGAAGTCTCACTAAAAGTTGTGTTAGTTTCCATGATAGACATAAAAGCATTTGGTGCAGCAAAAAAAAATGTAGAATCTTCAATATAACATTACTATGGCCTATCTTTAACTTGAAAGAAAGAATGTCATTCCTTTTAATGAATGAATTAAAGCAAATAATCTTGTGAAGTGCTAATATGGTGCAGTAGAGCCCTAGACACATATGAAATGGAAATATTTTAGTATTAAGAATCTTGCAGAGGCATTTGCCAGGTGAGATTATGTTTCTCAAGGAACTTAAAAATCAATGTTTGACATCATTATGATCCTGTAGTGTGTGATGTAAGAGTCTTAAAAATGCGTAGACCAAGAAAGTAAGATAATTAAAGAATATTAAAATTGATACGTAGATTAGACTAATGAAGATAAGTGATAAAATACAACCAGAGAAGGCCTTTTTACTGTAAGATTGGCTCTCCAGTATCTGTCATTCATCTGCTAATCCAACAAGTTTATCATATCAATCAGTAAAAGTTTTATACTATTTGAAAGCTTGGTTTATTTTAGAAAGGTGAAGTATGTTAAACTTAGATTTTGTTTCCAGCATGCAGTCATACTTCCTACAGTAATTTCAATAACTTTCATATAACTGTCTAAAGGGATGTTCCTTATCTCTATCTACCAAAAAATATGGAGGTATTATGATTAAAAGTGTAACAATGTGAACACTGCTTGGGCAGTTTCCACATTGCAAATACCAGGAGAACAGTTCATTTCTTTTGCTCTAAACCTCTTTTGCAACAGCAATAACTATCCAGGTCAAAAGGCTACTTCATTTTATTCATATCAATAAAAGAATGAAAAACAAAAGAGAATAACAAAGTGATTACCACTACCATGGATCATTACCAGTGATACATTACTATTCTTTGAACTTAACGAATATTCTATAGTACTTTACCTTGTAAATACCAACAAAGGAGGGCCAATGGGACTGCTCACTGAGTAAAACACTGACTTTAGTTAGATGACAAAAAATGCCATTGAAAGGCTCTCCTTCACAGAGAACAGATGACTGCAACTACAAATTTAATAACTAGTGAAACAGAGCCTAACCTTTCCCCTCCACATTAAAACTATATCTTACTGATATACAGTTTATCATTTTCCCAGTCTAGGAATCTGACCATGTACAACATCTTCTGTCTTTCAGCTATGGAACTTGGGCCACAGGTTACTTTTCATATGACCTTCCAGAAAGACTTCAATACTCAGAAATTTAAATTTACATATTCTGCATCATCTCTATAGATTGAATGTAGCTATGGCATAATCTACTGCTAATTAATATTTTTGTGATAGAACACTCACCTCTGACTAAGCAGCACTTTATTCCCAGAAGTGAAAAATCTGTGAGTGGCAATGAGGGAGGAGATAAAAGACTTCAGAAATTATTAATTTGCCTTCCAGTTTAAGTCCTTTTTTTACAGCAATTAGGACAATTAGGAGAAAATCCCATCTAGCAACTAAAGATTTATAGAGTACTTTTGCTGAAACACTTTCTTTTTCGGGGAACATAAAAGGACTATATTGATTATGTAGCATCATGATGAACTAATTGCAGAGAAAATGAGGGTGAAGGTACTGTTTGAAATTTTCAGTAAGCAAGGAGCAATATTATTGGGATAAATGTTAGATTTTGAATTTGTATAATAATGTATCCTTTCAAAAAGTGAAAATTGTAATCTCCAGAAGTATTTTTATAGATCTGTGATAAATCATTTCTGGCAGGAAGAATTCTGAAAGCAACATCCTAAAAGCTAATGAAAAGAAAGCTTAGGCCAATTTTCCTGCCTCTTCTAGAAGTCAACTCACTCCACCTCTTCCTCCCACACAGCCCCCTCCACTCTTCAGTTTTGGTGATGAATTCCAGCAGAGGTAGGGAAATTGGTTCATATTTGCCTCTCATATATTTTGAGAATTTTAAAAATGAGATACTAGCAGTGCCTGTAGGAAAGCACTGGATAAATGTCTTCAAAAAATGAAGTGGTGACACTTCTTTTCAGTTCCTACTTTCACCAGCTAATAATGCAATCCAAGCAAATAAGATGACCAAAAAGGCCCAAAACAAAACAAAGATACCCACTAATGACTTCTGAAAGAGAACACATTGGAAACTCAAATCCACACATGTGGTTGGATCACTATAGTCCATCTTATATTTAACAGTTTACTGCCAATACATATACAACTTTTGGAAAATATTTTGCAGACATCCTGCATAATTGCTCATCTGCTTCTGTGTCTTGTACAATATCATATCTTTCAATTTTTAAAGACTTTCATAGTACCGAAAGTTATTCACAAGTAAGTATAATGATTGAAAATGTGAGCTACATCTAATTAAAGGCTGGATTTGTCACCATCCTCCACTGAACAGCCTATGATTGATGGTAGATGATAATGACCAAAACACTGCTGACGTCAGTTCTAACTCCTTCATTCTTTGAAATTACACTGTACTCCATAAACTTTGCTCAGTGGATAATTATTGATAACTTCATTTTCCAAAAACAGAAATGTGACTTAGAAGTTAAATGAGTTTCTGAAGTTTACACTACTGACTGAATAACTTTTAAATATATTTAAATTATTTCAAAATCTGAGCCTGTCTAATGAATTACTGTCAACAGGATGAAACTCCTCCCCTCCAAAACCCATTTAATGATTTGGACTAATAGAAGAGAGAAATTTTCCATTAACAAAGAGAGATGAGGTCTGGTAAACTGGACAGAAAATAATACCCTTATAGGAAGTATGTAAGAGGAAAACTGGAAGCTAACTGGTGTTAAAAACTGCTGAAGCCAGATCAAACTTGAAACACATTTCCATGTTCCAAGTATTTAGCATTAAGAGCATAATCTCAAACTGAAAGACAGATGTCCAGACAGGTACCAAAACAGTCCAAGTAGCAAACTGGCTCAGGAAACCAGTGTGACTTTTGGGGTACTGCTTTCCTTTAGCAATTTTCATTCAAAGACAGGTACTAAAAATAAGTGCCCTGCAGAGGACTTCATATTGGGATAAATCAGAATTCCATTTTTTTTCAGATTGATACAACATTGAGTCCTTTCCTTTCAGCCTTAACAGGATTAATACCAGCTCAAAGCTCCGATCATTTGCTTTATGACGAATGAGTTACTGGCCTTAGCATAACTCAGATAGATGGGGATCATCACACAAAGTCCATCACCACAGCTGGTATTAATTATCAGATTAAGGATAATGTAAAAAGATTAAGTAATGTGAGGAATTTATGTTGGTGTTGCTGTGCTATCTTGCATTTAAGTAGATAGATGACTGGCTACCTTTTTATTACCCAGATAAGAAGAATGATACAAAGAATGGAAAGAATAATAATCCCACCATATAAAATACTTCCTGTGCATTCAAATGTTGTCTAAAGCAAAATCTCCATTGTAACCCAGGAGCTGTCTTTACAAATCAGTGACAGATGATAGCAAATGTCCTCAGCAGTCAACATCTGAAGTGATGAATTTCTTCAACCTTGACTCAGAAGGCTATTTGCTGTAATTATACCAAACACATGAATTTTGTCAAACCTGAAACATTGGCATGTATATCTTACATGTAGGTCCCAGTTCTGCCCTTTGTTGCACTCTCTTTGAAGTCAGTGGAAATTCTGTGAGAAAAATGGGAAGCAGAGCTGAGCCCTTAGGGATGATCTAGCTGGCACAACAATTAGCCTGTGACCAGCTATTTCCAAAACTCCCTAATGACATCAGAAAATACTGGGGATTCAGCTGCTCACTTGTTCCCTTTCTTTTCCAGAAAACTATCTCTTAATAAAGTCAAGCAATTTTCTTTCCTAATTAGTATATATATTGAATTTGCAAAGGCCTTTCTTAAAATCAAACTCATCTTTGTCTGGAAAGAGTCATAAATAATTTTCAAACTCATCCCCCCTTTACACACACACACACATATACATATGTATACATGTATATATACACATTAATCTCCAAACTTAGTGCACAACTGATGTCTTAGCAGCTGAGGAGGGGTTGGCTTCATTCTCTACAGTAGTATACATGACATTATACTGGATAAAGATCAAGGAAACAGTCCAGCAAAATTGTTGGATCGTGTTGCCAGTGATTCCTAACAAGCCATGTGAATGCAGACAAAAGCATAAACAGGACAGAGAAGTGTATTTCAGTGCAGGTGACAAGATGGTTAGAGCTCCCTGGAGTCGCCAGAATCAGGACTTACACTATCCACCCCAGCTCCCACACTGATTTCCAGTATATCCCATCACAAGGAACTTTATCTCTCCATATCTCAATTCTCATAGGTTAGATAAACCATGCACTCTTTTCTCTATCATTCCCATTTGGATTAAGGATTAAGGCAGAAAATATAGCCTGTCAAGCATAACAGGACCTTTATCTCAGCTGAGGCCCTCAGTTACTTCTACAGTACAATCAAAAAAAAAAAAAAAAAAAAAAAAAAGGAATTAACAGCAATGTGAATGGGCCGTTTCAGTATTATTAATACACAGTAAATTCTGAAAGCTTGGTAGACCTTAATATTTTCATTGGAAGATAATGTTATGTTTTCTGTGACATATGTCAAACCTCATTTAAGGTATGAAACAACAGTACAAAGGTCAAGAGTGAAAGAGATTCAAGATGTAATCAACGGACTGTCATCGTTTCAAGCCATTCCTCCTCCATTATTTCCAGGCTCACTAGTTACTCTCCTGACTGATGCGGCAGTAATAAATATTTTTGTTTCCTGTTGTCTTTTCCTCTTGACTCACTCTAGGCTCCTTTCCCCCCATATTTTATAGCCAAGTTAAGCAGTTTCTCTGACATGACATGAAGGCTCTAACTCCTTTACGATAGGGAACCTCCCTTTATAGCTGTGTTACTCTTGGGAGCGGGGTCTAGATGAGGTAATAAGGAAGTATGAGGATTTTAATTGCTGAATGATTATTTCTAGTATAGTTGTCAAAGCAGAACTCCCTGAAGGATTTGAAAGAAACATCAAAGTCTATGTGCAAGAGCGGGCAGAGTGAAGTGTGTTAGGGCCCTACAAAATCATTTTAATAAAATAATTTAAAGTCACTTTTAGATATGTATGAAGACAGCACTTTATAAATGAAATAAATTGCCACTTCCTTAAATTGTTAAATACAAAAATCACAGTAGCGAACAAAAAAAGAAAAACCCTTTACTTGATTTAATACATCGTCATTTTGTATAACCTAGAACTATTGAAGTAATAAACTTGAAATGGAGAACTAGGTAACATTTATTGCACTGGTCCCCTTTCGTTCACAGAACTTTCAGACATACATTTGAAAAATACAACCCAGCTAATAAATGCCAGATTTTTGTTACCCCTGTTAATTTTGGTAATTAAAGTTTATGTTCTCAAATGTGAAACAATGCCTTTGCAATAGAAAAAGAACTCCCACATAAACTCTGATGAATCACATTTAAATAAGGTAGCTGTTTTCTAGAAGAAAATTTCAGTTTACAGAGAAAAGAAGCACTCCTGAGTTACACTTTACATTTCTCACAGTGTACATGAAGGCTGAAACTTTCAGTGTTTGAATAATTGCAAATAATCTATGTATATCAAAAAGTCAGGTTGTGCTGGATATAGAGATTTGTAATTTAACGTTATTGCCAATTAAGTGCAATTAACCAACTCTGTATATCATAAATTAGAATGAGATCCATGTCCAGCCACTCTCCTATGATTCTGAAAAGTCTATTGCAGTGGATGAAACACCTGGTTGTAGTGCATGAGCCCTGAACCAAAGGAAATCACATATTTCCTTAGTGTCAGAGCTGTGATTGATATGTACTTTACTAGAAAGACTATTACTTATATATCACATTATAAGGTTTGTTTTAGTCTCAGATACTCTTGTTGTCCAGATAACTACCTGTTTTATTCTTACGTTCCTTAAAGACAGGTCACAATTCCAACTCTCTGAGCCTCATTCCAGATAGACATGATCCAAGATTTAAAGTGAATCTCCTTGAGTGGTTCTAGATCTTTGCAAAGAAAGAACAGCCAGAATTAGCAGCAAGGTCTTAACAACTACCTTTAGACACTTTGAGTTCAACAAAGGAGTTGTGATTCTGGTTGAAGTATATGGCAAATTAGAACAGATTTAAAACAGATGTAAACTGTAGAAAGAGATGAGCAGGTCCATAAATAATCCAGGAATGCAAAAACAGGAAGATGTCTAGATTCTTTTGTCATTTTGTCACTTTTCACCAAGTATAAACTCAAAGGCTCAGAACTATTCTATTGAAGTGATCATCAAACTGGTTTCCGATGCTTCTGGTACATGAATGTATTTCTTTGGAAACAGCAGGGCCACAGAACTAGTAATCTGATTAGATAGGAAAGAAACTAATGTTGCATACAACTCAAAATGTTTGCCAGTTACTGTTGGCTGCTTTAGTAAGAATAAAAAGTGTGCCCTTTGCATTTTTGCCTTGCCTATAATAATAACATTGTAAAAATTGATCATTTATCAAACCCCACAAAATAAATCAGATTCTTCACATTAAACTTTTGCACAGGATTCTATAAACTCATATTCTACTAGTTGTGATATGGTAAGACATAGATTAAACGATGTTTAACAATATCACAGTTTGATAGACAGTAATCAGATAAATAGCCTCACAAGAATCCTGTTCTAAGCTTGAGACCTTCTTTTATTTATACATTCAGTGTGACTTTCACCACCTGCTTCTTCCTTTTGCATTCCAAAGAACAAGGCATGATTGTTATCTTGCTGATCAGGTTCTCCCTGGCTGCAGCCATTTGATAAGAGGCATATCTCCTCTATCATCTTATCAGATACTCCTTATCTGGAGTTGATATGAAGTTCAACTCATGACCAGTGGCATTCCTCAGACACTGATTCTGAGGATGGTAAGGTTTAATGTCTTTATTAATGACCCTCATGATGGGATGGGGTGCACCCTCAGCAATTTCACAGATGAAGCAGAGGACACCAGGGCAGTGGTCCATTTTAAGTGGTCCCCATCAGGAGGAATGGGCTGCCATTTAGTCTTGGCAGGCTGGAGGAATGGGCAGACAAAAATCTCATGAAGGTCAACAAAGGCAAAGGTGAAGTTCAGCATCTGGGATGGAATAACCCCATGCAACAGTACAGTCTCAGCACTGACCAGATATAAGAGCATCTCTGCAGCATGTGGGGTTCCTGATGAACAACCAATTGAATATGTGTCAGAAGCACACCCTTGCAGCAAAAAAGACCAGCTGCATACTGGACTGTATTAGCTAGAGCATAGCCAGCACACTGAAGGAAATGATCCTTCATCTCTATCTAGTACCTTGTGAGACTGCATCTGGAGTACTGCATCCAGTATTGGTCTCCCAATACAGGAAAGAAATTGGCCCACGAGATTGATTACAGGGGTTGGAGCACATGATATGTGAGGACATGTTGAGAGAGCTGACTTTGTTCAGTCTGAATAAAAGAAGGCTAAGGATGATCTTACTCACTGTCTCCAATCACATAAAGTTTGCTGGTAGAGAATATGGGTCTGGACTATTCTGTGAGGTGCACTGTGACAGAACAAGCAGGAACAGGCAACAAGTTGTATCAAGAAAATTTCTAATTAGATATCAGGAAAAGAAAATCAAAATCAGGGTAGTCCTACGTGGAACAAGCTGCCCAGTGAGGTGTGGTAACTGGGTTTGCCATCCTTACAGATACTCGTAACTTGACTGAGTAACCTGAGCTAAGCTGGTCCTGCACTGAATGGGTCCTTGGATCAGAGGACCTCTTTGCGTCCTTTCTGATACACTCAAAATCTTGTTATGGGTGAAAGAGAACACAGCATATACATGGATTTAAGAATTTATTTGTTAGCCTAATTAAAATATTACTAATCTAATCAAAAGACAACAAATGGTTATCACTGGTCCAGTTACAAAAATTCTAACTCTCTTAGTGCAAATTAATCAGAAAACACTTCTTGAAATTGTTATGTAAGAAAATATCTAATACTGCTAATATGTCCCTCTTTTTGGTGGTGTGATGTTGACCCTTCCAGTGTCCCTTTGGGTCCTAATGCTGGTGATTTCAGTCTTCCTCAAGAAGAAGGGGAGGGCAGGGGTTTACAACTAGATCTTTGCTGAGAGCAGTAAGATGATCACGGTGGGGGGGTTCGTCCTCCTCAGTCCTGGGGCCTTTTCTCCCCTGTCTTTTGTGTTTTCTTAACATGTTCTACTTCCCTCTCTCTGGTTCCCACGTAAAGCCTGAAGATGGCACAGTTGCCTGCCCTCAGTGTCAACTTCCCTGAAGGGCTGCCATTTGCTACATGATGGCTCCCTAGGCCAGTCTGACTGTTGCTGTATCAGGTATCTCAGAGTGAAGCTGAAACCATAGAGACAATAAAAACTTTTCCCCTAGGTAACTGCTAAAATAAGCTGAACCCAGCTCAGGCCATGGCAAGCCCAGATGAGCCCTGAGACCCCACACTGCAAGTGCCCTTTTACATAGGAAAAATAGCAAAAACCATATTTACTGGGCTACACTTCTAACCTAAACTATTCTGCAACTTTAGGAGCTCTTCTGTGATTAAGTTTAGAGGTGCTTCTTGGATGTGAAGACACTTGTATCAAAACATTTACTACCTCATCAAAAATGATCAGTAATTTTTCTTGGTCTTCTGCCTCTCTGTCCCTGTGTCTTCAGGAGTGTGTCAGGACCTAGATGTGAAGCTCATTGATATGAGAAGGTTTTTAAGAGGAAATGCACAGTGTATAGATTTTCCCAAGGGGAAGTCTGAAACTTTTTCAAGACCTGGAGATAGAATAAGGTAATTACTATGCTGCCACTCTAATAATTGCATGCCGCACTGAGGAGGAGAAGTCTGTCTTTCATGGTCACTCTCCTGGTATGACAGTTACAAGTTCTTCCTATATTAATTGTCATGCATATGAACACCAGCATTTTGCATCTTTATAAAATTTGAGAAAATGAACTAATTATATCTCATTGTAATGTTATGTACAGAAATGGAAGCAGAAAGAAGTTATTCAAATAAGGCTAATGAGAAAGTCAACTCTGAATCCAAAAGCCATCATTTTGGAGTTCAGACTAATTGGAATTCTCTTCTCCTTTTAAAATATGTTTAACATAAGGACTGAAGGAGGCAGTCTCAAGAAATACTGTAAGACAATCAGGAATACCAGTTGTCATCTACTAAAACAGAAGTGTCATAAGAATGGAACTCACAGAACAGGATTTCAGCAGCATGGATGGATCTAACACTGTTATGTGAAATACACACAAAATAGTTCAACTATCAAGTTTATAAATGCTGTATCTTGACCTTCATCTGTATTCAAAGTAGGAAGTAATAAATATGCCATGCATCCAGTTATTCTTGTAAATAGTCATTTGTAAAATATTTTGACTATCTGCTTCAGTACATGGACAATTACTGGTTTTGCTTGCAGCAATAGATTTCAAATAAGACAAAATAAATTTTAAGAATGTGAGAGCTGCTTTAAAAAGATAGACCAATATATCCTCTATAGTCCAGTGCTTTCCTTTTATGCTTTACCTATACTTTCTCAGATCATGTGCTAGCAAAATAATTTAAGAAACCAATCTGTAGACTAAAAGGCTGGCAAAAGTGAATTAGTAAACAAAATGCCCACTGAAAGTACACCTCTTTTCACTTTTCTGTCTGTATATGAATAAGGTAACAACCATGTTGGTGAATAATTTAATTTTGGTTTCACTATAACATATACTGCTCTTAATGTGATTGGAAAAGGCGTGGGAAATCTGTAACCCTTGACTATTTTTAATTTTCAGTTTCTAATCTCTAGAAATGCCTGAAGAAATACCATCTCAAAAAAAGAACCAAGATATTTGTTTTGGTTTTAACTCTTTGACCTAAAAGTATGGTGGTATATTCAGCTGGCCCATTAGTGCATTAAATTCAAGGGTAAAATTCAATTTGTATAGTAGAAAATAGATAAATTTAGTTTTTCACTAAGATGAAAATTTTCCACTGTCTTAGCTATGAAAAAGCTTAGATTTGCACCTAAAAAGCATTGGTTTTCCCTGCTTCTCCTCTTCTCCTCTGTGAGCTTTCTAACTGTAGTTCTCAAGATGTTCGAGATGATTCTTCTGTAATCACCCACATTTCTTTATTTTGGCTTTCAAAAATGCTTCATTTGGTTAAGCCACTTTCATATGTTAAGGTTCTAAACCCTACTCTTCATGAAACTTTATTATTCATGAGACTGGAACAAGTAATATATGTCAGCCAGCCAATTAGTGTCCTGTAATGCACTTTCCAACTGCAATGCTATTGTAACAGCTCATTCCAGAGTTAAGGGGACTGACTTGAGCAAGCAGACATACACAGGTGGCAAAGGATTGTATCCTTCAAAGGTGTATATTTCAGTATTTCTTCATGCACAGCTCATTTCCCATATATTACCACTTGGTCCTCCTTATAACCCAGACGGAAAATTCCTCACTAATCCTTTTGCCATCTGGTAAAATTTAAAAAGTAAATATTACCTAAAAGAACAACACTTGCAATAGTAAGTCCCAAGGAACTGTAAACTCACGTGAACTTTTGCCACATCAAAAGGTTGAATGTTTGGAGAGCTCCAAAACCTCATATCATGATAAAGTTAGTTCTCAACAGGTTTTAAGCTCTAGTGGGGAATCCATGGCTATTTAAGATGATAGATCTCATTCTTCTGACATACTTCCTCTTTTTCTCTACTCTGACACCCTAAATCAAACAAATCAATCAAATTAATGAAGGAAATATCATAATGAAAGTGATTTTCACAATAGGACAGAAAATGCAGATTTACAGGGCCTCAGCAGAAGTAGAGTCAAAAACAAAGTAAAACAACTGGTTAGGAGAAACTATAAATGAGTGATAACCTAGCAGAATAGCATTCTTTTACTTTTTGATGAATGATTAATAAAAAAGCATACACAGAGTCAGAAGAAAAGTTAAAATGACTTTTATTTTTGTAAAAATAATTTTGTAAATAACTACAGAATTGAAATCACATCTGGTTTGCTCTAACCATACCAGGTATGGAATTTCCTTAGAAAAATTCAGACTTCTGTTTGCCACTTAGTGAAATATTAATGATATCTTCCAAAGTGATGGATGAGTTATGTGATTTAGTTTACTGGTGCTTGTAAAGTTACTTAAGTACTTCATAAGTTATATCTGTACTTTGTAATTTATATTTGCAAAGACTATTACTTTTCACAGTCTCACTTAATAAAGGATATCCTGATCCAGAAGATTTTTCTTACTGTAATGGTGTTTTGTTTCAGAGGAAAATATTGGGTATTTCTTTTATTCTCTGTGAGAAGGGAAATCAGGTCCTCCCCAAATCTCCATTGGTGTGCCTAATTGAAAAACCTACTTATACTTTTTTTCAGGGTGACCTTATTCTTCATTTATATTTTGAGTTGTTTTTGTATATTTGTGACTTGACTTCCAGAGCTGCAATGGTCATAATTGTTCCCATTTAGGGCCAAACCCTCTTCATTTTTGCCATGCACTAACTGGTTAGAGCTACCCTTCCTCCCTGATCCAGGGCTAGACAGATATCATAGTATCCTAGAGGCTACATTAATTTAAATTAGCCATGACCTTCAGATCATGCCCTTTTCATCTTTCTATCTGCTGACTTCTCCAGGCTCTACAAAATGCCGCTGAGAATCTGGTACCACAGGTCTGTGCCTGATGAAAATCTAGTAGGTACAGTGTATTGAACAGTGCTCAGAAAGGCTTTCCAATGCCTTTGTGGGTATCACAGAGTGGTTCTGAGGATCTGACTGTCAACTTCTCGGGGATCTAAAATTTGCTAATTTGCTAGAGATCCTTGTTTCATTAAAATCAATGGATGTTTTAACACTTATTCTATGGAGATCAGAAGCAGACCATGAGCACAGAGGAGAAACTCCAGACTATTCAGATAGCTCTTATCTTCTGGGTATGCCAGAAATCAATAGGATTTTTATTTTGGTAGGCCAGGATCCATCTCATTTCACTTCTCCTGTTTAAGCAACTAGCCCAAATTAATTGCCCAAGATTCCTTTGCAGTCAAAGGAAAGAGACAGACACATCCAAAAGCTGATTCATCCTATTTAACGACTGTCATTTATGATAAGTGGGATGAATCACCTTTTAGAGGTGCTTGTGTTTCACTGCTGACAACAAGGGGAGCCTGTATGATTAGTTTAGACCAGATGACTTTCTTATAAGGCTAAAGTTGAAGAGAATAAAGTCTTCCCTTAATAAGTATATCTTACCTGATCTCCAACACACTTTACCTGTAAAATATTCTTTTGTTTTTCAGATTCTAATCACAGTTCCTTGAAATGACTTGTTTACGTCATATCATTGCAAGACCAAGTGTTTTGCATACATTTTTCAAATGGCAATGTGGTGCAATAAAATGAAAATGAGGACCAGCTAATCAAATCTCTACTTCATTTCATTGCTTGTTCTGCTCTTGCGAGCAGGTGCCACTTGATGCGTCCTCATGAAACAACTGGGTCTTAATGTGGAAAACAGTAAAAAGCAATTAATATGAAAAAAATACAATTCTTCAGTACACCACTGATTTATGTTCAAAGTTCAAAACACTATGACATTACAGAAAACAGTGATTTTCATTCAGTCTTGCACATGAATAGTAACCAACTCCCTGCTTGCCAAGGTGGGCAGATATAATCTTTGGATATTATGAATACAAAATTGTACCTTTCTGATATGGTATAGACGAGTTGAATTAATATGCAGTATTTGTTCCTTAAAAAAAAACACTCTAATTCTTTTATAGATTAAGTGGAAAGGAGAGTTCTTTAATATCAATTTTCTTTTTCTATAATGGCACATTTCAGAATTGCAGTTAGGCCAAGTTATATCTGATATTACTTTGATATAAAGCTTATTTGTAATTTGTTTCTTATTTCTTCCAGTGCTAGCACTTTCTTAGCAGATACTATCTTATAATTAACAGGGAGTTTGAGGTTTTAAAACTTTCCTTCTAAGCTTTATTATGAAATATTCCTTTTGGGGTTGTCATATCTTTTTTTTCTGGACATTTCTATTGTCCACACCAGAAGACTAAAAGTTGTAACAATTCAAAGTTTAGATAATTGTTTTACATTTACTATCAGCAGTTTAGTTGCTTACCTCTTTAGAGTTATATAACTGATATATAGGTCTGTGTATCTCATGAAAATTCTCTTTTATCTTCCTGTTTCTTTGTGTGCTTGCATTGGGAGGAAAAGATTGTGCATCTAATATGCTACATGAATCAATCCAAACATATTAATCCATGAAAAGCAAGAAACAAGTGTGTGAGAGAGGTATGGAAGCTACACCAAAGAACTTTTGATGAATCCTTATTCTGACTGAAAATATGTGCATATATTTAAATGATATTGGAAGAAAACTGCGGAAGAAAAATGAAGAGGACAAACAATGCTATGAAATGCTTTATTTGGTGTAAAGGAAATGGCTGAGTTTATTCCATTGGTATGTGTGCAAGTACCATAAACTAAATCTCTGCTTGGACAACATGCTTCTCTTCAGGTGTTCTTTTTCAGGGTAGGAAATTTGCAGCAGCATCTGTATAGCCAGGCTTCAGAAAAAAATGAGGAGGGAGAATATAGGTTACTTTTATCAAAACTCTTACAATAGAACTCTAGGGCTCAGTGACAGTGAAGTAGGTCTATCACATGAAGAAGACAGCTAAGATATATGCACCATATTATAAAAATTCTCCATGATACAGTAACACAATTCTCCTTATGATTTACTATAATCTTAGTCTGTAGCCCCAAAATAGCTAAAGGTGTTGCCATAAATTTCTTTGCTGTCTGTTTACTGTAAAATGTGTCTCCTTTGGAGCTTCCCCTATGATTAAAGATGTATAACTCATTTAAGAGTTCTACCTTGCACTTCATGCATGCAGAATCAGTGCATCTCACTCATCTGAAGACTTCTGGGATAGGTCTAGGCAGTTCATCCATTACTATTTTTGTTAATCTGATTAGGAGAGGGTTGTGAATTTATTTAAGGAAACTGATCTCTTTCTTCACGCACTGTCAGAAAATTTACCACAAAAATCTTCAAATTTCTCTTGTAATTAATGTTGAATTTCTACAAGAAATTACTGGAGCCTGGTTTTAGAAGGCGTTTCAGAGTCAAAGTCACAATCATATCCAAATAGAGTTTATATACCACATAGAGAGAATATTCAGAGTCTTAGTGAAGTTCACTAAGAATTTTTATGTTGTCATTGGTTTTTGCAGTGACGATTATGATGAGCATTAAATACTGAATGGTACTGATACTGATCATCATTTTGCATTTGAACATACAATCTGTTTGATTACTGTTTTTGCCTCCAACAATTTCTTTCTGAAATAAAAAGACCTCATAATTTCTATTGTTAATTACACACGTCTGCTTGGGAGGAAGACTCAAGCATTCTACTTCATTGGTACAAGTGAAGGAAGAGGAAGGACCAAGACAAATATTGTTACTGCTGTCTCTGGCTGCTCAGAGGAACTATAGCTAGTCATGGCTTAAATAATAAGAGCCTTGTCAGGAAACTTGAAGTGGTCTCCATTACTAACGCTATTAAAAGACTATATTTATATAGCTGGCTCTTAAATGGATCTTCTGCTGTAGAGTCTGAGTATATATATAAACAGAGTTTATTTCTTACAGATCTTGATCTCTGATTAATTCTTTCCCATCTATGTACATCAGTATGATAATTACATAAACCATCATTTCAGGTTGTAGAAATAGTACCTCTTGGGGTATGCAGGGACAGGCAAAAACAAAATTCAGATTTCTGTTTCAAGGGCAATGTTTGAACTAAGCCTCTACTGTTTGAACACACACACTACTGAAACTCAAATAGTTGAGTGTACTCTTGAAGAAGATAGGAAAAGTTCACAAAAATAGTCGTATCTATACCGACTTTTGAATTTGAACTAATATTCACTGGGTATTATTATTTGCTCAGCTTGACCTGTTTCTTGCCCTGCCTAATACAGTGTAAGGTGATTGCATTCCAGATTGTGATGTGGGAAATGCTCTTTGCTCATATTGAGCATATGACTGGTGCATAACTGGTAAGCACAGTTGGTAGAATGATAGACTGAAGCTCTGCCCATCATCTGAAATATCCTTTTCAGACAAGTGGTGAGGATGTAAGAGACAAAATATTCAGAAAGCAGCTTACACTCAGTTAACCACAGGACAATTTAGTTATATTCTTAGCAGGATGACTCACTCTGCCAATACCTCCATTAAAAAAAAAAAAAAAAAAAAAAAAAAGACCTATACTTCATAAAATAGCATTTCAGTTAAAGTGGACAATTCACTTTCACATTTTTATTTTTTAATAGCAAACTTGCTCTAAGATATAGCTCTATAAAAAGCCATATATAACACAGAAGCAATTTTCTAAAAATAATGTGAGGAATTTATATAAAGTGATATCAAGCTTCAAGCACATCCAATAGGCAATATTGTGAAGCATCTCCTGTGGCTTTGCTATGTGATCTGGAAGTTAAACAAGAAGAAATATAATTTAATAATCTAACTCAAAGAGCTACAAAGAGACAAGAGTGTTGGATCAAGAAAATTAATTTATACAGAATAAGATGGTCTGTGATGACAGAATTTTCTTAAGACTGTGCTAATTATACATGAAAAATAGACAAAAAGAAAATGGAAATAGTGTGGACTTGAGCAAAGGGTATTTTCATTGCATAATCTGCGGAAGAAGTAAAACAACTTAACTCTACAGAATCAAATAAACAGCTCCGAAAATTAAGATCAAATGCAAGATTTGCTCTTAATTCAATTTTCCTTTTAATGAGAGTGAAAACACCCTTACCAAGTAGTGGTTTAAGAGTAAAATACGAAGTTATAATAAAAGAGGCCAATGATACAGCTCATTCTGCACAATAATTCTGCCCAAGTAGGCTCTCGGACTTTTTCATAGTATGTCTACAGAAGACAGTCCGTTCAATGGTATCAGACTGTCATTTCTTCCTCTTAAAAGTCCATCCATCATACTGTGGAATTATGTGAGTGGCAATTAATACCTGAGAGATCTCTTGAGACCCACAATTTGGTTTGGGTTTGGGTTGCTTTCTACACTGATTGGTTTAGCTCTTCGTAGAATGAGATTTGACACTAGAGGAGCTTTTTTATTTGATTTTTCAGATTAATTTAACACTTCTTCAAATTCTTAGTTACTTACTAAACATCACTCAAAAGAATAACTCTATGAGAATCATCAGGACACACATATAGGTTAAGCTCAGTAAACATCCATGCATCCAGACAGTTAAAATCTCACATCACTGCATTCTCAATAATTAAATACTTTCTCAGGGGCGATTCACTACCTGAATGAACCTCTCCAGAAAAGCCTCACCACAACCTGGTGAGCAGCTGAGCCACTACAGACAGCACACATACAGGCAGGAGAGCAACGGCAGCACTGAGGCCGAGCTCCCTGGCTGTGTTTGTCACTCTCAGTATCATGCAGCTCTGATGCAGAACAGAAAAGCTATTCATTCTAGAGTGAGCAGCCTGAAAGCAGATTTTAACCTCTATTTTGGCAGAGAAAGAAGTGACACTTTGGTAGATTTCTCATTACACCCATTCTGTGATGCTCTGCAGTCAGTGTTCAGAGTAGTACTGGCACACACACCTAAGTGAGGGAAGCAAATCACAGGGGACAGGGCTAGCTGTAAAATGGAAGTGCACACAGAAGAACAGTAACAGCCAGAATTTCAAATTAACGGTTCTTTTTCCTTTGCCTTCCTTCCATTTTCCCTTTATTTTTGTTTTTACTTTCATAACGTTATAGTTCTTTATCTCAAGCCACATCTCCCTTTATTCTTGTTTGAGTGCAAGGGTTACATCTTTTCTCTTTGCTTTACTGCAAAAACGATGATAATCGGCTCCTGTTAGGAATAAGTTCAAAAGTTCAGGTCTTGTGAGCTCTTGCTGAGCTCAGGCACTGCACAGAATATTAAAATGAAACAATTTGTCTCTTATGTTATGTTTCTGCAGGCTTCAAACTCAAATTGACTCACTAAATAATTTTGCAACACGGAAAACAAGCACCATATGAAACACACCACTGTGTAAAGTCTGTTTCTTGATGCTAAGATTTCCCACCTGCAGATAAGAAAATCTGGAAAAAAGATAGAACTCAGATCAGTCTGGGCTGAACTCTTATAACCAACAGTTTGCATCTGTCCCACTTTCAAGTCATTTCCTACACATACCTATAAATGATCGCACTATGGCCTTTGCGAATCCAGAGGTCAACCCCTTTGATACAGAAAAACTAGAGGGTCATTATTTCCAGGTCCTTGATTCTGCAAGACGTTGAGGCACTCTGATCCAACACAGGACATCAACTTAAGCCTTCATCCAACACAAGTTCAGACACATACTTAACTTTCAACCCACCAGTAGATCCGGAGTTTTATCCTCAGTCAAGTCAATGGCAAAGCTTTTACTGACTGTACAGGACCCTGCTGACAGGATCTTTATATCTTGAAAGAAAATATGTGTTTAAGCACTGTGCTAGGTCAGAGCTAAAGCCTTTCGACCTCTGCAGGGTTGATGCCTGGTTCAGGATATGGTCTGGCAAGATGGTGAGGTTGTATGATGTCATCTGACTTCTTCCCTTCTGCCAGGTTTAGGGCTGCCTAACCCTCCTGCAAGACAGCAGAGCTCCATAAACAAACCCAGTGGTGGTGGTAGGGTGGGGGGGGAAACAGTGATAGTTTTACTGCCAGACTGGTGAGTTGGATTGGCTCATTAGGAAGTACAAGGAGAGCCAGAGTTGGCTCAAGGGAGAAGCAGGAGGGACATCTGTAAGTGGGAGTAAGACAACCCTTTGGGGGTGGGGGTGTGCCTCAAGGCACACGAATATTCCAGACACTGGCCTTTGAGTGTTTGTTTTTAGGTAAATATACACACATATACACATATATATGCACATACCCTCACCAGTTTCACTTTTGTCTGGATCTAAAACTATTTTCAAAGCCTTCCAGATTATTTCATGCTGGAAAAAATGCTATATAATTTCTAAAATAAATAAATGGGAATTACCAGTTTTCCCAGATGTCCCTCTCTTTTGGTCTGCAAAGCAGTGATTTTCTTCAATCTGTCAAAGAGAAAATTAACAGACATTTGGAAAGGCTTTGAAGAATATTTTTCCTATAGTTAGCAATAATGTCCCAAATCAAAAAAAAAAAAGAAAGCTGAAGTGAAAGACGATACATGAAAGACTGTCAGCAACTGGCAGTTGTTTTAATACGTACTTACAATAAAAAGAGCATCGTACAGATTAACATACCTGCCTAATGCTGTGCACACAGAGCTGCATGATAGGTTACAGTTATGGATTATTATTTGTAATTATGAATGCCATTACATGTGATAACATGAATTCTCTTCCACTAAAAAAAAATTTACAGTCTTTCGGAGGGATTACTTTGTAACTTTACTCTTCCCTTTGGCTTGTAAATGTGCACTGACCTATGGTAAACGAGACTTTGTTTTGCAGGAAAACAGCTAAGCTGCTAAATGGGAATACACAAAGGAATCAGATATTATCCACATCTCTTTACACAGTGTTGAGCATCTTTATGGAAATTTCAGATGAGATCTGATATTGTGTTTCCAAAGGATGGAAGGACAGAAGGAAATCTCCTACCATTTCCTTTTCTTCACAACTGTGTAAAAAAGAATTAGCCCTAGTTAGGGAAATGGAGTTGTTTTTTATGCAAGAAATAGGAAAATCAGGCTGCAGAAATTTTTCTCTTTATCTTTTGTTGTGTAAAATTGTTGTGGAAGTCCCACTTTTCCTGTAGTTGCATTATAGGAAAATTGTTCAAAAACTATTAGGAGGAAACTAGGTTTAACTAAACTTCAATAACCTCTTTTGTATTTGCTTATAAGACTTTATGGTGAATTATTTTGGAGAGAGATCTCTTTTTCCATCTCCACATGTGATTTCAAGACTCACTGGGGAAATGAAAAAGAACCCTTAAGTGGCCTTAATTTACACCAAATTTATAGTTTCTATATGCCTCAGGTCATATAAACATCAGGATTTCAACATAAATTACAGCATTGTTGATAAAGTATGTTTGATTAGAACAAAGAAGCAGATACTGTATTTATTTTTTAGATATTTTACTTTGTAGAGTACTAGCAAAATCAGGTCAAGCTGAGAAAATTCTTCTGCCTTTGTGTATATGATAATGGAGAGACTGGGGGATGACATCTTTGTTCTTCTGAAAGATATTGAGCTCTCTGGTTCAAACAGTATGTTTAAATATGCATGAAAAGTTCCTGTGTATTGTAGACCAGAAGTACATTGAGGCATATTAGTAGGTCCTGTGATGATGAAGTGTAGGAAAATGGGCCCGGTACTGTTTTTAGAGAGATATGTGTGTATAGCTTTTTATGTCTGTATATGTTCATGTCCTTGTGTATATATATACATATATATAATACAATATTGACAGCTCCCTGTTGTAGCTCTGACTTTGTCACGTTCTGCTTGATTCATCAATGCCAGCCACATTGTCTATCTTAAAACCATTAATCTGGCAAACATTGAAGTCAATTCTGGAAGACACAGAACTACTGTTCATAAATTAAAAATGGCACAAAGAATGCTAACTTATATCAACGGTGGGCCTGCTTATTCAATTCATTATATTTGTCATTTACCTCAAAAATGCAAAGCAGAACAATATTGGATAGGCATAACTTACTCAAGCACACATTCACCTCCATATTCATGCCTCACATTTTGTATTATTTAACAGCAGCCTGGTCCTGCTGTTTTATTGCCCAATTGGATAGGATGACATATGACCATAAGAATAGATAGAGGCTTACATTTGCATTTGTTCTCACATTATGGAGCTCAGAAGCAAACTGGTAATCAGAAACTTATTATCTAGAATTACAAGGACACACTGCTACCATGATAATGTTTTTAAAATTAAGTGTTCTCAGTAGGTGTTCAGTGCCTCAATATTTCAATTAACATACTCTTACTACAGGCCTATATTTTTAAAAGATTGTATATAGGGACATACTACTTGGGTGTACATTATGCATGTCAGAATGCCTACTTTATACATTCTCACAAGCAAAAGTTTCTCACCCAATATTTTATGTGTACATTACAACAGAAGAAAGAAATTCTGCAGTCTAGCTGGACATGGGAGATACCAGCCATGGGCTCTTCAGCCCTGAGGGATATACAAAAAGGTAAATTCCTTCCCATATCCCAAGGCCAGTGTACTCAGGGTTGCTCCTCAAGTATAACTCAGATTTCTCTAACTTATGGCTTGTGCTGCCAAAAATACCACAAGGAGCTGCCAAAAATACCACAAGGAGCTGCTACAACATGCAGGTAGATTTGTGTTCCCATGGCTTCCAGCAACCCTTAAATTGCCTTCAGGAAGCCATGTGCAGACTACTGAAAAATGACTTTTCACTAAGGAATCAGTTCCACAGTTCCAAGCTTGCCAAACATGTGGTGAGATCAGCCAGCACTGCTATATAAATAAATTACATCACAACAGATGGATTATCTGGTCAAATATTGTTTTAATGCTCACAGGGGAAAAAAAAAAGCTGTGGAACCTGCATCTGTTTTTTCTTCAAGAGTTCATACCCATTGTTTTTATAATCTAAGAGTATAAATTTGTAAATGGATTTTTTGTATATATATGTGTGTGAATTAGATCAACAGGGCAGGCACACAGCATATTTGACTAAATATAAAACATCTTTTAGGTGATTGAGCTCTTGCTTGTCCCATCAGAATCAACATGAGTTGTGAATGTTAAGCACTTCTGAAAATTGAATCGTGTTTATTTAGATATCTAAATATTGCAAAAAGCTGTCATGTTGAAATACTCAGGCCAATGTGTTAATGGAGAAATCAACTTTATACACTTGAATATATCAGTTTCTTCGAAGAGAAGCAGGCAATATAGTAGTCACAAACATTGAAACTGTACTATCAGAAAAGAAGGTAACATTTTTTGCCTTTATTTAGCATAAAAGATGTAACAGAAAATCACTGGCCTTTGTCTAATGGGCGATTTATGAAGAAAAGAAAAAAGTTCCATATTATCCTACTTCAGAGGTCAGACAAGATGATCACAACAACCCTTTGTCTTAAAAACCTATAAATCCATGAATTATCCTGCCTGTAGGTCCACCAGTGCCATGTTCTATATTTTGTGCAAAGATAATTTAACACAGCAAGACAAGTCTCTTCCATTTGGTACCCACATTTCTGGGAAGATCTCTGGACCACAAACCTTGAGTTAGGAGCAGATGGCTGGACTAAACACTTCTGCCAGGATCACTTAGAGCCTGTCCATGCAGCCATGACCAGGCAAAGTTTCTTTACTTTGATCAAGACTTTTTGTAGCATTGTGGCAGAACTAGAGCTGCCACATCAGAGCAGGCTATTTCACCAGTACAAAACTGTACATGGTGGCCTGTCTTGTCAGCTCTCAGTGCGTCTGAAGTGCTGAGGGACCCTTCTTTATCTTGGCACACCTAATGGTCCTGAAGGAAGAGGTATACAGCTGTTTGGTGACCTTTAGGGCAATTGTCACTGGCTGGTGTAGAACTGGTCATTGATTTTGGGAGCTGTTCATTTTCTGCTGTGTTCAAGGGTGTAGAAACACAGGACGTTGTTTCTTCCAGTTTAAATCTGTCCCATAAGCACCATGAAATGTAATAGAAAGAATATATATTTTTCCCCTTAGAAATAAAAGGTTCTTGAGTAAGATTACTTAAACATAAAGACTACATTTTGTACCACTGTTAGTTTAATTAAAACATTTTCACCCAGTTAACTGCTGTTTAAATGATCACCCCAAAGACACTGAGAATGTAATAGATGTATCAAAATTTACTGTTGTTTGCCAGGAGTTAATACATAAGTCAGTATTCAGAGAAAAGTTCTGTAGAGTTTCTGGAGTAATGGTCAAAAAAAAAAAAAAAAAAATCAGTAACCTAACACAAGAAATCAGTAGCAGAAAAAAAGTTAGCATGGAGGTAACCTACAAAACAGTGTCTGTTTAAAAAAGATTATTTTTGTCTTCATTTAATGGATTTATTATTCATCAACTTAAAGAAGAAAACATCAGTAACATGAAGGAGAAAAACCAGGTAAAAGAAAATTAGTAATATCATGGATTCTAAAAATTACAGAAAGAAATATATTCTCCAAATACAGTCTCTATATTAGTTATTTTTATCCACATGACAAGCTTTCTTGTTCTGTATCCTATCATGACACAACACCACAGACTGAATTTATTTTAAAGCAGCTTTAACTTAAATCACACAATTTATTTACTTTAAAATTCTCAGAATATTTATTCTATGCCCCCAAAAGATTAAGATCGGTAATTCTGGTGAATGTATGCTGCATTCTCCATGTGTATAGCAGCTGTTCAAACCTTACATTCAATATAAAATTTAATGTTACTTTAATCACGAAACTGTGAACTGCATTTTCCATACACTGTATGGACTTTTTTTCTTTGAAACTGCTTTGAATATGTATATTTTAAATCTTGTAAAATGCATCTGTTACTTTTGTGATTTTATTTTCTGTTTTCTCTCTCTCCTCTTTTTTTTATTTTAACATGAACTATACTTTTCTTTCAAACCATCTATAATCTCACTTTGATTGCTGGTCTGGGGGAACAAGCACAAACTGGATGTTCAGCAAATGAGAAAGAAGGGAAGCTTTGTTGGGGAGAGCAAATCGAATGGCTAAACAGCTCAGGTAACCTCGAGTCTTTCATCCTGTTAGGTTGGTAGAGACAGAGTGCCTCCTCTCACCCAAGCTTCAGCGTTCCCTTCTGCATGGGGAAAGGAATATATATGCCACAAAGGTCAGTTACAGGGGTAGAAATTTTCCACTGAGACTGGAAAGGGGAAAAGACTTGTATCAGTTTTTGGCACTTGCTGCTAAATTTCTGGGAGGCACAAGTTGTTTTCCTCAGTTCCTGGGATTAGACTTGAGTGCAGATGATGTGCCCTTGAAGTTGTCTATAATGATCTGGTAAAAAGAGTAGGGTGTGAGAAAAAATATCTAGTATTGTGAAGTTTCTCCATTCTACTCTATATCAGTCAGACTCTGGTCTACCACCGCTCATGGAGATTTCTCCTCAGAATACCACAAATGGTGTCATCAGTCCTCATGCTGACCCATTCCTCTTGGCAGGAAATATTTCCCAGCTCCTGAAGAGACTAAGAGCTGTATCAGCTCCCCTGAAAGACAATAGGCACTTGCCAACAGACACTGTAATTTCCAGAGCAGGAAAGTGTTTTTTTCTTTCTGTTTCACCCAAGTCCACACTAGATAGTCTAGATAGTCTTAAGTAACAACAGGATGTGTATTCTAACAAAACAAAAGGTTATGTTCTTGACTAGAAAAATTAAAACAAAGAGATTGTAAAAGGACATGTAGAGGACAAAAGGGCATTGTACATATATATGTATCTATACATATGTGTATACATATGCATGCATACACACAAATGGCATCAAACACCTTTTGTAACTGCCAGAAAAGCAAAGAAATTCAATGAACAGTTTACCAAGCATTGAATGCTACTTCTTGTCTTCATATAACATTGTGGCGGACAGATGAGTGAACTTTTGCCTTAAACATTTCTTGGTACATAAGGTGCAAGCAAACCATAACCCCAAACAAGCCATCTGTTCCCGGCGGGAACAGGACTGAGCTGCTGCGACCCCCAAAATGGTCTCCCTGCGACCACCCAGGACACACCAAGCCTGCGCTGAACCAGACCATGATCGGGCAGAGACTTTGGGACCTGGACTGTAAATTACTGCTGCTTAGCACAACTTCTATAAAACTTGCTTAGCATGAGTAGCTAAATTTGCTGAAGCCTTAGGCCACACTCCCTAGTTCGGTGAGAAAGGGTCCCAGAGCTGGTGCAGGCAGGAAAGACAAGGGGGTTACTAGCAGTTTGCATTCCCATGCTTCACACTCTGGGAGGAAGGATGTCAAGGCATTGAAGTGAGGCCTGCTTGGGCACCGGGACCCTGGGGAGCAGGGCCTCCTCTTGCTGCAGAAACAATGCTGATTGGGGGGTCTGGGCTATCTCGGGGTCCAGATCATATTCCCTTTGTCTGGACCTTGGGAAATAACACCTACCATCACTGCTGGGGAAGTAATAAATTGTCAGGGCTTTGAGAGATAAGGGCAGGACCCAAAGAATGAAAACGCATCTGTCAGCAGAAACCACAATGGTAAACAACCTACCTAGGGACCCAATAAGGAGCAGGAGACCCCAGACCTAAATATTACTATTGGTCCAAACTACTGCGGGAAGGGCGGAGAGCTTAAGATTTGAAAGTATAATTGCCCAGGGATTTCTTTGTTCCGGGTCCCTCTTCGGAGGCACCCAGCCTGAGCTGTAAGCACTGCACGCGTGTCATTACAATTTATTTATTTAATTTGCCCTGATTTGGCTCCAAACTTTTCAGCGGGAACCTAGGGTCAGACCCTGCTCGAGCTGTAATTACTGCACGCGCTTCGCTAAAATTTACACCCAGGGTGAAGAGGACCAACAGGACGCTGCTGGATCCACGGGTGGTGATATCCCTCTCTCTCTCTCTCTCTCTCCCTCTCTCTCTTTTTCTCTCTCTCCTCCCCTTCGCCTTTCCCCACCTTTTCTCCCCACTCCGTGGAAAATAAAGTTAAAAGGTTGTACGATATTTGACTGGTTTTAGCGTCTTAATCTCATCCTTGGGATAGTAACGAAACCCCCCCAATATTGGATTGGGACAAACATCCAGAAGTTGTATTTCCTTTTGAGACTATAATGTTCTGTTTGTACTCTCTGGTAGCCATCAACTTCCCTTATAATTAAAGGGAACTTACTCCACTGTAGCTTTAGCGGGCTCTTAGGGGATACTGAGAATGAAATAAGTTTAAGTTTACCAGCAAATGTTTCTTCTAAATATCTTTAGAGATTATGTATATTCTGTATGTGCATTCATAGATATAAAAATATATTTATATATTTACATATAAATATGTTTCATTATACATGTTTCTACTAATAAATAATAAACCAATTATTATTTATTATTTTTATATATGTCTATATATATATTGTGAAGGTCAGTTTATTCAGTCATGTTACTCCTCTTTCTCAGGGAGTCAAGTGAATTAAATTTTTTACTAAAATGTCCTCTCAGACAGAAAAATCTACTCCATGAAACTCCTGATGATGAACAAAACATTCAATGCATACAGTAAACATCGAAATTACACCTTAAAATACAGTAAACAGGGTAGTCATTTTTTAAGTACTGTGGATAAATCATAAGAAAAATCATTAAAACTGTGTCTTCCGGAATTGCTCATTTCTTCTTTTTTTATATACAGGATTTTAAATTAACATTTATCACTGCACACATATATTAAATAGTTACAGACTTATCTTTGTTCAGAGATGGTGCTCCATCCTTTATGGAAGACCTCCTAATACATAGTGGGCTTCTTGTCAGAACTCAGTAGTATTTCACCAATTTCCAAATACATCACAAGGCTGCCATTAAACCAGCGGAGGTCTCCACAGTACAAAATAGTATTTGTTTTAATTAATAGTTGACTGGACTCCTCAGTTTTGGTAAAAGAGAAAAGTGTAGCCTATATTCAAAATGGTGCAGGTTTTGACACATGCCAGACATACAGTTCAGATCACGAAGACAGTGATTACTGGTTCTCTGTCACAGCAGAATACTGTTCAGTCCCACACCCATTATTTGTAGATTTTTTTTTCATCCTTACATTTAAAATACTCCCTTCTCATTGCACTTTAACTAGTTCCCTTCTGCACCTATACCTGAAAGGGAGCAGGGGAGAAATAGGAGAAATTGTCACCTCACACATAGTTTGGTCGTTTCAAAATGTATCATTCATAAACAGCCACCTGGAATATGCAGTAACTATCAGACCTGTTTCTCTAAGTTCCTGGTCTCTTCTAAACAACCTCTGCACTATGCATATATTCAGACCCACAGCAGAAATCAGTTGTGCTTCCCATGGGTTTCTTCTCTTATACCTGTGGAAGCCTTGTAAACTACAATTATTAGGAGAAAGTCTGCTGGAATTTCTCACATAAACTTTTTCCTTTTTTGCTGATTTTATACAGGATTTTAATGTTTTGACTCAGTGCCACAGAATAAAACATCTGTATAACAACGTCGCAATATCAACCACTAACCAAGCTTATTTAGCAATGGGGAAATGTACAAATCAGCAGGGCAATTAAGGCAGAATAGAAAACCAGAGTAGCTTAATCTGCACTTATTTGATGTCCTCGCACATCAAATGCAATCCAAGAAGTACAATTAGAAACTAATGTACAATACATACTCTATCTTAGTACTACTAAGCTACAAATCAGAAGGGAATTTGTGCAGGTATGAAGGCCATGGATTTGAAAACACTTTTGAATCTGGTGAATCACAGTTCCAGCATCTCTATTTACACATACGGTAAGTAGGTGTTGTATAAGCCTATTTGATCATTTAAATGTAAGGTTAATAAGAACTATAAACAAATCCAGGACTTACATGTATTTAAAATAAATATTCAAGGAAGAACTGTGCTATAAGTGAATTGATGAATTAGTGACCCTTTAAAAGCCTCTACCTCTTCTCCAGTGTCAGATAGGCAAAATGTCCTCCAACTATCTACAAGTTTGGACACGTACCAGATGTGCTGAACTCACAGGTTTGGCTCGTCTGTAGTTTCTGCAGCAAGGTAATGTAAATTACAGTAAGGTGTAGCAATTTAAAACAGTGGAAAATAATGGCCAAAATATCCTGTATTTCTCATTAAACTGGAGAATTAAGTTTCACCACATTAAAATACTGCTTACTTGCCTCTCTTAATTACAGCTCAGGTATTTATAATAAAGAGATAATCACTTTATCTGAAGAAGTATTGTTTCCTTCTTCTACATATGGCTGTCAAACAATATAGGGACAGACCTAATGCACATGTTTGCATGGCATCCAGAAGGATAGATAAGGAAATATTCTTATCTGTCGTGGGTATGTATGGCTATATATTATTTTTCTTCTTGTGCTAGTTTGTGGAACAGAACCATCAGACTTAGTGGTAGCTCAAGGACTGTATTATTTCCCCTTCCCACAAGTTTAAAGGGGCATCCTTCCTGTAATCTCCAAGTTAGCTGGCACCAAGCTGCCCACCAGTCTGGTCTAGTCAACGTGCAAAAGTTCTGGGCTGGTAAAAATACAGAGCCAAATTTTTACAGTGGGATTCAAATGCTTCTATATCTCCTTCAAAATGCCAAGAGGGAATGAAGATGCAACATTTTTCACAATATACTGCACTCCTACCTCAGAGTAGGCAAAATGTCCATCTTATTTTGCAAGAAATTCCCAGTGTATTTCAAGACTCTCCTAAGATGAAAAGACACTCTTGCATGGCATTATACAATTTCCCATTACAGAGGTTTCATATCTCCCTCTGAAACATCTGTTGTTGGCCACTAGAGGATACCCATCTAGACTGATTATTGGTCTAATCCCATGTGGCATTTTCTCTATTTGAATTATACTGATGGGCTTGCTAAAATACAGCTTTTTACCATGAGAAGAAATTCAGGGCATATTAGCTGTGGAATCCCAAGGTGGAGATGTTTCATGCACTTTGGGAGAGTGGATTGAACAGGACATTTCAGTCCAAAAGACCTTGCTCTTTCTTTAGGTGAACTTCTCAGGAATTAGCTCAGGAATTACTGAGCCCTTTGACATCCAGAGGTCTTTTCAGGCTGATTGGTCCTTTTCACTTCAATGCTTCACAAAATTATTGTCTTTCACACTTCTACTCTCCATCTTTGGAAAGCTGGCCTTAGCATCAGTTAATCTCAATCAGACCCTTCAGGAACAGAGCAGAAGGAAGGTCTTCTGAGAGAGTGGAGGCACTGAGGTACACATGGAGAAAAGGTTGCAGGTCCTTTCAGATAACCTCACATTAGTCCACCACATTGAGTGAGGTATTCCCAACCTTAGGCAATTAACCTGACTTCCTAGACTTCCAGCATAGTTAATGAGCATGATAGGTACCTGCAGCACTAATGATAAGATCTGAACCCCCCCTCAGAGGGCCCCATTCCCTGGTCAGGGAGAATAACCATCCTCATCTAAGTGCTTCCAAGTTGCTCTAGGGTTATCCTGTGTGAGCAGCTCTCTGGGAGCTTAAATACTAACTTGGGGTTAGAAAAGGGGAAGAAACTGAAACAGAAAGAATGGTTGACCTCTGAATAAAGTAAAACCAGATGGGTTTTGTACCACTTATTCAGCTTTGGGCAGTGTTTTTTCACTGTTTGTAGTTGATTTTCCATTTACGTATTATGAATGCTTCTCCCTATTTCTTTTTAAATTGCAATGCTAATTCATACCATTTTGTGTACATTTCACATGTTCTAATTTCATTTTATTCTTCTTAAGAATTGCTATATCCTAATAGACTATATAACTATAGTTAGATATATAACTATAAAAAGCACACCGACAATAGCTGAAAATAAGATATCCCTGTTCTTAAAAGGTCTCTGATTTATAACAGTGTTCCTTTTGCTAGTGTTGCTACTTCAGGAGGTTCACTGTTACCTAGATTTCAATAAGCAATCAGAAAGGCATGTTAAAAAGGTATCAGGAGTAAGGCTTACATCAGTGTTATAATGCCAGCTTTCACTATCATGTATATAATTTCCTGATAGCCAGTCAAACAGTGCAAATTGCATTATGATTCCTGGTTTCTGATTCTGAATGATCTCTTCCAAGTGTGATATTCAGTTTAATGTGCAGCACCCATAAAAGCACCAGGCATAATGTGAATGTTCTCTGCATTGTCATTCCACAAATGATTACATCTTTGATCACAGTATAGCTATGCCAACCTGTTTAAACCTCTTGTCAGTAGGAATAAACAAGCTCAGAGTGTTTGTCTTAGAGTGACAGAACAAAGCAGCCTGCAATCAAGCCTGCATGTTCAGAAGACAGGGCAGTAAACAATAAAAGGTTAACACATAACCTTCAGTAATATGATAAAGTGCTGTTTTGGTAAAAACACACAATTAAATTCAAATCTGACTTTTCATTACACAAAAACCCTATTCAATGTAGATTTACTGCATCCCTAAATTGTAAGACATACCAGATATTAGGCGACCATTTTCCTCGAATATGTTTTTCATATCAAATTTAAAGCTAGCTCCAGAAATGATTCATTTTAAATGACAAGGAGTAGCAAACATGAGCTAATCTTTTATCAGTTCTAAGCCTTTTGAAAGCCTGCAAGTAAACTCAGCATCAAATCAGTAAAATTGGATAGCGCATCTTGGAAAATTGAATGCAGCATCCTGGTGACATTTTTACAATAAATTAAGATCTTGATAACTGCTAAGAGAAAAAGAAAAACCACAGCAGATAAGGGTCAGCATCAGCAACTTTTCAACTGGTTAAGATATATTGAGATGGTTGTTACTATCCTATAAGAGACTTCATATTATTCAAGCAGACTGTTCTAACCATGCAAAGCCCCTTCTAATACATCCTGGAAATAAATCATCACCACAGTGCTGAACTTAAGCCTTCCTCCAGTGGTCCAAGTGTGTGGACTGACAAGCACGCATGACAGAGCTGTTCCAGTAGACTTTACTCCACGGCAGGAGTAAAAGTCCATGGGGCACTCCATACCCTTCTGCCGAGAATTGGCAGCTGGCTTTGTGCATAATCCTAATTCACTGTAACAAGAAGTAAATGGGATAGTTTATGGTGCCATTAAGTGGTGTTTTAAACTAACCCAACTGATTCCTCATTGCAGTTATCTGGAGCCCATAAGCTGTTAGTTTCTGACCTGGGCTAAAAGCCAGTGACTTCTTCAACCGCTCTGGTTCAGTCACAGATTTGACTGACCATACTCCACCGCTGCTGACTCTGCCTTCCTTTACTGCTTTAGGTGCCTTTATTCTACTCTTTGCTGGGACTCTTTCTTCTAAATCTATCAGACAAGAATATTTCTGCTTTCCTGACATTAAACCCCAAATGATTTTACTTTTTAAAAATCTATGAATCTGTCAGATAAACATGTTGAATACCTGCACAGCACTACACCTGCACAGATTTCTCAAATAAAAGCACACTGTTAAGTTCTCTGTGACTTATACTGTTGCTATATTCACTTGAAAACCTCCACATTTTCAGGAATCTTTACATACATTTTTGACTGAAAACTGATATGGAATTCCTGCTTGTTGATTATTTGCTAATAATTTTTTGACTCTTTGAGGCTCCGAAAACAGAATATAGACTTGGTGAAGGATGTTCTGATCCCCTACAGTATCTAGGCCAGAAAACAGTTAAACCTAAATGACTGCACAGTCCCTTCTGATTTAAATTTCTAGCATGCCATAATAATAATGCACAGTTAAGCAAGCAGACCATAAACAGTCAATGAACTGTTTCTTTCCCACAGTTGCTGGATAGTTATGAATACAACCTGATATTGAATTTACTGATGCCAGTAGAAGGATCACATGGGTCTGCTAACATATAGGCGATTAATGTATATTTTTACCAAGACATGATAATAATAATTAATTGATCAACCTGCTCAGTTCTTATATTGAACAAATCTTTTACCTTTCAGTTTTGTTTTGTTTTTTTTTCATGTTAGAAAGGACTACTGTCACTATACCCACACACATATACACACAAATCACAGGCCATAGGATTTCTGTGAACTAATTCTCTCTCAGTGTCAGAGAATTAATCATAACATTTTATCATTTCTTCTAAGTGTTCATTACAACCCCGGTAAAGCTCTTTCCTTGATTCTGCTCCTTTATTTCCAGCCAATAGGTATTTTGATTTTTTTTCCTGCTATATCAAAGAGCCTTCTGTTTATCTTTTACTTGTTCTTCATGTACCCTGTGACTAATTCAGTCCTAACTCATCTCCAGGATGTCTTAGATGCCTGAAGCAGCCTCTTATAAAGGATATCTTTTCCAACCCATTTACAACTTTTCTCTGAAACCTCTCAAGATCTTCAGCATATTTTTGTATTGTAAGCATGAAAAGTGTTTTCAGCAATGCTAAATAATAAATCGACCCTGTTTCCTCCATCAGTCTAACTTATAAACTCATCAGAAATAGATATCATGCTATTTTGGCAAGTTTTGATAAACTAATGTTAATTGGAGCTTACTGTTTTCCCTTTATTATCTTCTATAAATCAAGTCTCACTTAAGCTATTCCATTAGTTTGCTCAGAGTCAATTTCAGACATATTAATGGAATCATCACATTGGTATCCTCTTTAAATGAAAGTGCTGTATTAGCTTTCCTTTATTTCCTTGCATTTCAGACCTCTGGAATTTCCTAAGAGTTCTAAGATACATTGGAAATCAACACTGAGAATCTAGGAAGCTTCTCCCCCTTTTCGTTTTTCGCTCTTTGGAGCAGGAAGTTGCCCAGATCTGATGTTTTAAAAATATCTAGCTTTAGGAGCTGCAACTTCTGATTTACTGTTAGTGTGTAAAGTATTTCATCAGCAGCCTGTGAAATGACTGCATTTTTTTATTTCATTCCTCAAATAGAGAGCAGAAATATTCATTCAATAGAAAAGGGAAAAAATGTATTACTTACAATATATCATTTCAATCTAGTAAGGGAAGAGTAATATTATTAGGATTTCTTTTATTCTTGATGTAGTCAAAAATCTCTTTCGTGTTGTAGGTTATAAGCTTTTCCTTACGTCTTTTTCTTCTTTATTAACTTTCTACCATTCTTAATTTCTAATTTATATTCATGGCTGTTTTCCATTTGTTGTATACCATATTTAACTGAATATAAGGTGATTTTGATCAAACACCAACACAGATTTACAATTTATTTTAGGAGAACAATATTTGAAGCCTGAATACAAGATAACATCTAGTTCCAGTTCTTCCTCTGTCTCAACATATCTACAATACAGCCTCACCTTTTCAGTCAAGGGTTTCCTACATCCTCATTCTCCAACCTTGTCCCTGCAGTGCTCTCTGTAGTGCTCTGTGCATATTTTCTGAAGCACTTGTGCCTTAGTCCCATAGAAAAAAGGTCTCAACCGTAAGGCAAAAGGCTCCAGCAACTGCATTCTTCTATATGCTGGCTGCTGCTTCTCAGTTTCCATTGCGAGCACTTTTAATCTCCAAATATTTGAGGCCGCTGTCTTGTGTGAGCTGGGGGCTCAGTCACAGAACTACAGTTCTAATTTGCCCTTCTTCCATGCAGTCTTCATTGCTTTTCACCTTAACTTACGCACAATAGGATGAATTGTGAGTATAACAGACATGTCAGGCCTCTACTACAGTCTCTGCACAACAATGAGCTGAATGTGTGGATGAACCCTGAGAAATACTGCCTTTTTCTTTGTGAATTCTATCTCCATTGAATAGGTTTGGGTGGAACTAGTCAAATTTTTAATTGTCAGTTTTAGGCAATTATCAATTTTGTCAATTTTTAATAGCCTTTTTTTTAAACAGTTCTAATTTATTATTCACATCTGCGCTGACGACTAATGGGTCAGAAAGCTTCACAGCTTTATGACATTGTACCTATTAAAGTTTTAACCTTACATATGGGTTTGTATAAAGGGCTTTATCGTTCATACCTAATAAAGCATAAGAAGCCATCTTTGCTTATACCCATGCAAGCATTTATTTTTATTTTATTTATCAGTGATTCTCTGTCCAGATAAGATTTACAAGTATATGCAGAACATTTAATGTATTAAGCTAGAGGGTTCTTTTTAGTAATGCTGAGAACGTTCAGAAAGTTCTGCAGCATAAGAATGCAACTCTGTCACTCAGGCTAATCTATTTGATGATAATGTGTAATATAAATATAATAGACAGGTGCTTAAGAAACTAATGATCCTGTTCTCATGTAGGACATAACAGTCTGTAGCCATCACTGACTACTATCCCATCTTCACTCATTTATATTAACATTCAGATGCTCCGGAATCATTCAGTGCCAACTAATAACCGATTCAGAAATAGTTAGATTTTACAGCATGTCACTTCTCTTCTACTTTTACCCATCCAATTTTTCCTAATTTATGCATAGCCATTCATTTGGATATTCTAATCATGTCCATCATTGTCCTAGCTTCCATTAAGATCCAAAATATCTTAAAATTAATATTTTTTTTACTCTATACTTCATATCAGAAATATTTTCTGAGTTGTCTTTTCATGCTTTCTTTTTTACAAAACTTTTGAAATAATTTTAAGATCATTCTTTTAAAAAAATGAAAAAACAAGTAAGACACCTCAGAAGAAAATTGTTTCAAAAAATCTTTCTAGTAAATACTAAAGGATAAGTCCCCTAAAATCTTCAATTTTAGAAAAGACGTTGTGCAAATCTTCAGAAAAAGAAGGCATTTTGATATGATAGCAAATAACTGCTAAAAAAAAAAAAATTCAAAAGAGCACAAAATAAAAGCATTATTCAGGGACCAAAGATGTGCACTTTCTCAATCTTGTTCTTCCTCTCCAGGAAGTGAATTTTGTTCTTTTAAGTAATTATTAGTCTGTGAGATTGAGATGGAGGGGGAGATACAAAAAAGGTCTTTGCATTATTGGAGCCAAAAAAACATAACATCTCTAATTCTGCAAAGCCTATTTAGCTGGAAATAACATGTCTCAAAAGGTAAGGATACAATTCAGGTATTAATGTTTTGCATCAGTTATGAGATAATTTAAAAATATCAGGAAAAAATGAAATTTTATATTTGTCAACCACAATTACCTTTTCATTGCAGACCATATATTAATTTAATGTTTTTCCATATAATGTTGCAAAATAACTACAAATGTTCTTGCACCTAAAACTGTTTGGCTGAAGAGAAAGGGAAATTTCAGAACATACACCACAGCACCTCAATTTACTAAAGAATTTTAACAGAACTATAAATTTACTCATAGGAGTATTCTTACAGTATTCTGGTGAATTACTCGTTCTTAAAATCAGTGCTTCGCTGCTTTGCTGAATTAAGCTCCAGATATAGTAAAAAGATACTTTCTGTTCAGCCTTGAATACAGAGTAGAACATAATATCACTTAGATAAGTGCCTTGGGAAAAAAAAACTGAGAATGGAGCCATCTGCTAAGTACTTCAAAAAGTGGAGAAGTTAGACAGTCCTTGCCCCAGAAAGCTTATAATATAAATAGGAAAGAGAGAAGACTGTCGAAAAAGAATCACTCATGCAGGCTGAAAGTTCAGCGATAGCTGGCAAGCACTATGTTAGTGCTGTATTTTGCTTTTATAGGCTTTGTTTTCCTTTTGTGTGGATGTTGCTTATCAGAATAACAAAGAAAGGAGGAGAAAAGTAGGAGAAAATTAGAAGTACAGGGCCATAAGAAAGAAGGATGAAGAAGACGTATCATGAAACAAGAGACAGGATTTAACTGATGTTTAGGGAAATCCACTAACCATCATGGGAAAGAGAACATGCAGCAGAAGAACTGTGGAAAATATGTCCTGATTTAGCTGTTCTCAGTTCTTTCATTTCTGTATCATTTTACTGAAACTTTTTTTTTTCTATCCCTCGAAGTTGTAAGACTAAGGAAAGGAAACATAAAAGCGTAAAAACACATGTCTACAAAACAGCTAGCTCTTTCACAGTTCTGCAATTAGGAGAGTGTTTGACTTTTCTAGCTCCTGGGCCTTGTCCTGGACACAAATGCCCACCTTATATCTGGGGACGGTTCCTTCTTGATGTTTCTTTTTCATCATAACTAGGGCACACAAGAGCAATCATCATTTTAGAATACAACCCTTCTTGGATGACTAGTACAATTTCCCACTTTAAGGAAAAAATAAGAGCGAGCATTAAATTAGAAGTGTCTAATTTAAACTCAAATGCATCAACTTTTATTTTAAGAACATTTATTGTAGGGGAAAAAAATCTCCAGTGAGATATTGGAATGGAAAATAGTGCCAAACCAGAATCAGATTTTACTCTCTTACTTCAGCTGTTCATCTAAATACCATGATGAAGGAAAGAGTCTGGAAAGAGTGGATGCCTATTTATTCCCTCATATATGTATAAAGTCAGCAGGAGGCAATTATTCAAACATAGTTGGATCCAAGCATAATTTAAACCAACTGTAGGTTTTTCTAAGAAAAATGCCATTGCATAGGTTTTTTCAGCAGAGTGCTGAATCAGTGACTAGGCCTGACTCAGTTTCTGTTAGGATGAAGGTCTAGAACACTCTTGGTCTAATATTGTCCATTTACAAGAGCTGTAGGCTGAGTTCGGTTTTGTTGAAGACAGCAGACAAAAAGCAAAATGCTAATTTTCTTGATCAGTAGTGTCCTGTACTGCCTCTACAATAAGTTAAATATTTGAGAAACTCTCTCTGCCTCCCTTCAAAATCACTTTCATAACTGTCTCCTGCCTTTCCTACACTAATTCACATAAAAATATAGCAAACCCCTACAATAAAAGATGCTTTTAATGATCTGGTTTTATCTGAATTAAGCCTCCACAGGCCCAACCATTTGTTTAAATGCCTTCAGTGGCATTACTTCACCACCAACAGATATTTCATTAGATAAAGGTGCTTAATCAGTTCTGCCTTCAATCCCAAAAAGCGACCACGGCACACCTACCGACATTAACAAGATCTGTGATTCTTTCAGGATCAATGACTCCTTTCTGTAACAGTATGGTATTATATTGTGATAGATATCACATTACACAAGCATGTCAAAAAAGCAAACGGACAGTCATTCTGCACAGTACCCTGTATTCATACTTCTTCCAAATACTTTAGAATTCTAAATCAGCTCCTATATTCATCAGCCTTTTACCATTTTCTATTAGTGAAGTGATGTTCAAGTTCTAGACATCTTTTTTTTTTCTTTCTTTCTCCTCATCCTAAAAAAATAAAAAAAATAGCAAAATATCCTGTTGCTCTTAAAATGAGCACAGGTTAATATAAAATAAAATAAAATAAAATAAAATAAAATAAAATACAGAATACTTTCTGTTTTTAAGAATTTTAAGACAAAATAGAGATTAAAATTACTGCAAAGTATACAGTATATCAGTAAACTATACAATCATATATATCACATGTATTACAGAGTGGTAGACTCATTGGAAAATTATGAGGTATTTTTTAAACATCTGAACAAATATATGTTTCAAGGCACACAAGGCAGCCTACAGGTGCTGCAGGAAGGTACTAACAGAGAGTAAACTGGACACTGGCACACATGACCTTTTCTTACCTCTTTTCGGAGTGTTTCAGTCTAACCTCATTCTAGTTAAAATGGAAGTCTCTATCTGTGATCTGCTTTACAATCATGGCAGTAATTAAAAATATTTTTTAAAAATAGAATCTTTAAGTAGTGTACTGTATTTTCCCAGAATTTGTCAAAGTTGTGTTCATTGCCATTCCCTTGTCATGATGCTTTGTTTTCAGACAGTCCTTTCCTTCCAAGTCATCTGACCTAAATTGGCTTTATTTCATCAAACATTTCCCAGGTGGCAATGTTTTCCTAATCTAGGAATTAAATCTTCAAAACTCAGGCTAAGTTTTCTTCTAAAGGCATTACTGTGGGTAGAGGAGGTTTCTGGCTCCATCCAAGCAGCACTAAAGGATCAGCTTTGTGAAGCAAAAATATGAAGGCAAAAGAAACTCATTCAAGCATTCATGTTCTCATTTCTGAGGGCATGATATTACTGGTATTACGAGGAACAAACTAAGCCATTTCTGGACGTCCTTTGGTTTGGGAGGTGTTAGAATGCTAGGGAATGCTTTGGGAATGTTAGAATGCTGTTCACAGTCCGTGCCTAGGGGTTTTCTTCAAGAAATGGAGTCCAAGTCTTTGGATCTGAAAGTTCGTTTCTCAGCGATACCAGTTGCTGGATATATTAAGTAAAACCGGCTGAGCTGGAAAAGACTAATGGCTCTGTGTTCTAGCACAGATTTATTGATGAAGTCCTGCTGTCTGTGTTTGGGCACCAGAGCATGAGCCTAGAGAGTTTCAGCGCTGCCAGCACTGTTGGACTACATGTGGGTGTTACAATAATCGAGGCTTGGGAAGCTCTTCTCACTCACACACCAAGTGTTGTTCATCTGGAATGACAGTCAAGCGTTGGCCCCTGCTGTCTCCATTTCACTTCTGCCAGCTAAAATGCCACTTGTAAATATGTTTGCAAGTGGGGAGCAAGGCTTTTTCCTCCAGTTACTCCTCTCGTCCTGCACAGAATCCCCTGCACTGGGCAGGGCACGCGGGAAGGGCTCCCTCCCCATCTCTGATTAGACGTATTTTCTTCAGTCACGGTGTGAAAATGACAGGACTGGATGAACTACAAAGCAACTGCTGGAGTAGCAAAATTCAGGGGGGAGGAATAAATGGGAGATATACTGAGGCTACTGGAGATAATAGAAAACTAATTGCAAATACTGAGGTGAATATTTTGTTGGATTATAATAATTAAATGTTTACTGAAAGCATTGCGATTTTGGTTCACCTCTGGTAATGTTCCTAAAGCTTGAAGAAATGTTCAGATCTTTCCACTGTTCTTTTCCAAGCATTGCCTTGAAACCTCAGAGAAAAAATAAATTATTCCAAAGTTTGGGGGGATTTTTTTTGGACTGAAATAAAGACTGGGAATTTCCAGCAGAATGGAAAATCAAAATTTCTGTCAGCAGTGTGCCATGTGGCGTTCCAGCAGTCATCCTGTGTTTGTAGGCAGAAGAGGTTTAGAAACTTATTTTTAAAAATAATTCTATTCATTCACCCTCATCTACAGTGATCAGGGCTCTTTGCCAGAATAGTTGTGTCTCTAGACATGGTTCTGGGAAGTTTTGTTTTCTGGTGATGATATCCCAAGAGGAGCTTCAGAGGACAATAATGTGCTATTATGGCTTATGAGAAAGGAATTTCTTCCCTGCTCTTATGCACACCGTAACATGGGGAGCCAAGCATGTTCCTATTTCACACCCCACCTCAGTGACCCTGCACCCTGCGGGGGCTGTGCAGAGCCTGCTAACCCTTTCTGTTCACAACAGCAAACATTATACGTCATGTGAGGGGGACCCAACTAGTCTTGCTTCTATGCTGTGTGTGAACAGCTTCCAAGAGGCAGGGTGCCGTCTACATTAAACTGAGCAGAAGCAGAATATTCTTCAAAACATGTTTTGTGCCTTATTCCAGATATACATAAATTATGATAATTATATGGCGCTTCAACGGAGCGTGGCACCAAGGCAGTAGTAATGATCAAAGATTTCTAGATTATACTCATTTAGACTTTGTCCATAATGAAGCTTTGGCTAGCAGGTCAATTTAATGCAGTCTTTGGGGATATTGGGAAATAAATGCTTTCATTATGCCATAAAAGTCTCAGAAAAAAGCAGGGAAATAACATAAATCTACTGTGGATGTTAATGACATTAGAACATTATCCAAGGAAATCAGACATATTACTAAGAAAAAGCATGAGGCCAGGAGAAAAAAAAAAACCCACAAAATTAAGTTTGTATTTAAATCACTGTGACCATATTTTTTGCCTCTTATTTCATGAGTTCAGAAAAATTGTCAGCAGCCAAAAAGCACCTGGAGTTTAGATTACTGTGTGTTAAACTATGTTTATGTACTTGTAAAGCTCTCCAACCTTGCTATTGGTCTTTAAAAACTGTCTTTGCAGAGAAGATCCACAAAGTTATTTCTTAAATGCATGACGAAAACCTTTTACATCCAAATTTGTGTCTATTTTCTGTATACCTAAGAGGTACCTTTTTAAAAAAAGGATCTCTTTAAGGGGGCATAATTACAGGAGGACAACAGGCAGAGATGTCTCTTTGAAATTCAATTGCAAATATGGGTTGAAAAATGTTGATGTCCATTATTTTGTAGAGTTTCCTAAGCTATGGATCCCACTTCATAGAATCAAATAAGAGTAAGGAGAAAGCAACTTGAAATGGCAGTCTTTTTGATTTCACTCCACTGAGGCAGAATATGTGTACAAAATAGCAAGACTAACTCTAGTATCATCTAGCCTCTGTTTCTCTAACAGAGGCTAAATTGCAAGATTTTTTGCTAAAAATTAATTTTAAAAAGTAGCTTCTGTCACAATGGATATAAAATCAACTGTCATTCATTGCACCTTAGAAAACATCACTTTTAATCAGAATCTTGTGATATTAAAAGAATCATTTATTTAAAATATTATATGGCTTGCAGGAATAATACAAGTTAGCAATTAAAATAATTACAGTCTCTCTCCACTTTTATTTCATGATACTACTGGTATTAACAGCTTTTAGAAACAACCATATTAATAACTTTCTGGAGCACACCAACAACACAGCCTTACAATGTCCCATGCAATGGCACTATGTCAGGTTTGATCACTTTACTGTAGCATCAAAATGTTGTTCCCGTAAAATAAAGCCAGTTTATTTTCTTACAGTAGGCATTTAAATACATGGTGCTGTTCTCAATTTGACTTTGGAGATATAACCTTAAAACAGTTCCTTTTTTACCAGTCATAGCACTGACATTATAACATTGCTTTCACAACATTATAGAGAAGGCTATATTAGCCATACCATCATAAAAACCTATTTCTCTGGAGTTTATAGCTGAGCTTTAAACTGTGCTCCAAACTGAAAAATTTGCAACAAAAAGTCAAAGAAATACGATTTCACAAAAATCTGAAAATATCCATGCCATTCATTTTTTCTATTCTCACTGCAAAAAAATAGAGAGTATTGAAACATATATATACATTTATATATGTATATACATGAATACATACCACAGTATCACAGAATCATTGAGGTTGGAAGGAACTTTTGGAGATCATCTAGTCCAATCCTGCTGCTCAAAGCAGGGCCAGCTACAGCCAGTTGCCCATGACCATATCCAGACAGCTTTTATATGTCTCCAAGGATGGAAACGCAACAGCCTCTCTGGGCAACCTGTTCCAGTGCTCAGTCACCTCCACAGTAAAAGGATATTTCCTATGTTCAGGGAGAATTTCCTGTTTTTCAGTTGTTGCCCATTGCCTCTCTTCCTGTCACTGGGCACCACTGAGAAGAGTGGGGCTTCATCTTCTTTACACTCTCCCTTCAGATATTCAAATGCATTGATAAGATCCCCCCTCAACCTTCTCTTCTCCAGGCTAAACAGGCCCAACTCTCTCAGCCTTTTCTCATAGGAGAGATGCTCCAGTCCCTTCATCATCTTAGTAGCCCTCTGCTGGACTCGCTCCAGTGACTCCATGTCTCTCTTGCACTGGGGAGCCCAGAACTGGACCCAGCACTCCAGATGGGGCCTCACCAGGGCTGAGTAGAGGGGGAGGATCACCTCCCTCCACCTGCTGGCAATGCTCTTCCCAATGCAACCCAGAATGACGCTGACCTTCTTTGCCACAAGGGTGCATTGCTGGCTTACAGTCAGCTTGTCCAACAGCTCCCATAACTCCTTCTCTGCAGAGCTGCTTTCCAGCAGGTCAGCCCCCAGCTTGCACTGGTGCATGGGGTTACTCCTGCCTAAGTGCAGGACCCTGCAGTTCTCTTTGTTGAACTTCACAAGTTCCCTCTGCCCATCTCTCCAGCCTATCGAGGTGCCTCTGAATGGTAGCACAGCCCTCTGGTGTATCAGCCACTCCTCCTAGTTTTGTATCATTATCAAGCTTGCTAAGGGTGCACTCTGTCCCGTCATTAACCTCTGGGGTACACCACTAGTTACTGGCCTCTGACTAGACTTTACACCACTGATCACAACCTTCGGAACTCTGCCATTCAGCCAGTTTTCAATCCACCTCGCTGTCTGTTCATCCAGCCTGTACTTGCCTATGAGGATATTATGGATGACAGTGTCAAAAGCTTCAGTGAAGTCAAGGTAGACAACATCCACTGCTCTCTCCTCATCTACCCAGCCAGTCATTCCATCATAGAAGGCTACCAGGTTGGTTAAGCATGATTTCCCCTTTGTGAATCCATGCTGACTACTCCTAATCACCTTCTTGTCCTTCATGTGCCTGAAAATAGTATCCAGGATTAGCAGCTCCATCACCTTTCCAGGGATCAAGGTGAGGTTGACTGGCTGCTGTCATTGCCCCTGTGTTGCTGCACCCAGCCTTTGCTCAGGCAGAGGTCTAACTGGTGAGGCTCTAATGAGCCAAGGCAAGGGTTTTAGGTTCTCAGTAGAGCTCTTCTGGTTCTTGAATCAGGCTCTAATAAGGTCATCTAAGTTAGTAATCTTAGTGCTCTGACCAAGGTCTGATGGTTTCCAGCTACTCATTTATCACATCCTGACCTGTTTAAAATTTCTAGTGCTCACACTGTCTTAGGGTATTTCCAGAGCACAGGAGCTGTTTTGTCAAAAGGAAGCCATGAAGAAGACAAGAAAACCACAGTTATAACTATCATTCAAATGTCCTCTTTAACAGAATAGTGAATGTAATCTTAATGTTATTTCTAGGAGACGAGTCACTATTCCGTCATCTCTTGTTTAGCACTTGTTTCAGTGAACTAGTCTTAGCAATGAAGTTTGCCTGACAGAATTCAACTGTCTGAAAACACAGTATGTGAAAGTAAAATCAAGTGCTGTATTCATTCCTTTGTCTTGCTTAATGTAAATGATACAAAAGCAAGCAGTTCATTTGTTTCAGGCTTTGAAACATTGCATGAGATTTTTTTAATTAACCAACATTTTCCCAATGTTTTTGAACAGAATTATTGCATGTGCTTATATGTTATGCATAGTCTGGTTTGTGAGATGCCAAAATTAGGTTGTGTATGATCCTTCAGCCTTTTTCCCCGTTGGAGTGTCCTTTAATTGGAGCTATTGAAGAATGTGGCTTTTTTTTTTCAAGCTACCAGGAGGGGGGGAGAAATGCACATTTTTCACTACTCCATGGATTGTTACACTCTTCTATCTTATTCATTGCCATATCCTTGACACTCTTTCAGTGCACATCTTCTGAGTGTTCATTTTAAGCAATGGAGGATAATTTTTGGAGAAGAAATGCATGGCTTCTGAATTGTACTGGACATATTTTGTCTTTGGTTATACTTGCAGCTAAACTACTCAGAGACAGTTTTGCTCACCTGTTTCTGGCCCACAACATTAGTAATTGGTTGTTTTGCAAATAAAGCTCAAGATACCACAAGTTTCCCAACAAGAAAAGCCCTTAAAACCTATTAACATGGAAATTAGTCTTTTAGTGCAGAGTGTGACGTGAACAGATAGCAAGAACTGGTACTGAATCAGGTCCTCAGGATTTCTGTGTATGTAGAGAGTAATGAGCGTATAAGCAGAATTTAAAGTTATCAATGCTATTTTTCCCAAACTGCGAGATTTAAATTAATTGTTTGCATATGGTGAATATTATTGTAGTCTGCTCTTGTCAAAATCAAGCAATAATGAAGGAAAGCTGAGCAGTTTCTTAGCTGACAAAAAGTGTCACAGAATTATTGACTTTATGCATTTACAGCAGCTGCTCCAACTTTTGTTATAATCAGAGAGGCAATTAATTGAAACTGCTCAGAACTGTTATTTTTTCTTAACCTATAGTTAAACCTGAGCCAGTATTTTGAAGTGTTTGAACATGAACCAAAACCAAATCCAGATTTCTTCATTTACACCTCAACTAAAATCAGAATTGTATTGAAAAATACTTTGGTTGTGGTATATATTTTAATGTCCTTGGGTGTTAAATATCTTGTTGCAAATGAATCCTTTCACTACTGTGTTTCTTTCAATGTTTATGTCAGATATGTCCTCCTTTTGATGCATATCCACCCTGTTAACCTTTTTTCTGGGGCTATAGGTCTACATGTAAGACAAATGTGACTAATAATAATTACAGTTATCTCTGCTCATTGGTTTGTCCAACACAAACTTCTTCAAACATTTTCATATTTGTAGACTGCTAAGATTATTATGGCTGCTTATTCATGTTCCTGATTAAGAAATTTGAAATTAAGGGCAATGTTTTTCCTTAGATATAATTAAAACAGTATTTCACTGAATAGTGCCTGAATTTCTTATCTCACTCTGTGCCAATTAACTTGGACCAATTTGCTTACTAAAATGTCCAGGCCAATTTAATTAGGCTGACTTCACTCTCTGATTCTGTATCTGAGCATTACAGAGCTGCTGTTTAGTTCTGTGGAGTGACCATAATGAATGAGTATGTATTTGGGGAGTAATTGCTTTAGTAATGACAAAGGACAAAACAACAGTCCATATCATTATGTCAGTTTTTTGAGGTCAGTTGTATAATACAGCCCTCAGTCTTGTTGTATTTTTAGGTCCCGCCATCAAAACTGCCGTGTGAGAGAAACCCCAACAGGGGAGCAAAGTGACATGGGGATACATGTCATTGATCATAAAACTAAATCAAGATTTAAAAACAATCTATAAAACATCAGTAAAGATGCTTAAAAGTCTGAGTAAAATAAGATCAGCAATAATTTTTTTTAGCATTACAAACAATGCAAAGAGGGGGGGAAAAAAGATGCAGCAGTAAGAAATAAAATGAAGAGAAGAAAAATAAACCTGAAATAAAAGTTCCTTGTATTAGAAAACTTAGAACTTATTTAGTTTGTTTCACCTTCTAAATGCTTTATAAATATATAATCCTCATAAGATCCTAACATTACTGTTATTATTCTTATTAATAACCTATTTACAAATTTACTCACTTTTTCCAAAAGATAAAATTAAGGAAGAAAGTTCAAGAGCTTTTTAGAGATATTTGTGCCGTAAGCTAGTCTTAGAGATTACAAAAAGATATGTCATTCTCACAAGGAGGGGGGAATTTTGCATGGCTTCATATGAGGATAAGATCTTTTCAACATAAAGGCTGATGTGCAATCCCACCATTTAATAGTCTGCACAAAGCTGATGACATGGGAGGGGAGTGTTTCATATCTCCTCCTCTACCATGGAGCCAAGGAAAGATGAGGCAGAATCTAGTTTTAAGAGGTGTATCAATGTCATGAAGAATTTACCATCAACGGTGAATTTAGAGTTCAAACTTTCCTAGTTCCCAGCTGCCTACTTCGCTCTGTGAATTGAAATCACTGAACTCTAATACCTAACAAAGAACTTGAGTCCTTGTGCACTCTTGGATTCTGCTAGCCTTATTTAAACTAAAGAGTACCTAATTCCACAAATGGACCTGATGGCATTCACTTGCAGAGAGATCCTATCCAGTGAGGGACATTGGGAGTGATACTGAGCAGTTGTGCTTACTTGTTTGGATACAGCCTTTATATGATGGACATGAGAAAAATGAAGGAGTTTTATGAGATGTGTGTAAATTCAAAGATACAGAGGGAAAAGATGAAGCCAGTAAGGATTAAAGAATGAAATTTATATTGTGGAAATAGGAGGAGTAGACTGGGAGGGGTTAGAGAGAGGGGCAAGTTTCCATAGCTTCATCCTGATCAGACTACAGGGTTGCTCAATGCCAGTATAAACCAATGCTGGAGCTCTCCATTCAACCTACTGTGGTACTCATGTAACCGGAGGCAGTAGGATAGCAGGTATCCTCCCAGAAGTTATAGCATTTTCAAGGATTTAGGAGAATCTGGACACAGGATAGATAGTCAGTGGATACTGGCAGTTCACTAAAAACATCAAGCTGTATTCCCTTTATAGTGAATTCTTTTTAGGTACAATGCAATGCAATTTGTATACCCTTCTCTGTACTTACAGTGTGAATTAAACATAAGGTATAGCACTCAATCTTCTGTTCCACCTTTGGAAAAGCAAAGTAAGATTATGTGTTTTTTAGTCTTCAAGTAAACTTCATCTTTTTAAAACTTGCTTCCCAATATTTGCATTATGAAATCATACACATAGCAGTCAGGAAGCCATAGAGGTATGAACTCAGGTCCCTTCATGACAACATTCAGGAACAAGACCAGAAATCCACACATAGATTCATAGACTGACCGCAGTTAAAAATAGGAACAGATAGAAACTATGTAAAACTGACAAGGGTTGACATCCAAAACTGAGCTGAACATAGACTTGGAATTTACAAGCTGAAGACTACAAAATAACATATAGAAAAATATAATCATTCTGACTTGCATTCCATGTGGTTTCTTAGTGGTCTTTTTAAGAATGAAGAAACACAACACTGTGATACATACACATAAATAATGTAAGAATAGCAAAATATCCTCTTCACTCAAGACAAGTAGAAGAACTGGTGTAGGATGCCATTCACCTTCAAAAATGGCCAAGACGGTGTCTTTCACAAAAGAATAGCAGTGTATCTGACTGCATGAACCAGCATGCCTTAATGGTGACATATACATAAACATCTGGGTGATACGGGAATCTTGGAATAAAAAACTTCTCATAGTCTATTTCTTGATAATTCAGTTAAAACATTTTAAAATCATTAGGCAAATCAGATTATGAAAAACTCGCATTGGCCAATATTTTGCAAGTGAAAGAGGAAAGAGGAGTTTGCAAAAACAGAACAGATAAGACTTATGAATTGCCACATTTATTCTACAAAAAGGAAGAAATTCGCTTATTAAACTTCATTATAGTGTGCAAAAATCAGCATCTTACAGATACCATCATCTCAGCTGGTAAACACATGCTGGGGTTTCACATGGATATCAGCCCAGGATGAGCATGTCAATGTGTGTATAGCCACAGCAGTCACTTATGGCTGGTGTTTTGCATCTATTGTATCTATTTGTATCTATTGTAGTCTATTTATATGGACTATATCTGTTAGTATATATGCTTCATTAATTAATTGACATAGCCTAAAATATTTGTCATCAGTAGCTTCCACAGTTTGATTAGTTCCTATAGTTTTTCAGTTTTTAAAAAACTTATTCAAACACCTGGGTTAGGTTTTGCAATTCTTATGTTAAAAATTCTAACAAAAATATTTGTATGTATATCTATTTCTGCAGAGTGCCAGCTGGCTCCTCTAGCCAGTAATTTCTGACCACAGATATAAAGTTTACTAAATTGTGCGGAGTGTAATTAGATTAGTTTATAAACATATTAGAAACAGCAAATATTATTATTTCCCATTAGTACTGCTGTTTATCTGTTTGCCAAGCATTGCATGTAAATCAGGTCTTCTCTTACATTTCTGTGATGACATGAGAAAGAAAATGCTCAACTGAATTAATATTCATTAAAAGTCATAAATAGCTCACTAGCTGGGGAGCAATTCTGGTTATATCTGGGTCATGTGGTCAAGTTCAATATGCAGTCAGATAGCTAGAAAATGGAAACTAAGGTTCTGATGATATTAACATAATACTGCAGTGTGAATGTCTTAACTTGGTCTACAGTGTCAGTGTTTTTGATGGTCATAAACGTTGTTCACTTTTTCTTTAGACCTGTTTCACACCAAAGAGAAGTCTCTTGATGTAAATGGAGTTAATCCGGATTTACAGCATGCTTAGTAAGTGCATAATACATTTTCTAACCACTGTGTTCTTTTATAAATACACGGTATATATTTGCATTATCTCTGGCTAACAGTAGTCAATGAAGGAACCCTTTGTTCTATTTTATTCTAGTTTTCAAATAAAAATTCAATTAAAAGGTTTCTTGATCATTAGATTTGAAAAAATTAGTTGAAATTACAAAGGAATACGAGAATTACTGATCAGATCATTATGTGTATGTCTTTCCTTATGTCCAGCTTATATATTCAAAATATCTACTGTGGAAGCACCATTCAGAGCTTTGAACAACAAATTCTTGTTCACCTGAAAATAAAGATACATTTTTACACTCATGTATTTAAAACTGGACTGGCATGTCCATAGTTGACTTGATAAATTATCCTTTGATTAGGGAAGACGCAAAATGACAGCTAAGGCAAAGAAGAAAAGGAGTTTGAGGATAGGAAAGAAGAAAAACAGGTCTATTCTTAATGAGAAAAGTAATCATTGATGAGCTTTTCAAACTTAAAGATTAACAAAATTCTTTTACAAGGAACGCACATGTAACTGAGACCAAAAGCAATCAAAAATAATCTGCTCAGTCATGTAATTTTGCCATTCTAATTTTCTTAATATGAAATTACCCTAAAGATAATATTTTATTTCAAACTGGAAAAGAGGTGAGGAATCTCCTGTGCTCCTCCACACACATACATTACTCCTGTCGTCAGAGTAAATTAATCAAACTAAATCTTCAGCAGTTAGTCCTGCAAAATACCCAGCCCTTCTTGTGAGGATCTGTGTGGTCTGAGTTCTCCACAGTTTCAACAAACCATCTACAGAAAGGTTTTTGCAGGATTGATCTAAAATGCAGTTAAATTCTGGCTCTGATTATTTTGCTCTATGTCTCGCTCTAGGTGTTCTGTAGCACTTTGGGCAATTTCTGTGGAAAATAGTAGTATTTTCAGCAAAGGTCCCACATAACTAGACTGGCTGATGGACTGAAATTCTAAAGATATTTAACAGCTGAATGCAGCTGAAATCTTATATCCCACATTGCCAATTAGAGTCACTTAAGAGGAAAAATTCCGTTAACCTTTCTCAAGCCAATAGAACTACTGTTGTGAGCATATTAAACTAGATTTTGCCTAAAATACTAACAGTAGGCTATCTAATCCATAGTTTTTTTAGCATTTTCATTAGGGGATGCCTTGTATAAACTTACAGAGATCCACCTTTCACCAGTCATCTACCCCATTAGCAACCTTCATCTTCCAATTGTCCCTCTTTTGCACCTAAATGCTTTTCTAAACTCATCCAGAATTCACTGGGATTCTGAGTCAATAGAGGAGAATTTGACTTTTGCTAAAGACTAGCCTTTCCCCTGCTTCCCTTCCCCCACAAATAGTCACAAAAATAGTTCATTTTTAGTATATATTAGAGCATCTGGTGTCTGAAAGACATTTTTAGTCTAGTTTATCCCAAAGCACTCCTAATTTTCTTCTGCAGAATCAGGAGGTTGATGACATCGATAGTGTTTCAAAGGAAGGACCAGTATTTGAAGATTTCAACCTTTTTTTTTTCTTGCCAAAGAGATGTAAAAGATCATTTTATTCACTGCTGCTCTTTTTTTCCCCCTCTTCCCTGAGGTTAGATTGTTGAGAAAATAGTGGTCCAAAACAGATTGTCTCATTTCTTCCCTCAGCATTGGTCTTTCATGGCAGAATTCAGACTAAAGCTAGGTGGGTAATTATTAATGACTGATTTATTTGACTGCCGCATTTTTGTTCATTAATTTTGCCTCAGTGTTTGTGATTTTCTTTGGAAGGCTCCTCCACCTGCTCACTTCCAGTCTTCCAATCCAGGATTATTTCTGTAAATGATCCCAAGTTGTACACTGATTTTGAATGGTTTAACAGCATGATTTAGTGTGCAGGGAACATCTCTTACGTCATGGTCGGCAATATCAGATTCTGTTCATATCATTCAAAGGCAAAGCTCGCACTTGCTTCAGCACTGCAAAATCAAACCCTGAGATGTTCTTCTCATTCTAGTGACATTGCTGGAAAAATAAGGTGTTTTTACGGACTGGGCCGTTGCACTGATTTTCATGCAAGACTGAGTCCCAGGACTAAGCCTCATAATGGTTTCACTATGCTTGTAGCTGTATCCCGTGCTTGGAGGTCATTTGTATTAGTATTCTGTGCTTTTTTGTGTTTGTTTCTTTTTTTTAACATTACTTATTCCTTCCCAAATTTCAGCTGATGCTGAATTTAGATTTAAATTTTATAGAATTTTTAGAAATGTGCAGCTGACTTTTGTCCAGTATTTTAATTTTTAAAAACATACATTTTCATATGGTCATTTTTTAGCACAGAGGAGCTGTCTGTTTTTTCAAAATGTAAATTTTAAAGAAAAAGGATATCAATACTGAAATTCATGAGAAAATGTGAAAAAATAAGCAATTTTACTAACTTTGCATTTCAGATTACTCTAGCTGTAGTTTAACCCAGACTGGATCATCTGTTAGTGACTGTATCTTACTGTAAGAGTAAGATTTCCTTAGCTCTGACTGCCTCTATCTAGATAAACACTCAGGTTGCCAAATTCCTCTGTCCTGAAAGTAGTTTATTGTCATATGTATATGGAAGGAAATCACATAAAAATTAATATACCTCTGCTTCCCAAGTGAGTATGGTCTTTACATCTAAGTTTACAGCCACATCTATATATATCAGTTTTAAGGTGCTTTAGCATCCTAACCAGAGTGCATCTTATAACATTTTCTCACTGCAGCACTAGAAATTTCAAGTAGCTGATCAGAAGACATGATTTCCAACTGGTGTTTTCCCTTTTTAGTGGCTTGTTAGTAACTGGGATGCAAAGAATGTAGCAAGGGTTTGGAATGAGACAAGCAAAGTTTGCTCAACATCAATTATCTTGGTGGATGCGACACTGGAACAGTAACAGTCTCACTTTAGACAGTAGGATAGGCTGGCAACTAATTTCTTTATGCTATCCAGGGAGCTGACACCTGACCTTTTCAAAGTACATGCTAATATCCTGTCCTGTCTGAATCATAGTTCTTTGTGAATCACTGTGTTTGGAGTTGAGAAAGTTACAGTGAATTAATAATTGATGTATATTAACAGTTAACCCTGATTTCACAAAGAGAAATACCTATTTTCAGGCCATTAGTCTCAAATGTTTAGGTTATTGTGTAAACTTCTAATCTAAATATGTGGGAAAACTTTATCTTGTGGAGGTACATACAGGGAGAGATTTTGCAATATTGATCTTTATGAATAATTTCTAACTCTCTATATAGTTCCATGTCACTGTCACTGAGCCTTGATCAAAGTGATTAGCTAAACAGTACTTTAAACTCAATTATTTCGTTCAAGTGATATATCTGTAGAAACTATAAAATACATTTTCAATAAAGAGATATGTGAAATGAAACAATCTTATAAACTGAGGCTTTTCCTAAGAAACCAATTTAATTATTGTTTTTAACATCATTAATGCAGGTCATGGGTTGGCACAAAGCCTTCCAGAAATGAAGTGTTTGCTGTCATGAACTGTATAACAGAATGGCTAAATCTATACACTCTAGCAGTGTTCAAGGCAGCAAGCAATAAGAAATTATTGACATACCCATGGCGGTTTTGCATAGTTTTAGCTTAACTAACTTCAGTACACCCACAAAAGATACACCAGTGAGCTAATGATCCCGAACATTAAGTTTCAGATTTCAGTTAAGACTTGAATTTATTCTTCCTGTCTTCAGTCTACTTACAAAAGTTATGTAAGAGCATAGTATATACAGTTTATATTCTATCACTTTTTAAAGAAAAGCTGTCTAAGTACTGAAAGTTTTTCTACTATGTTATGGAAGTACTTATTAGATTCCTTGCTGCAAGGTTCATTGCTGACTATGGACAAGAACAGAACAAACAAACAAAAAGTGTGAGTGGTTTAATTATTGGATATTTTCCTGTCTTTCTTAAACATTATTCATTTCTTAATCCCCAGGGATTTTTTCTATTTAAAAGATAATTCAAGACTGTTATAACAATATTTATTTGGCATTCCACACCACAAAAGAATTCACAGTGCTATTTCAAAACACTATTTAATAGCACATTAATGTTCTGCTGCTGTGCTCCCCCTCTAAACAAATCTCCCATTGACATACAGGGGAGATGAGTGCAAAAGGGCAATGGGATTGGGAATTTGGTTAATTATTTGATGTGTGTTACAATGAGTCTGTTTTAGAATAATTGTAGTGTTTGGGGAAGTAATTAAATTACAAGAAAGCACATCTTACTGACATGGTTGCAACTATACCATTATGTGCATTAGGGGTATCCCTTATTCATTCCAATGTCTTGCCTATGTTGCACCATTAACAGATATATCACATATTGTCACACAGACTTTTATGTATAGCGTACTCAACAAATCAACATTAATAATGGTTTTGGTTTCCCTAGAAATTTGGCATGCAGCGAGCAAAGTGGATCCCATGAAAAAATACAGTTTTAACATGAATGACAGCAGTGCCCTTGCAAATAACTAAATGAGTTAAAGTTACCAAAGTGTTTCACGAATGAAATAATTTATTGCATTAAACTTCGCAACCCATGAACATTAAGAAATTAACAACAAAATTACCCATACTCTGCTTTCTTTCTTTCTTCATGTTTCCTGCATCAGACCAGTATGTTATCTCCTAAACTGTATTTGAAACTGAGGTGAAATATCATGTAAGCAGTATGCAGAAAGGTTCCCCTCCTCCCCATCCCTTCAGGAATGTTATTTCTCATTTATATCTCTGAAGCCTTTCTGCAAGGCCATAACCATAATATTGCACCTATGTCTACAAGACAGCTCAATTGCTTAACCCATTTCTAATGGACCAGCTCCTTAAAGGCTCTTGTGAAGTGTTTTATCTTTCAACAGAGCATAATTTCCTGATGATATTTGTCACCGTTTAGAATCTCACTAAAACAGAGTAAGTACAAAAATTAGATTTTTAAAAGCATTTTGCATCAGGAATCTTGTGTCCAAGCCCTCGGGCCAAATTCTGACAGTTATTGGGGCTGAAATGTGCATATTTAATTTTGCTGAGGATGGAAATTCCACATTTGAGTTAGAGAAAACAACTTTATGAGTGCTTTGTGTGGGACTATTTTCTGTAGAAGTCTTTAGTCTGAACATTGAAATCATGACTTGTCAAGTTATATTCAGTTAACCAATGTTGGGTCACTGAGCTGGAAACAGTGTTCTGTGGTGTTTATACTTGACTTTTTTCTTCATGATTGCATCGATGAACAATAGTTTTAGTGATGTGGATTTTATAGCATGAAACAACCTCCAGTCACAGCGAACATAAGCCAAGTGCAAAACACTGAATGCTATGACTAGAACAACTACATTAGGGAAGGATGAAGCTCCATTTTGTCTTCTGGTGCTACAAGGATCACCGTCCTTCTCCATGAATTATCTCTTCAAGAGAGTGTCCATGTGGTGCTGAACTGTAATCTGACTTCTGTGTTTATAACTGAGTCTATTAAATGCCATGAAAAGCTCATATCCAAGGAGAAATGAACTGGAAATAACCCGAAGCAACAAAGAGCATCTTAGCAGCATTCTACTGAGCAGGTCACAAATTTCAGCATTTAGAGACTATTTCTCTGTGATGCTGAACAGGACAGCATAGCTGCTGTGGCTGCTGTGGAAAACAGAGACCAAAAACTGACTCCCTTGGTTTCTCTCAGTCTCCAACTATCAAGGTTCTAGATGGCAAATATGATGATTGGGGACATGGGGGTAGGGGTGAGGTTTTTTGCTTATTTAAAATGCCATGAACTATTTTTGCAGTAGAAGAAAGCACTGCTTCATCTCATTGGAATATTCTTTTTGTTTTAGCCCATCTCCCTTTTCCTTTCTCGTTTGCAATGCAAGCAACACAACATGCTAGGAGACAGCTAAACTGGCACAAGTGTGCATCTACACAGTTTTAAATGATGGTTCCTTAGAGCTTCATTACCCTTTCCTTCAGATTATGTGAACCCTAACAAACACTTAAATTCAGATCTGTAAAGGTGTAGCTCTGCTGATTACCAGAGTGATAGCAACTGCAAATATCAGCCACACAGTAATGCAATATTGTCATTTTAATATATTGTAATAGTTATATTGGCAAGTGTTATAATTTTGTCTTAATTTTTATAATAGTGCTTGTCTTAAAACCTGGTAGCTGAAATTAAGTTGTTACATGAGAATCTCAACACTTTGAAAAACATCATTTGTTGGACACTGTGGATATGTAAATAAGCAAATAAATGGGCCACACTCTTAAAAAAAAATATTCTTATAATTTTGGATATCTAACACAATTTTTATATATTTGAAGTCTATCAGCTTCAGTCACACAGATACAACTGGCTATCGTACTTAAGAATATAGTTTAGATTGTAGTGGATTGTTCTAAAATAATTTATGTTTATAATGGTTTAATAGAATTACTGGATCAAGACTCTAATTAATCCATAGTCTAAACATATTATGCTTATGCATGTGCTAAAGACACACATAACTGATTGGAACTTAAAATCTGTTTTCTGTAAATACTCAGCATTCACAGAAACTTCGCACCATCCATGAACATTTTACTCTGTTAAGTAGTTTGCTAGAATATGTTTGGAAAGTGAATTTGCATGCAGAATGAGCACAGGCAAAATGGTATATTAAAATCAGTAACACAGCTGCAGCCTGTTTGGGGCAGAGACTTTATCTACGTTGCACAAGAGTTAGTGGAGCTGTTCTACGGTCACCACTGAACTGACAGAATCATAGCACAGTATCAACTAGCAATTATAAAAGTATATTTGCAGTATTCATTCATGCTCTGGTTATGTAAACCTACTTTATATTGCCTGTATGCCTATGTTAGAACCTTAATCATCTGATCTCAAGACAAAGACTAACACCACTGAGACCTCATGGGTAAATATATTTACCTGCACATATCAAAGTAAATGTTAGGAAAATACTGAATTACAGATTGATCATCATGATATTTCTGGGAGGAAAAAAAAACAGGTCTTTTACAATCAACCTACATCAGCCTACTTAGACTGATTCACTTGGTGATGAATTTATGTACTATTTGTAACCAGACCAACACTGAAAAATGACATCAGCTTTCACATGAGCCAGGAATCAGCGCAACACTATCATGCCCTATTGTTCTTTCAACATACTATGACTTTATCTCGACATCAGATAAACTAAACAGACTGACACTTCCAGGACACATTCAAGAAGGAGAGCACAGCAGCCCAAAATTACTTCTTTCTTGCCTGATGCAGTTGTTTTGTGCATGTGACTCCACAATCATGGAAAGAAATGAGAACAGAAAAGGGATGGGATTAGTGAAGGTCTGCTCTCTTACTATGAAAATTTTAACCATTGAAGAATATTCTTGAAAGGAATATTACGATCACTCTGTGTACTTCAGGTGGCAATAATGATGTATTTAAAATGCATTACTTATTGTGCACACCCATAATTTACAGTAATTTAAGTATCAGGATATAGCTTGAAAGGTTGATAAAGTTCTCCAGAAGCAAAACTATTGTGAGCTGAACATAAAAAAAACTAAGGTGCCCTGAGAGGCTAGAATGAATGATTTCCTATGGATTTGGGTCTTTTTTCTGAACATTCCACCTCTTCCTTTTACCCATAATAACCCCAGATGTCCTACTCTGGGGTTATCCTAAGTCAGAAAGGGATGCAATGATATAGATATTCAAGACTGGCTGAGCAGCTTTTGACAAACAGAACATGCCACAGCTGGGTTCTGCCTTCCTTTCCTCCAATGACAACTCTCATTTGTGTCTCCTCTCTTTCATATAGCAGACAGACAAGCTTGAAGTTTGTAGCACTGTTATTATCATTGGGACATGTATACTTCTTTCAAATGCTATTTAAGTTAGTCATTGTGCTCAGAGGTTTTTGAAGGAGGAACTAATGGGCAGATAGCAAGACTGCACAAGAATGCACAAGGCTGCATTCTTAAAAAAAGTAAAAAATATATAGACTGAGCAGATGAATTAAAACCGTCTATCCTGTAAAATACATGTTTTTCCAATTTCATTTCTACTTTAGTTAATAAGTTACGCCAGAAATCCACTCGGCCCAGATTATGTTTCTGATCTTGATTAGAGCAGATGAAATGCAAGACTGAGTCCCTGGCAGCACAAAATCTGCAAAGACTAGAAGTTATGAGGCAAGTTATCACCATACCTGTCTACCACACTGGAGTGCCAAAAGCCATCTAGATTGCAGTCCAAACAGAGGAGCCAAAGGAATTGGGCAAAAAGGTCCAGGAAATATATTCCGCTCTTCCCATGACTTAAAATGCTCAGCAGAATAATCTTACCAGGTTGTAAATCTGCCATGTCTTTGCCCTTTGGGAGAGCAGTGGTAATCTCACTTCTGTTTCCACTTGTCGTGAATTATCTTGGTGCAGGTGCTTTTGTGGATGCAGTTTCACTCCTCCACGAGTGAATCTAGTTCTTAGTTTCTATGCATTGAGAGAAAAGGCATGCAATGGGTCCAAACTGCACCATTAATGACATATTTGTTCTACATTAAAAAAAAATGGGGTTAGCAATTTGTCATGTAGTTCTGTGAGCAAGATGATGCCTTAATTGATGACTTCCTAACACAACTCCTTTTCCCCAACAGTGACAACTTGCAGAAAACATAAATGAATAATGTGTACAGCAGGCACTCACTGACCCATGAATACAGCAAGGAATTCAAGAAAGTGTGGGAAGTAAATCCAGGTTAGCTGCTGGGATGAAGCCCATACATTTTAGAGGCATCTGGGGCCTGTCAAGCTATGAGAAGGTCAAATATGACAGAGGAAGAGAATGTCAGTAATGTATTTTGAGATAGTATTCTTTTTTGTTCATTCACAGCAAGAAATAGGAAACCAAGAAAGAGATCTGGGCTCTGTCTTGGTAGTCTTTATACCAAATCCACAACAGAAAAATATTCCCTGTGCCCAAATAGCTAACCGTTCATGTGAAGCTTTGGTTTCCATTTAAAGCCTACTGAAACCGAGTTGACTGTACATTCTGATTTTTTCTTGTTATATATATACATATATTTATATGTATGTATGTATGTATATTCTGAAAAAAATCAAAAGCTATATGTTAATAAAAGCATAGGGTTCTAGAGCTATTTTATTCCTTTACCTCAAGACAAGTATCCTTCTGCATGTGAGTGGTTTATACTGTTTTTATGTTTGGTTATACATATGTTTTAAACAGTAGTTATAGTCTATATGCCTGAGAGGAAGTGACTGGGATTCTTTTTCTTTTTTGTCCTTCCTGACTAGAACATGTGAAAATTAATGTCTTTATTTAAAATTTTACTTCTTCTGAAATTTCAAAAAAAATCATTAATACAATTCATTAGTAATAAGCCATATGGCATCTAGACAACAGAACTCAGATTTCTTATCCTCAGCATTCTATAGGCATAATGATAAATAAATGCAGTCCCCTGCCCTCACTAATTTACAGTTGAGAAAAGGAACTTCTAAAGGTTGGGGGACAGGGGTGTGTATATACATATACGTATATACAATTTTAGAGAGAGAGAGAGAGAGAGACATACATACACACACACACACACACACACACACACACACACACCACATATACAGTTATTACTATAGCCATTCATTAAATGCAGTTATGCATACTGATATTTAATCACATAAATTATAATTCAGTGTTGAATTTATGGAGGTTAAGCTTGAAAATATGGAAAAGATTCTATTATATTTCACAAAGATGGGGTTGCATTGAAAGGCTGGAGAAGAGATAAGTCAGCAGAGGGGGCCTGAGCAGTTTCATATGTAGGTGTGTGCTGAAATTGTACCTTGCTAAGCCAGTGGCCTTTGTTAAACACACGTAGTACAAGAAGCTAGCTGTTGGAAATATCCAGGTGTCAGTATGTGGTATTTAAAGGAATAAGGTCATAAATTCTTCTGTATCCAACTCTAACACTCTTGCTCATATAATAAGACTAAGAATAGAGCTATGTGTAGGAAGTACTGAAAATCTGATTTAATAAATGAAACATTAAATTCATATCTGTCTTTCCTTTTGTAAACACTTTAATAAATTAATGTTACATACTCAAAACTTTCTTTTTTACTAGGGAGAAAGAGGGATTAAGTTTATTTCTGTTTCGAATACCTTGTGATCCTAAAAAACATAAAAAATAAAAGCAGGGAATATGTGAGGACTGAACACTTTTGAAGAACCTTTTTATCTAATCTGCCCCTTGCAATTTACATGCATTAACTGGATCCAGATATTCTGAAACCGTGTAATTTTTTTGCAGTGTGATTTGGTTTTGATACCTGAATATAAAACATAATAAAATAATATGGAATCTGACCAGACACTTTTAATGTTTCTGCATTTTCAGAAGGCACATAGAAAAATAAAGAAGTAGGAATAAATCAAAGAGAAAGAAAGATAAAAATTGATGATAAGACACAATTTTATTCTCTGTTTTTGTAAACAGTATTGGGTAATTGCATAGAGCTGTACAGCATGGAAGGATACAACCAGACCTGTGCAGAGCATGCCTTCTGGAAGTCACCATATATTAAACCTGCTCCAAAAGCACATGCAGGATCCAGACCCTCAGGTGCCTTCTAAAGAGTCATAGTGTCTGGATTTCATTAGAGTTTAGACATTAGCTAAGCACCATTTGCTCAGCCCTGTCAACCATAAGATATCTCCAGGAAGACAGAGATGCAAAATTCTAGATACCTGGGAGTCTTTCAAATGGAAACCAAAATGTTTACGGAATCTAAAATTAAGCGGCATGCAAAGACTGATCTGGGGTTTTCTAAAATGCAAGTTTTGGTACCTACTCTTCATCTGAATCATGCTCGGATACTCACGTCCTCTGGACCTGGCACTTAGATACAAAGATGGGGAGCCCAATGTTAAAACAGAATAGAGCAGACTAATGAGGGGTTACCTCATTTTGCTGGTCATTACCATCATGTCATATAAGAAGTTATGTGACTACCTCAGATTAATGCTGGAGCCAATGGTAATGATACAGCATAATCTGTACACAGAACGTATTTGTTTCAACTCAGCAGGCGCATTTAGAACACATGGCATAGGAGGAAAAAATAAATGGAATATTAACATACCTTATGTTTCAAATTAATATCCTGATCACACTGAGAAAGTGCAATTTGTAGATGTTACATGGAGACAAAGCCTGAAAAATTCCTGTCATTAATATTTAAGATGAATATTGCTTCAAACAACCTCAATAATACTGTTAACAACTGACAATATAATTAAGATAGGATACTTCTTTGCTTGCCGTGGAGAGGGGGGATTATAAATCATTTAATGCATCTAAATAACCACTCTCAATTAAGATGAAATTTCTGACTATGTTATACAACATATTTATTTAATGTAGGCTTTAAAGTACTAGAAATGCAAGCTGACATTACTTAGGTTTATTTACCAACTATTTACACAGACAGGTCAGCCTCAGTAAAATGTAAAACTCAAGACAGCCCTTCCATATTGGCCCTTCTAGGTTCCTTGGGGACTTTTTTGATTCAGCAGCTGATTTACTAAACATTTCTTTTGTTCTGCCCAGTACTAGGAGACACTTTCTTAACAGAGGATTAAGAAAAGTTTCAGGGTTGCTGCTTTTTTGCTTTTTCTTTTCTTTTTAATGTAAGTGTTGCTTTATAGTTGGCAGCTTTCTCCTAACAAAATTATTTGTAGTGACTTTTCATGTAATTGTCACCTGCCTTGTCCTTTCACTTAGCAATGCACTTCGGGTTGTTGCAGTCCAGCTGTGAACCTGCAGCAATTCCAAAGTGCCAGAATGATGAAAGACTGCACTTCAGCCAGATCCTTTCATGCTTCCTAATGAGTGGGTTTTTGCCCATAGTGAACATTCAAAGAACAATAGATGAGACTGTGTTGACTGACAAAAGAAAGTTTTTAGAATTCTGGAAAAATTAAAAGAGAAATATAATGCATATAAATTGGGGGAAAAAATCTGAAGTAAGACTGTATGGCTTTTACTGAATATCCCTCCCCTAAGTTTCCTATGTGAACTTTAGCTTAACCAATAGTTCCTAGGTATCACATACACTGACACAAAGATTCAACTAATATTTTAAAGCATACAGGAAGATGGTGCTTAACTTTTATATTTCAACAACTTTATTTTAAACTGTAACCTAAATATTCCTGTTTACTGCTGCTTCACAAAAAGAATTCAAAACAAAAAATGTCATTAACAATAATTGTCCACCTGGCAGTCATTGCAAAGTGAACACTCATGCAAATTGTCATAGATTATTAAATATTAACATCTCTGTGAAATAGAGAGATGTGACAAATAAAAAAAAGTTACAAATGAGGTGGAGACAGGCGAACTTAAAACTGCTCAGAAGAAGCTGAGAATTTCTGAGGCACAAAAGCAGAAGGGGGCATAACACAAACCAGGGTTCGATGTTGCTGTATTTTCGCAGGTCTTTTCATCGTAATGGATCCGGAAACTAGAGCAGCCTATGATGACTCTCATCATCTGGCAGCAATATTTTAGCAGAAGTATTTTTGCATTTCTGAGAGAAGATGCATCAACAAAGATACATGATGAGCAGGGGAAAAGTACAGACTTAAAGTTTTGAAGGACAGATCAAAAGCACCTAATGCCAGTCTCAAAGAGCAAATGGAAAAAAAGACAAAACTATTCGTAGAGTTAGGGGAACTCCAGCTTCCAAAGTCCAGATCATTTCGTATAACATAAAACAAACCTGACAGTTAGTGCCCAGGTGAAAATATAACAGTTTTCATATGGCATTGAGGCTGGCCTGGAAATCTGGGATTTCTGGCAGGATTGTCTGATCAGCTTTCTTCCTCTGTGTCTTATCATCCTGTATTTTGTATTCCACAAGTAACTTGGCAGAGCCAGCTCCTATTTGTTTTCACTCACCTATGTAAGCATGCCGTTTGGTAGTCTCTAATGCTGTCTCCACTCCCCCATCCAATCCACTTACACCTTTGAGTAATCTCTTCCAATGTATTGACCTATGATTTATTAATCACTTCTTACATTATTATACACTAAAATGAAAAGATTATAGATGTGTAAATGTAATAATAATGAGAAGAATTAACTAGTATAGCAGAGGGTGCAACACATTCACTTAACATGAAGGCAGCTGTTAATCCTTGCACCTTTTTTCAGGTGTTCAGCTTTGGAATATTATGGTGTTTCAGGTTTAGAATATTGTGGGTTTTAAATAATAATGAGATAATGGTAGGATGAAAATGTTTGTGCATGTAGTATGCAAACTAATTAGTGAGAAGATGAAAAAAAAGATTAGTTAAAGTTCAGGATTACTCCCTCTATTCTATACAGATTTAGATAGTGTTTATCACTGCTCTGTCTAAGAACCTTCCAATAAGCAATGTCACATCTGTTATATGTCATTTCCTGTCTTATCTCCAGCCCCAGGGGAAAAGTGCAAGCCAGTGTACCATAGTGTGTCTTGCCACAGCCTGTTTTTGGTGATTTAGTTGTGAATATATACATTGCTATTTGAGAAATGGCAAGATCAGAGAGTGAAGCAATTTATAAGGAACAGAAAACAGTGAGATATATGAAGGCAGCTCCTGGAAGAATTAATTTCATGGTTTGGGACCAACAGCTGAGGTCGATCTTCATCACAGACACTGCTTTCCTTTTGGAGCGTAAAGGTCTGCTGCATCAGGAAAGGGAAGCTGTCATTCTCCCCCCCCCCCCCCCCCCCCCAAAGAGCTTTATGAAAAAAGCATAGAACAGTCCAGGAAAAACCATGAAGATAAGGCTTAGAAATTTGACTTCATTTCAGAGTCCTATTGGAAGCACTGAGGGAAGTATGGCAGCAACTGTGAAAATATAGAAAGAAACATGACTCAAAGAGAAAATGAACAAGCTACAGGAAAAATGATTATTGAAGAAATGTTACAGTGTTGTTCAGCGATAACCTTGCAGTGTGTGTGGTTTCTGAGATATATTGTAACAGATAAGAGCGAAACAGGCAGGTTATAAATGGCAGAATGGAAAAGTAATATGGTACATCATGTAAGACACTTAGTTAAGACTTAAACTTCTCCCTAAACCCTAAGTTGGGTTATCTTCATAGGTCTATCTTGAACCACAGTATGGGACTTCTCTGCAGTTTTTGTAGGAGAACTCTAGGGAAATGTGTTATAGGCATCACATCCAGCTGTTTGGGGATGCTATGACTTCTTACAAGCAATTCACATTATTTCTCTTGACAGTTAAAGAGATGGCTAGCTACAGAGCCATTGTGCGTGACTTTTTCCTTATGCAGTTTAACTTGCATGGAAGAACGTGGCAAGCCTTCTTGTTGATGGATTTTGCCACAATATAGAGAAAGGTAGATTGTTTTGTTGTTCTATTTTACCACAAAGCCCTTCCCTTTTTCCCCATTGGTCAATTTGGGAATGTGATTACAAGACATTCAGCTTTGAATATATCCTGTGTTATTTAACATCTTGAACCAGTTGTACCTATGTACAGTGTAAAATAACAGAAGGAGAGAGGAAGGGCTTATATATTCTGTAGGCTGTGAACTTTAATGGCTAGATATGTATAAACTAATAGAAAATGTTACAAGGCCATATTAAATGTTTGCCTTTCATTACCCAGGTTCACATACCAAAGGAGTCACTGGCTTTGATAAAACTTGACTAGTGTAACAGAGATTAGAATTCACTCCACAGTTTATAGGCACAAGAAGTGTTCTTGATTGGTAGCCTCGGTCATTTTTTTCATTTATTTTAATTATCAGAAATGAGTATTATGGTTAATGTTCCATAAATACATTTTAATAAATGTAATATGGCATAGCCCATTAATGTAAGAAATTCATTTTAACATACTGCTACTATCTTGTGTCTGATCTCTGTCTCTCACACACACAGAGACACACGTACACACACACTTTCTCACACTCTACTATATTCTAATTTAACTAATGTTTATAGCTTTCTCATTTTCATGACAGTACCAACCATTTATGACTTTAATGTAGTGCAGAGGCATAAATAAAATTTGCTACAGTGTTTGAAGCAATTTTAGAAATTACAATGCTTTTTTACACTGAAAAGCATAAAGAACACTACCATAAACAGCAACATTTTTATAATTCATCCTAATTAGAAAATCCCAGTCTGCCTTTAAATTTAATTAGAATGCACCTTCTATAGGAGACTCATTGGAAGCCAAGTAATTTGAATGTTTACAGATGATACATTGTGTTGAAGACAGGCTTAGTATGCATCTGCGCCAAAAAAATTATCCAAGAAGTCTTTGTGTGTTAAAGACACTTTAGGTAGCAATGTAAGCTACTGATTGATGTATCCCAAATTCTCAGAGCCCCATTCTGTATATTTAAAGCCACATGGATAGATTTCCCCTCAGATCTACTTCTAAGCAGATGGTTTCAACTGCATAACATTTTATGCAAATAAGCCCAAATGGCTACTGGGTTAGCATTTTTCAAAAATATACCTGTACATCATGTCTATGAGAATTCCCTAATTCTCTTGGTTGGATTTATATTTAAATACTAAAATGTAGCAGAGTAGCTATAAATAACACTGTTTTATATCCAGTATATGAGAACACCAGAAGAAGAACCGGTAGATTTCTCTGTTTCTGTATAGTTCAGTTCCTTTTCTTCGAACACCACACGGAGCACTGTAAGTTGGCAGGGCTTTTTACTTTCATGCCTGAATGCTGGACGCTTTTTAGCACACCACCTCAGCTGTGTAATAAAATGACAAAGATCTTGTTAACCTGCCCCATAGAGCAGTACCTGCTAATAGGGGAGTTTGGCACAAGAGCATGCCACAAAGCACCAGCAGACTATTGCTAGCTCCTCGCTCTTTGTGGCACCTGTGCCTTCTTCCTAACTCCATCTTGGCTTTAAGGGAGGTGAGCGGAACTCTTCTGTTGGGAATAATGATGTTCTGGGAGGTCTTTTCTTAGGCAAAGCTTAAAATTAGTTCTTTGGGGAAGAGGTAAAGAAGGTCTGACTTTTTGTTATCGTTGGCTGAATCACCAAAGTATAGTAGCAATAGGTAGAACCTCAACACAGTTTTGCTCAAAGCAGAGCAAGAAGTCTACCTAGCCTTAACCCTCTGCAGGCTGGTTCAGGCTACTCCCGCAAATTCCTTAAGGTTTCTAGGATTTATTGAAAGATTTCACAGGAACCATTTTGCATCCACCAAAGAAAAAGCATCTTTTTAAAGGTCTAAAGTCAGGACACAATTTCCCAGTGATGTTCAAACTGAATTTCTTTTTGAGCTTTTGAAAACAGAACAGTTGGCTTCTTACAGTCATATAATGTTGGGGACCAAAACAGGATGGCACTGTGTAAGACAGCAGAGAATCCCTAAGACAGAAAGTGATGATGTGGTAACTATGATCTGTGGCCAGAATGTGTGCACGTGAGTTGCCAGTGATCATGATGTGCCTTTCTCCCTATGTACCAGCAGCCATGATGTGCCTTCTTCCCTGCCTACCAGCAGTCACAGTGTGCCTTCCTGCCTATGTGTCAGCAGCTACGGTGGGCCTGTCCTGCTGGCCTGCCTGCCTGCCTGCTTGCCAGGGATCAGGAGATGTCTTCCCACCTGTCACAAGATGCCACAATGCTTAGGAGATACTTGGAGGAGTGGCTGGGCTTGATTGCTGTATAACCGGCCATTGTGTTTTTCAATAAAGGATCTTTGCACTACCCTACCTCAGGTCCGTGTCGTCATATGCCATGATATAAAACATGACTATATGGCCTGAGAAGCTACATGCACCTCCTGATTTGAGGACCTTTTCATATAAAGACCTGCATCCCTGGTGCTTCTGTTTGTGTTAGTGACCCTAATTTTTAAAGAATTTTCAATGTTATTCTCTTCTACAGAGAACAGTTCTCTTATGAGTTTAAGTAACCTGTCTTTAAAGACTTTGAACAAAGATAAGTTACAGCCTAATCTTTAGGACCTAATGGTATCTTTCCATTGCTTTAAATGGCCTTCTGAAGTGAGTTCTCATGTTGTCATATGAGAAAATATTCCTATTTTTACCTCGTCATCACAGCTTTTCTTTGCTATTTCGAGGGTACCGGTTGGTGGCAGGGAGGCATGTTAACGAGTCCTGATTAGTTTCAGCAGTCCATATGCATTTTCCTTTGGTACGTTCCCAGATATTTCTCACAGTCAGTTCTTCTCTTAGTGATCCAGTTCAATTAAGTATGGGCATGTTCTCCTATTAATCAGGTGGGAGACCTGGCTACTGCACAAACTGTGGGAAGAAAGAAATTTCTTTCAGGTTCTAACCTCTGTGTGTTAGTGCTAATGGTTGTCAAACCACCATTATTTCCCCCTGCAGTCTAAATCTGTCTCTTAAAATTGCTGTCACCCAGGCCCGGAGTAGGAGTGATCTAACATGGCTGTGATGCTAGCCATGGATTTTGTCACCATGGTGAATCTTTATTCTTTTAGACATATCTAACCTTTTAATAAGCAATTGTGAATGAACCAATCAGTTTTCAATAGACCTTAACATA